>NW_024354503.1:13684061-14127010 GCF_902729225.1 Pteropus medius | reverse complement strand
AAGGAGAAGACAGGACAGGTGCAAAAATGGAGGTTTACTTAGTGATCGGCAGTAACCCAGGCAAGCAAGGGAGATGTGCAGGAAGGCAGTGGAGGCAAAGAGGAGGGCAAAGGGGATGACAGGATTATCTCATTTAATCCTTCCCAAACCCCCAGAGGTCGAAATCTTTTCTCTTTGTGAGGAGACAGACTCCTGGAGCTGTCAAGGTCATAGCTAGTAAGTGGTGCTGTCTGGATCTGAATGCAGCTCTGACTCCCTACTCCAAGCTTATTCCAGGCCATCAGGGTCATCCTTCATTTTATATCTTCAAGTTAATTTATACTCAACACGATATGCAATCCTTTTAAAGCAGGCAAGCACAATATGTTTTAGAAAGATTCCATAAAAACAATGAAAATATCAAAGAGTCCATTGTCTGGGGAGAACCTGGTAACTCATGAAGCAGTTGTTTCCATGCTAAGTGGGGACTGTAAGAGCTTGTATTCCAGCCCCTGGGGACATGGGCTCCCAGAGAGGTCACCAGGGCAGTGAGCTGGTCCCCTACATGGGCCATGTCAGACCTAGAGACTCATGGAAAGATGAGAAGCCTTTGAGAGAGAAGGATGGTATGGGTGGTCTTTGTGGAGAGCAGAGACCCAGAACCTGCTGACATGGGCAAGGGGCTTGACTGGTGAAACCTACCAACATCAGATCCACCAACCAAATGGCTCTTATTGAAAAGTGTGGTGATCTCCATCACACACATATGTGTGCACACACACACTTTTAAAATATAAAGAGCAAGAGGAAAATGTCTATTTGCACCATCTGGCTTATTCTTTAAATAGCTCATTTCAAGAACGGAATATGTTCTCCTTGCCTTAATTTATGTTTCTCCCTTTTTCTTCCCATAGGCCTACAGAAGGAAACGGGGGTGGGGAGGCAAGTCCGATGCCCTGCAAGGATTCGGCAATGGCTTTGGTATGCTGCTGCCTACACAGCAGTATTTAACCCAATTACAGGATAATAAGGGCTCAGACAAATTATCTGCAAATAGATACGTCTAAATGTAAACCCTCGTATTTGGAACATGTGTCTGGAGCCAAAGAAAAGTTAAGCGCTTAGCCAGAGAAGGACCGAGCTCACAGCTTTTTTTCCCCCTCAGCCCTATGCGTGGAGTCACTTGAGTGAGGTAAATAAGAAATCCTAGGTGTAGACTAGATCGTCCCGCCTTGAAGCTGTCCAGATGATCAGTTTGTCTCTGAGACTGTCTCACTCTGGTATCTGTGCCTGGCCAGAGACCCAGGGGACACACAGGGGCTCTGCCGGGTTGGCCCAGCGTGGCCCCCACACAGACTGCAGTCTCCCAAGGATGCCCAGCAGCCCTCCTCCCGTTTCTTCCCAGAGCAGCAAGGACAGACCTCCCTAGAGAAATGCTCACAGGCTGGTCCAAATGGAAATTCTTCAAGCCCAATAAGCAAAGGCAGAGGGCTGGGCTGGGACAAAAGGGTAAATCACAAAGGAACTGAAGCTTACATTTTATGGTTCTCCACCAGCAACCAATGCTGAAAGAGCTTTAAACATTCACTTTCAAGCAGAGCAGGAAACTGAGGTTCAGGGAGAAAGGACTTGTAAGGCCACCCAGCTGGCCCATGGGGAAGCCGAGACAGAACCCAGGTGTCCTGGCTCCAGCACAGAGCCCTCTGCAGGACCAGTGCTGCCCTCCTAGCAAGGACGGGGGTGTTGAAAGCAGTTCTCGGCAACATGACACTTCTCTGAGACCACAATTTAAAAGGGAAATTAGAATTCCCTTTCTTTCTTTCTCTAATAATTTACAAGTAGAGGAAAACAATATTTAAATATGAGGTAGATAATGTGTACGATAAAAGTATAGATCACGCAATGCAGACTTCCTTTGCTGCCTTTTTGACGGGGACCGGCTCTGTGTGTGGGTCTGTGTGTCTGTGAGCGGGTGTCTCTCTTCAGCCCAGGACAACGATGACGTGCTCACCACCCTGTGGGTTTAAAAGTTCCCACGTGTAGCACGTTTCCCTGTCTGCCCCTCTGTGGCTTGCCTGTCCGGTTTTCTCCATTATGGTGTGTTCTGCTGCACCTTAACCACTGTTGTCTTTAGACAGGGTGTTTGCTGTTTTATATGGGGCAGTCGACACCAGCCCACATCTAGGCCTTGGGTCATAGTTTTGGTTCCCAGGGAGAGGGAGGTGGACAGACTGCAACCGCGCTCCCAGCGGCTGGGGGTGAGGGACTTTCTCGGGTGAGGCCTGCTCGAGCGAGACACCTCGGCAGTTTCCCTTGTCATTTCCAGGAATGTCTTAAATCAGTTTGAACACCTGTGAGGCTTTGAGGACCGCGGCAGGGTCTGGGGGAGGCCGTAGGAGGGGATGGGGCGGTAAGGAGGAGGGAGAGGGGTAGGGGGAAGCCCAGAGGTCCAGCTTGAAAAGTCTCCTGTCTGAACTCTTGCAAGATGCCCCCATCTGCCAAGCCCTCTCCTACCTGCTTTTACCACCTGTTTTTAGTACCAGGGTTTTCGATTCATCTCAGTGTCCAAAGAGCAGGGGGCAGCTGAACATGGAGCGGGGCAGGGAGCAGAGGAAAGAGCAGGGTGTTGTTTTTGTAGCCAGCAGGCCTGGTTTTCGTAGATGTGAGGAGGTACCCAGGTGTTTTCACGCAGCCCCCAGTGCCGGCCTGGCTGCTGGAGTGGATTTCAATTCTCACTTGCCAAACTACACTTTCAAGAGGTGTCAGATATCGAAAACCTCTCCCCCAAGCCAAAGCAAGCATCTGGGGGAGGAGAGGTCCAGAAGGGGCTAGGGACGGTAGAAGATGCTGGTTAAAAAAAAGGAAAAAGCAGAAGCAAAAAGAAAAGTTCCTTCTCATAGTGTTCCAAGTTGGCTGTTTCTTTTTAAAATAATTGGTTCAACGGTGCATAAAGCCAGGTAAGTCTGTTCTGCATTGCAAAGGAGCCTGGGCAGAGACTGTTCTTGGCACGGGTGGAATTTTGGGAACCAGGGCTTTGTGGGACTAGGGAAGGGGCTGTGTCTGATGACCCAAGGTGACCTGTCTCTTAAGGGAAACCCAGAGGGAGAGAAAAAGTAGCCAGAAAGGGTGCGAAGGAAGTATTGGGAGGGAGGGAGGGAGGGAGGGAAGAGGAGGGGAGGGAACTGTAGGGGAGGGGAAGATGAAGGAGGAGGGGCATGAGGACAAGTTCCCCGCAGGTCTTCTAACTGCCTGGTCTTAGGCCCCTCAACTGTAAGATGGGGTTAGGCTGGTGGGAGCTCGGGGACCCCCCTCTGGTAGTCTCCCACTCATGCCTCCCTGCCTCAGACTTTAAGTATCAATAACTGTGTTGACTGCTGCCCCTTCTATAGGGTTCAGAATTCTTCTCTCTAATGACTCATGAAAGCATAAAATTAAGACATTCTGGGAAGCCAAAGGAATCTGGTTTGAAATGTGCGTTTGGGGAATGGAAAGCATTAGAAGAATGCTCGTGTCTGGACTATTCTGTTGTTTTCTTCCCCTGTTTTCTCTTCAAATTAATGAATGAGTCACGGTCGTCTTCAGGCTTGTAAAATGCTCCAGAAGGGGATTCAGGGAGGGCTGGGGTCTGACAATCTCATTTTCTCTGGCTTTTTGGACTGTTCAGACCCGTTGCTGGTTTTCTCTTCCTCTTTCTATCTGTCTCCGGAGAAAAGCTCTTTCCCATTAATAAGCAACACAACCTGAGCCCCTTTCTCCTCCTTCCTCCCACCCCCAGGACCAGACCGCCTACCTTGAACAAAATCCAGCCAAGTTACAGGGATATATGGCAGGGTTCTCCCGGGATCTGGGAGGCCGGGCTGACCTGACACCTCAGCAGGGAGGGTCTGGAAGGAGCCCTGGCTTCTTACCACGAATCTCTGATTCCTCCCCTAAGGGCACCCCCTCAACGTTAGTAGAACTAGCTCAACCATCAGAGGGCCGAAGAATAATCCTTTAGCTTCTAGAAAGCACAGAAGACCCCCATTTCGCTTCTGGTGCCTCCCCTGTCTCCCTCTTGTACCTCAGTGACCCACCCTGTCCAGGACCAGGGTCCAGGCCCCTTCTCCCTGCCCCCCAAACCGGATCCCCTGCCCCTGGGCATCACTCAGCCACAGGAAACGTCAGAAGTGGTCCACGTTCCACAATTATTTCTTGAGAGAACACCTATTTTCCTCTACTCCAACAAAGACACCTCTTCCCTTAATGCTGGCATCAGTAATTACTTGGTAACAGAAGAAGGGGAAGAAGGAGGGTCTCAAGTTTGAACAGCTCCATAGAATGCCCTCAGTGGAGCTTTCCCAAAGCCCCGGGCAGTTCCTGCTATCAGATGGAGAAATGACATCCCGGACCAGCCTCTCCATCTAGTGCTTATGGGCTTCTGTGTCCTCTCAGCTTCCCTGAGGAGAGGGGGAAGAGAGGACCACAGACTTATTTTATGGAGCACTTACTGTGCACCCAGAGTTATTCTTTTACGCCCCACGGAACCCTGCAATTGAACCGAGGAGGCTGCTGACACCTGTGGAGGTTAATAAACAGCCCGAGGTCACACGCCTAGCTCACGCGTGGGCTCTGCAGCCTACAGGGTGAGGGCCACCTTCCTCCTGGGGCCTCAAGTATCTTCCCAAGTGCTGACTTATCGTTTTTCTTCCAGAAGACAGAACTGGCAGCATCCACAGCCCACTGTCCTCAGAGGCCTAGCCCACAGGTTCAGCACTGGGAGACATCTTAGCTTAAGGCTAGGAGGCTTCCTGTGCCAAGATCAGATCTGGAGGGGGCGGAGTGTCAGGGGAGAGGGCTGGTGGGCCCAAACCCTTCCCCATTCCTTCCTCTCTCTATATCCCAACTGATGTTCAAAATGTTTGAAGGCGTTGTTCTCAAATTAGGTGAAAAACAGTTGTGCCTTACTACCAAGCCACATAGCAGCAACGGTGTAAATGATTAAATATGTATCAAATTCACTTCACTGGAAGTTTGATTCAATTACGACACGAAAATTCTGCATACATATATTCCGTTTTTATAGGTTTTTGCTTGTTGAGCATGGCCATTTGCTCAAAATAAATTGAGGCAACATTGTTTATACATACCAGTTTCAGAGCCAGGAGAGAAAAGCTGATGTTTATGCAAGATGTGATTATAAAATAATGACTGTGTTTTTTCAGCAAACAGACTAGAACTCCAAAGACGTTCCACTGGAAAGCTCCATCCTGTTCCAGAGAAGTTGCCATCGCTCAAGTGCCTTGTGGCGTCTCCTTTTGGAATCGCCTTCAGAGTCCAGTTGTGTGGGCCACATGAAAAAAAAAAAAAAAAAAAACACTCCACCTCGCCTCATTATCGACCGAAAAATTCTATTACCCAGTTTGATTACTCACCTAATTCCCCAGGATTGGCCTCAAATGGCTTCCAATTACTTCTAAATATCAGATCAACCCTCACATGATGAGAAGTAGCAACCTTTGAAGGACATTTCCAAGAATGCAGAGCAGACTCTTGGAGCAATTCCAAAAGCATTAAGACCCAGGCAGGGTTGGAGGGCGAGGCTGGCGTTAAGCTAAGCCTCGAAGAATGGGCAAGCTCTGGGTGATTTTATGAACACTCTGCAATTTTACCAAGTGCTTTTCCTGCCTATTCCTTCTTTGGAGTCTCACAACAGGGGCAGGTATAATGACAATCACCTGATTGTCGATGAGGCATTTAAAGCCCAGAGAAAATAGTATGTCCTGTTCACACAGCTAGTAAATAGATAACAGAGTTGGGACTTGAAATCAAGGCTTTGTGCACCTGTGTGCACAGAACCCATCATCCCCCTCTGTCCCTATGATATCTCAGGAGGCAGAAGCTGATAGGCTGGGCTGCTTGGAGGAGAGGACTCCTGTAGAGAAGAGGTGGAAGGCTAGGCTGAGGGAGTAGTTTGGGCTGGTTTCTGGGAGGTCTTTGGAGCAGCTTAACAAGTATGGCAGAGACTGAGGCTGTAGCTACTGGATATGGACCAGTGGTGGCAACAGCACCGGGCCCAAAGAATGAATTCTTTCACCTGGACCAGGATGCCGACCCCGCAGGCTGGCTCGCTAAACATCTGCCCAACCAGTTTGTGCTTTGATGTGCATTTTTAAATTTAATATGACAACTGTCTTGTGACATAAGCATACCCACTTAGAGAAGAATAAACCGAAACTCAGAGAGGTTAAGAAACATAACTCAGGCTAGATTTGGACAAGATTTTTAATTTGCCCCTCTCCGCATGACCTAAAACTTTCAGGATAGTTTTGAAAGAGGGATGGACTATTGTAGGAGTGCAGGCATGCTTGTCTCAGAGAGAGAAGGTCTACCATGCCAGTCTGTGTGCCTTATCTTTGGGTATGGATTCTGGGTTATGGATTCTGTAAAATGGGGGCCAGATTTCTGTAAATTGAGACCTATCTTAAAGACACTTGGATAGCTCACTACTCACAGGACTACTATAGACCCTGTTTTTCACAGGAAAAAGCCTTTAGTAGTCATGCCAGCCCCTCAGCTCTCCTTTGCAATTCAAGCCTTTCCTAAATGGAGTCTACGTACAATGGGGCCTATTCCCTCCTCTGAAGTTCCACCCAAGCTCTTCCTGGTGCTCTCTGGACTAAAGGCCAAGGCAAGAAGTGTGGGACCATTTTAATTCCCAAATTTTCCCTCTCCTTCAATTCTTATGTTTAGTTCTCTGGAATAAGGATCTTGAAAACCCAGTGCTTACTTCCTCTAAGTGACAAAAACTTGAAGGCGAAAATTTACATCAGCAGGCTCAGGGTGCTCACTCCTGTTTCCTCCTCTAGATCCCCAAATATGTGGCCTCCCTCTGCCCAGCAGTTGTGGGGTTGGCCAGCCGCCCGAAGGGTGCTTCTAGCAGCTGGTCGGCCTGGGGCAGCCCTTGGGAGGCCACTTCACCAGCCCTCGCTCCCCCTTACTTAATCCCCTGCTTTATTTCCTCACCCTCTCCACTCCCTTGCCCCCTCGCCTCCTTCATCATCTTCACCTCCGCACTCCCTTACTCTCTCACCCCTCACCTTCCTCATCGCTACCTCCACTCTCTGTCCTCCTCTCCCAAACTCCCGCATCCCCCTAACATCCCTTAATCCTCTAACGTCTCCCACCTGTTACTCCTCAAACCCCTCCCCCTCTCAACCTCCTCGCCCTCAGCTCCCTCATCCCTCACCCTTCCCCTCCTTCTTCCGCTGCTCACACCCTGCTCCCTTGCTTCCCTGCACCTCGGACCCTCCATACAGCCACTTCTCCACTCCATCTGCAATCTTCTGGTAGAAGCAACAAACCCAGGCCAACTTCTTGGAGAGTCTAGGTGTGACCGTTTCTACTGCGATTAATAGACAACACAGCTCAAACATGACTTGAACATAAAGAAATAAGACAGTAGAAAGTGTCACTGAACATCCAGGAGTGGTTCAATTCTTCAGAAGTGGTTTGATCAGGACCATGTCTCCATTTCTCTGCTCTGCCCTTTTAGGAAATTAGGCTGCTTTGTAGCAGCCCAATTTCCCAAATGGTGGCAAAACAGCTGCAACAGTTCCAGGCCTCACATCTACACACTACACCATGGAGAGCAAGAGAGAGAGCCCTTCACCCGATCCCATCCCCAAATAGTCGACATGAGTCCTACACTTCTCTCTGTTGGGCCAGCCAGAGTCAATCACTGTGGCCTGGAGAAGGTCAAGCACCCATTGGCTTAGGCCGGGTTTCTTCCAATCCCTGAACAAGTCACTGTGGCGAAGAGTATGAGACTGTGCTGATTGGCTCATGAGTCTGGGAAAAGGATTAATTCCCTCCAACAAGCAGGCTGCCCCACTGTGGGAGATGGCTGGAGAATGGCTATAAGGACATCACTTTGTCTGCCCCCCCAGAGAGCTGGTCTTTGGTCTTAGATACAATCTGAGCCACAGGGCATCCTTGTAAGATCATGGGCTTTAGGTCCTGACAGACCCAATTTAGAGCCTAATTCATTGGTGCTCAAAAAATTTGGTCAGCGGCTTTCAGGTTAAGAAACCTTTAATTAGTTACTTAACTTCAACGATCCTTACTTTTACCAGCTGTAAAATGGGCATCATTCTACCTGCCTTCCAGAGGAGTAATATAAGCAGAAGAGTCTGTGTGATGCTTAGGTACCATGGGCACCTGGTAGGTGGTAGCAATAATTACAATATGAGAGGTTTTAAACTCTTGAGTTCAGGAGCAGGCTCTCCCTATTCCCTGCCCACCCACCACTATCTCCTGCCAGGAGGAAGAAGCTCTTTGGGTTGTATCTGAGACAGAGGCCAATACGAAGACCTCAGGTGACCCCCTAAGCCTCTTACCCATCCCTTTGCCAGGACACATGGAGATGCAGTCGATTCCCTCATCTGCTACCCTAGGGCATCCTGGGAGAATTTGTTCTAGGTGACACACTCAGAATTGGTAGACACTGGCCTGAAAACCTTGTTTGCTTCAAAAGTACCAAGCAAGATTCTAGGAAGAAATAAAGGAACAGCGTTGAACCTGGACATTGGTGTCAGGCTCAGGGGATAAAGTGGGCTTTGGAGCCTGGTTCTGATCCTCGTGCTGCTACCTAGGAGCTGCATGGTCTTGCTCCCCCGAGGAATGATTTTCTCATTTGTAATAAGGAAATAATAATTGGGGTCACTTCATGGGTTCTTGTGCGGACTGAGTACAATAAAGCATGCAATCAACACAGGACTGTATCTAGGACTAAAAGATTACAGATAAATGTTATTGTTGTTATGATCAAATGTCAACAAAACATGTGTAATTGAAGAATCTTTATTACATCTCTAATAGTCTAGGATATTTCGATTATTTCTGGGGTTCACTAAGATTTTTAGGATGCTCACATTATCTTCTCAGTTAAAGTGAATCAATGTATGTTCATTTAAGCATATGTTCATTTAAGATAAGTATTTACTGAATACTTATCAAATGTCAGGTACTCCAACAGGAGCTGAAAACACAGTGGGCTGCTGGGTATTGTTGTACAGGTTGTGCACTGCACAATTCCAGTCACATCCTAATCTATGTAAATGAGCCCCATGCCCCAGAACTGTGCATGTGCACAACCTGCATGGCCACACAAAGTGCTCTATTTCCTCTCTACTCAAATCACCCCACAATTACATAATTGAAAACTCAGATTTGCACAATGAAGAAAAAGGAAAGAATATGATGAGATTTTTGTCAGAGGGCTTGGAGCAAGGGCACACCACATAGGGCCTTACTGGCTGGGTTAAAGATTTGGATTTTTATTCTTGAAGCAATGAGAAGTCATTGGAGGATTTTTTAATGAGGAACAACACAATGAGATTTGCATTTAAAAAATATCTTCTGGCTACAGTACAGAGAATGTATTATAGGGGCAAGTGTGGAAGCAGAGAGTCCTCCATGAGGCTTTTAGGGGAGAGTAATGGTTATGGCTTGGACTATGGTTGCAGGAAAAACAGGAAGGAGAAACAATTTCAAATTAACAAATGCCGGGGTGGGCAGAAGAAGGTCTCGAAGGAGAATGGTTAGTTTTTCTGAGAGGAAGAAACTGGGAGGAAGATCATGTTTGCTCCAGACATCCTAACAAAATCTGTGAAGGTCTCTGTGGCGATCCTTATATTTCCATGCATTTCGACAGTTTTTCCAGCAACTACAAGATCTGAGCCCTAAAGGGCAAGCAGACAAGGCAAGGTGGAGAAAGAAGCTTAGGGACAGAATCCTAGCCCAACAGCTCTGCTCAGAATAATGCTATGATCTCAGTGAGGTCAGGGACATGCCTCTGTCATGAGCTTTGCTGGGATCTTCAAAACACAGGAGTGATCCTTGCCCACGAATGACAGTAAACCCAGCATATGAATTACCCAAAGGAAAGCACCTTTATGGAAACCCACTTGGGGTACTGGAAAGATGAGTAAATCCCAGACACCAGAAGTCTGGGCAGATTGAACCCGCCTTAGAAGTTTACCTGTTGGAAAGCCTATTATTAATTAGACTTCTAAATTGCCTTAATCCAACCCACAGGGGCACACCCTACCTGTATGCAAATCTCCTTTCCACCCTTCACATCCGAGCCATTAGTCACCCACATCTCCTGGCTTCCAAATGTCTGTTCCGCTTCAAGGAAGTTACCCAGGGTGGAGTCAGCCCCTCCAACGGCAAAGGTCCCACACAGATCAATTACTCCACTTCTTCACCACAAAGTTTGACAATGGGCTATTGCCTCAGGCCCAGGCAGACAGGCTATTTTCTCCTGGAGGATGGCTGGACCCCTGAGTACCTCTCCAAAGCTAGGCCACAAAGACACAGACCCAAGCCTAAGAGCTGGGCTCTGCAGTGAGGGACCTGCTGGATGCTAAATAACCCAACGGATGATATTTCCAAAATAGCCTGCATTCTGGTACTTCTGGAAAAAAAAATCCAACAAATCAGAGCCATCCTTTACCACCAAATCCAATCTCTCAAGAAGAATGACAGTAAGATGCAGGCTTTTCATTGAAATATTCCAAAGCATTTGTCTTTTATTGTGTTTGTTGGTTCGTTCGTTCATTCATTCATTCATTCATAAAATGAGAATTGAGCATCAGATTCATACCCAGGCGGCCCAGCTCCAGGGCCCTAACCACTGCATCACACTTTGTCTCTGGTGAGCACATCCTGAAGAGGTGCCCGATTCACTAGGGACAAGTATGTTGGTACATTCATGTCACCTTCCTCAACTGGGTCGCAGGGCAAGCACAGTAGAAAATGTGTTTCTGGACAAGATGGAGAACTCTGCCCACATGCAGATACAATTAAGCAGGAAAGTAACTGGTTGAAAAACTGTATTCAAGGGTGGATGTTACTTTGGAGGGCACTTTCTAGAGGACCACATCCTAGAATGTTGGAACCAAACATTCAAACAAAGCTCTCCTCAGCTCTGTCCCACTGAGCATTTTTATCGATGCCTTGGATGAAAAGTGAAAGACAGAGCTCTCCATGTCCCATGCTGGCTCTCCGTCCTGCAGAGTTGGTGGTCTCCCCAGAGGAGAAGATGCTCTTAGAGGCTTTGATGAGACAACTTCCAGGAAACAAAAGCAATGACCACTTAACAGAAGGAGGCATTTACTGGCAGGTAGGCCCTGGCTGGATCCAGTGGGGATGCTGGTTTTGTGGTCTGTCCCAGTCCTAGGCGCCTTGGAGATTTGGCTTCAAATCCCATAAGACCCTGGCTGATTCAGTCCTAAAGTGCTTCTCATTGAGCCTGCATGCAATTTCCTGTTCCTGGATCCCTTAGAAGTGATGTCAGTTGTGAAATTGGGAAAGGAGTCAGCTCTTTTGGCTTGGCTTACACCGTCACCCCTGACTCCTGTGAATACCTGGATATCTCCTGTTCAATCCACTCCAAAGCCTCAGCCAGGAGACATCCTTGTCACTGCCATCTGCAGACTAGCAGGAATTAGTTTCTTGGTTGCCAGGCCAAGGACCAAGAAGCATAGAATGAAGAGTAGGTAGTATTTTTTTTCCTAAGGGGAAAGAATAAGGAACCAGCCAGGACATAGCCTGCCATCCAGAGTCCTGCAAAGCCAGATGGGAGGATTTATTAGCTCTCACTGTTGCTGTAACAAATCACCACAAACTTTTACATTTATGATCTCCAGTTCTATAGGTTAGAAGTCTGGCATGGTATGGCTCAGCCTAGGGTCTCACAGGGCCAAATTCAAAGTGTCCACTGGTCTAGGTCTCTATATGGACACTCTTGGGGAGGTTCGCCTCCAAGATTATCCGTGGCATTGGCAGAATCCAGCTCCTTGCTGGAGGTCAGCCTGGAGCCTCTCTCAGCCCCCTTAAGCTAACCACATTCCTCATCAGTGTGCCCCCTCCATCTTCAACAGCAAGAATAGGTAGAATTTTTTTTCATGATTTGAATCTCTTTGACTTTCATCTAAATAAAACCCCACCTGCCTCATAGCTGACCCCCAAGCCTGCCCTGCTGAGTGTCACAGTCCAGATTGGTGATATCGTGTGCCACAAACATGTGGTTCCTTTTAGTCAGTGTGATGTTGCTCAAATAAACTGGTATTTCCAACTCAAATAATATATGTGGCAGAAATATATTGACTCTCGAACACATAGGTTAACAAAATGACTTCACCACGGGAAAATAGAAAGTAACAGTGTGTTTTCATGAACTCAGTGGCAAGCATTTTTTTTTTTAGTTTTTCGTTTTCTTGATAGTATTTGTTAACCTACAACTGAAACTCCATGTATGGGCTAAAAAAATCTTAAAAGACAAAGATAGAGAAGAGGTGGTAACTGATTACAGCATCATTCCCTCCCCTACATACACATGTACATGTACATATGTACACATGTACACACGAACATGCAGACATGTACTTTTGCACACATATACACACATCACACACGCAAATATGTACACATATGCACTTACACATATGCAAACACTGGGAGTCTACATTGTACTATTTCTGGAATATAATGCAACCTGAATAGATGCCAAGGTTACCATCACAAGTCACACCAGACTAGAGGTGTAATAGTCCCCCAATAATAGAGACAAAATAGTGTTCCTTCATTCATGCAGAAACTGTGAGCATGTCTCTGCTCCAATTTAGCAGTGGAGATGGACAAGTAAACCTCAGAACACAGTGTGAGAAGGGACACAACAGGAGTCAGAAGAGGGTGCACAGCCCCAACCACAGAGCACTAAGGGAACACCCCCAGTTCCCTCCGGACTGTTACAGGGTGTCTAGGCTCACACACTGTTCTTATGTCTGTCAGGGGTTCCAGTCACCTTTGGCTTTGTCCCACTGGAGCCTCACTGTCCCCTCCATCCCCATGTGCCAGGCCATGTCTCCACTTCCAAACTAGGGGCCAGATGCCATATCAACCCAGTAAGAGACAGGGGCTCACACACCAGGGGCCGATGCCAAGATCCCTGCTCCTCTTTTTCTCTTCTCTCTTGTCCATTCCTTGTTGGGCCAAGCACCCCTGGTCCTCACCCTACATGACTCGTTTCAGAGAGAAAGGGAAAGACAGATGCCTGTAGCCTCCTCTGAGCCAGTGGAGCTGCCCTGTGCCCACTGCTTCTCCTCCTCTCATCCTCTACCCAGAGGTGAAGGCTCCATCCAACTCTAGTCGCAGCCGACCCAGAGAGGCCCAACAATGCAAACCAGGAATTATCAGAAGGCAATCCTAAGTAATAGAAGCATTTGATTCCACTTAATGGGATGTGTCACTCTCCTTCCAACTCTGCTTTCAGTGGCTTCACATCAGTGGCTTGAAATAAGCTGTAGTTGGGAGTATTTACACTGCAGAAATCTGCAACTACTATAAATCAGGGTGTCTTTCCCTGGAGAGCCAGGAACATTTGCCAGCATGTCTCTGGGCAAAAGGATGATGTCCGAACCTGTGCGAAGACCAGGTGCCCACAGTCATTTAAAATAATTTCTCCCCAAGGTTCTTCAGGCTTGTGCAGATGAAGCGCAAATTCTCTCCTGTCAGATGCATCATTGAACACAGTTCTGAACCACTCCACTCTTAGGGCTGTGGGGCTGAGTCCATTGAGGTCTGATGAAAGAGTGAGCTGGCATTTAATGTTGATTGGCGCGTGACAATGGCATGAACCCGTCAGAGGTGGGTCTTTAACCGACCATCAGAGGGCGCTCTCCAAGTTTCCCCAAGACTCACAGTTCTCCAAATGCAACTGCCATCTCTCCAAGCCTGATTACTTCTTCTGTAGACCATCTACTCGAAGTAAAGCAAAACAAATTTCTTCCCTACTCAACTCCTCCCCATTCCTCTGCTCCCCAGATCCTTCCTTCTTCTGTGACTAGTTCAGAACTTCTGAGAATGCAGGCTTCTTACAGCTCCAATAATTGGGTATATTGTATTTTCTAAAAGTCCCTTTAAAGCCCACCTCCTCCAGGAAGCCTTTCCTGATTGCCCAACTCTACCCTGATGCTCTATCATTGGGTGTCCCTTAGCACATGTGCTTTTTATTTTCCATCTGTGGGGTTGGTTGCTTTGTAACCAGCCTCAGGTTAATTCACAGGTGTGCAATCAGACTTGCCAACAGAGTAAAAGCTCCTTAAGTTTCGAGAGTACATCTCAATGTTACTATGATGATTATTATTTGTAACTCCTAAAAGAGGCTGAAATGAGGTTGGATGTTTGGGGACAAGTCCCAAATGCTTAATCAATTATTGTAAAGATGTAACAGAGTGTTCTAGAAAGGAGGCACAAGGGCAGAAGGGGGGCTGAGTAAGCCTGTTTTTTACCTCCCTATCCATAATGAGACCGGAAGCTGGAGATCGATTCGTTAAACTAAGGTCAAGCACAGGCCTCCCAGCCCCTGCAGTGACTAGCTGTGTAAACTTGGGAATATTATTCTAATCTCTCTTCCCTCAAACCTGTTATTTCTCATCCCCAAAATGAGGACAACAAACCCACCTCAGGGGTAGGGTATGACAGTTAAATCAGAGAGTGCTCATGAGTGATACATGACAGGGCACAGAATGACAGAATGGCTGTGCGTTGGCCTTGACAGATGGGTTGGAAGGAGTCTGCTTCCTTTCGCCCGCAGGACACCACGTTGCTTTTTCTTGGGACTTCATCTGTTTTGCTCATTATTGTTTCTCTAACATCTAGACCAGGTCGTGCATACAGTAGGTGCTTCATATTTGTTGAATGGAAAGACTGATTGTGGTGCATCCAGCTGTCAGAGACAGTTATTTATTTTCACAGGAACGGTGAGGTTTTCTGGTAGCTTCCCCCACCCCTCCCTCTGCCTGCAGTAGCATATTCAGCTGGGTCCCATTATTCACTCTCTGTCTTCCACCACCCAGGAGCTCCTGGCATCCTCAGCTGCGATTTACACCCCACCGCTTGTCCCAGACTGACTCCTCTCGTGCAGTCCCCTCTGTGACAGGCTGTTTTTTAAAGTCTATGCACATTCTCTGACCCAACTTGTCCCTGTGGTCTCTGGGTCAATCTGTGGTTTGCAGAAGGTCAACCCTGGATGATTTAAGTTTTCTTAAGCTGACTCCAAATGCTACCAGCTGAGGGGCTCAGTGAAGAGTGCCAGGTGTTAGGTCCCCCACAAACTCTGGCTCCTTCTCACAACTGGGCGCACCCTCACCCACCCACGTATCTAAGAGGCACCTCTCTTTTTCTTTTTTTTTTTATGCTTCAGCTCAGCTAAGCATCAGCCAATATCTTGACTTGGGAGAGGCGATCTGAGCCAGCAAACCTGGACCCATTTCAGGTCCCTGTGCCTTTCCAGGAAGAGTCATATGAGGTCCTGACAACCCCCAGTTCCCCAGAAGGGAAAGGGGAGCCATCAACAAAGGTAGGCCCTTTGCTCACAAACTCTATGGCAACATTCTTGGGGGCGACTGCCAGCTCTGTCTGCCCTGGGGAGATGACCATCAGAAGCTCCTTGGCCGGAAGTCAGAGACCCCTGACCCACAGCCTTAGGATTCCCTGTGGGCCTGAGCTTTTCCCTCCACAGGACAGCTGTCACCCCTCTAAACCTCTCAACAGCCAGTTCCAGGGATAGGAGCCAGGACACCAATCCCAGTCTCTGTGTGTCACTTCCTACCCCTCCTTTGCTTTCTTGTTGTTTCCTCCCTCCCGCTCTCTGGCTCACTAAGCGGAAGCCGAGGCTGTACTCCAGCCACAACTCAAAATTGTGACCAGATGACCATGTAACTGAGGTGTATTCCAGGCAGTTGTGACATCACCCTTGTTCTAAAAACTTCCACTTTGGCTCCTCTGACGAGTTCACATCCACTTTAAGGTTTGGCTCCAAAGCCGCTGGTCTTACTTTCTCCATATTACCTAAAAAGAGCTACTTATGCTCTGCAAACCTCTCCTGCCGCTGAGGTCAACTGTAGCTTGTGTAGCGACCATTCCAATGATCTGAGGGAAAGATCCGAGGCCCGTGATGCTTTTGGCTCCTTGGAGCCCTTTTGCGGAAATCTCTGCAACCACCAACTAAGTATTTCTCAAATCCCCTTTAAATATGTTCATGTTTTCAAAACATAGAAAGCAATCGTGAAGCTCAGCTGCTCACAGGCCACGTCAGGAGGGCAGAGGCAGAATTCACCCCTCACCACTTATACTCCTCCCACCTACAGGATCTAGTTTTCTGCCAGGAGCAGCTCATCGCTGTTCTTGTAATACGTTTCAGATGGTCGGGTTCTTGGATGGTAAGATTTGACTCATTTTTGGGGAGGGGGCTAGTAAGGCCACAGTAATTGTAATAAAACAATTATTACAATTGTTTTTACAATTATTACAATCGGAACTGTGATGACCTTGCTCAGGTCCTTCCCCCAGCTCCTCGATCCCAGTCTTCCTGGCCCCTCTGTGACATCTTGTTGAGTCTTGGTCATGTAGGTCTCTGGCTCCGAGGCCACTGCTCTAGATGGAGACTGGTGACTCAGTGGCTCTTTCATTAAGGCCTCTTCTCCTCCTGACACTGGCCAGATTGCTGCAGCTTCCAACACTCTCTCAACCCTGTCTCTCTTCTGAGTACTGATGGCCTAAAATGAGCAAAACGTCCTTCACCCCCTGGATAGCCCCAAGGTGATAAGCCTTGGTTCCACGACACAATCTTTTTCCTCTCCCAACATTTTTTCTTTGGGACTCTGACACAGGTCCAGGTAACTTGTGTCGGAGGGCTTTGGGTAAAAGAATATGAAGTAGGAGAGAGTGATCTGAGTTACTCGCATTCAAATTATTTCAGAATTTCCCTGCCCCTGTGGAGAATACCCATTGTTGTATCGAGCATATGCACTGGTACCTCTCGTCCCTTAGAGAAATGATTCTTAAAGGTAGCCTAGCAGCGGTAGCACCTGGGGGATTTCCAACCCTCTCTCACAGAGAGAGAGAGAGAGTCTGATGTCTCTACTCTGCATGGGTGTAGTAATCACTTCTAGCTGCCTACTGTGCCAGATCGACCCTTGGTACTCACCACCATTCAGGCCCCCATCCCCTCTGTAATGCAGGGGCTGCAAGCATGGGAACTGCATTTCCTAGAATCTATTGCCAGCAGGCTTGTGGTTTAGACTCTCCAATGAGAGGCACTCATATGAGAATTACAAGGCAGAAGAAAAACACAGGCCATATTTTCCCTCCAGCGGTGGTGGGCAGACACATTGGTTTTGGTAGCCACCTCTGGTTTTTCCCCTGTAAATCGCCTGCCTCAGTGCTCCAGGTAGTTCTATTAGGGAGTAGCTCTAGAATTAATAGTGGTTACTGTGGGTGTAACTTCCTGATGTCCTGAAATCTAGCAGTGAACCTTAGAGCTAGCACCTGCCTTCCCTTCACTTTCCTTCTTTAGCCCTTTCGATAGTCTTGTGAGCACTCAATTTCCTATAAGAACTCCCTTTCTGCTTGAACTGCACAAATGGGGTGCTGTTTTTCTGACAGATATACATATCCGATATCCTTCCTACCATCTTCCTTATTAATAGAATCCTGATTTTAACAGGGCAGCCATTTGCTCTGCTAAAATGTCCAGATGTGATCATTCTGACTGATAACGCACAACAAAAGTCTACTGGGGATTTAGGAAAAATATTCAGCTTTTCTAATACAGGTATTGCCCCCTCTTCTTTGCTCTTTACTCTTGTTTTCTACTTTCTGACTAGAATTTGGACTTAGTGGCTGGAAGTTCAGCAGCCATATTGTGACCATGAGGGAAAGGCCAAGGAAATGCAGAGACCTCACCCTTGGAGTCCTTAAACCCCTGAACTAATTAATACTAGGTATTGCCTCTTCTGGATTTCTTGCTTTATGAGAGAAAAAAAATTCTCCTTAATTCAAGTTAACCACTGTTTAGTTATGATTTCTGTTACTTTTAGCTAAGAGCAGTCCTAACTAATTTGTAGGGGTGTCCACCTACCTCATCTCTGGGATCACTGTCATACTGAGCCACATTGCTTCAGGTGTGCTGAGATAGAACACTGGTTCCAAACATCGTGTCTAGAGAATTCCTTCCAGAATTCCTCCCTTGGCCTCTAATGCAAATACAGCACTCTCCAGCTGCTTCGATAGCTCTCAAGCATGTCCAGGCAGGTCTGCATCCGCGGGATAGAAACATCTTAGACAAACCTTCCAGCATTAAATCATGTATGAGATTTATCTAGACTCTCTTAATCAAACAAACTCAACTCTAAAATATAACTTGTTTCTTTTATCTTTATAAGAACTACCTAACAATCACAATAATCTGTTATAGGTAAACCAGGGTCACGAATTCACACGAATAGGCAAATTAAACAAAACGAAAAAACCTTCCAGATCTCATCATAGAACAGAACTGGCCTATTTTGGAAAAAGTTATAATTAACATGGGTGATTGAGACTACACCAGGAGTAACAGTGACAGAAAAGTACTTCTGTTTTTGCAAAGTAGTGGGTGGCGTTTTGCTAATTAAGGGGAAAAAGTAATTTTGTCCTAAAATAGAGTTTGATCATTACAGAACGTGAAAGAGGATGGTGAGGGACAAAACCTCTATGAATATGGGTGCTGTGAAAAGAGAATTTTATTTGTCTTAAATTATAATACAAATAATGAGTCTCCAAAAAGGAAATGAAATGTAAAATGTAAAATCCTGCCAAAGCTGGCTAAGGGTTTATGGGTTTATTCATAAGATTATTTTAAAAAGAGAAACTTGTTAAGCATTTATGCAAAATATTATATTAATGAAAAAGTCATAATTTTGCTTTCTGTTTACTAAATGATAAGTTACTCAGTCTGCCCTTAATGACTGGTAGTAAAAGATTTTTCTTTACTTAGATAATAAAGATTCCATACTTCACATTTATTTTCTGTGCTTCGTGCTAATTCTTTCATGCTTTTGGTTATTATTATTTTATTAAAGTATAGTTGACATACAAAATTATATTAGTTTCAGGTGTACAACATAGTGAATCAACATTTATATGCCTTACGATGTGATCACCACGATAAGTCTGGTAACCATCTGTCACCATACAAAGTTATTACAATATATTGACTATATTCCCTGTGCTGTACATTATATCCCCATGATTTATTGATTTTATAACTGGAAGTTAACATAGTGAACTACAAAACTTTCTTAGTTTTGGAAGAGCTCAGGTTCTTTAAAAGGAGTTTTCAGGGGTCTCACGACCATCTTCAGGTTTGCTGATTTGCTAGAACTCACAAAACCTAATAGCAGCTTATAATCACAGCTAAGTTTTATTACAGAAAAAGGATATAGAGCAAGCCAACAGGGAAAAGTCTACTTACTATTGATTTAGAATATTTTATAGATCCATAAAGATAGGTGTTAACTTGTAGAAAACTGAGAATGATATAAATGACTCCTTCTAATAGCAGTGTAAATGAATTTTGTTCAAAGGAGTTACAACTATTTTTTTCCCAGTAGAAAAGATAACTCTAAAAGTTATAGTGTTAGTTATTGTTCTGTGGGATATAACCAGTTGTATATCTAAATTAGCAATGATATTCAAACCTTCTTACTTTCGGTCAGTGTGGTTTGCTCATTCCAATTTTCTTAGAATCAGTCTTAATCACTTTGCTGGTTCCACTAATAATAACCTGCTCACTTAAAAACAAACAAAACCCTGAACACTCAGAATGAGGAAACATCAAAGTTGAGATAAGTTTCTTAATGTTCCTTTAAAAATATCATAAATGTTAATCTTCTGACTCTGCAGGAAAACAAAGAAGATATGGTATTAATCATCAACTGCAGCCTGGAACATCTCCCAACATCATGTAACCAACCCAAACAACATATCTTGTGATACTGTAGAAATACTGGTACAAAATTAACCAAATAATTCACATTTCTGAAATGAAAACAATTCACAACTTTATTATTTCAACAAAAACAACATTATCTTATTTTGCTAGTGATGGAAATGTGGGATGAAATAGTGTTCAAAATTGTATCATTAAAAGTCGAAAGAGCTAAACACTTAAATATGTTATCAGAATGGTGATTCTGTTCCAGTAAAGCTCATGGTCCAAAGAAGTTGTAATCATCAATGAATAAAAGATTATCATGAGCTGGTTTTATATAAAACAGCGTTTGAAATCATCAAAATTTCTCGAAAAAGTTTATCAAGAAAGCACTACTAGACTTTGTAACGATAACTGTTTTCAGATATAAAATATTTAATAAACTTCAAAAATAATAATTTTAATATGGGCATATTATTATAGTCTAAATTGATGGTCCTGCTTGTTATAAAACATTTATCCACTAAAACATGAAAAAGACTTTTTGGAAAACTTTTATACATCAAGGTAGTAAAATGTCAACCATTATTGATAAAGCTTCAACTGTTTCACATGGAAATGTTGTAAATCATTTACTTACATGTGAAATTTAAGAATTTGAAGATAGTTTAATAGACTTTATCTTATGGAACTAGAAATAGTAACATTTAAGATACATCTAAGTTTATCATCAATGCTTGAGAAAAATCATATCAGTTTTCACTGATAAATATTTGCATGGAAATCTCACTGGGTTTTGTAGAGTACCAGTATAATGCTAGGAAGAATGTCTGAGATTTCAAAAAAATTTTAGAAAGATTTCTAGATGTTTTAATTTGGTATAGTCTAAGGCACTGAGCTCAGTTATCTTTGAAAGATGCAGTGGAAGATGTAAATCACTTTAAATTTCTCTTCCATAAATTTTATATTTGCCACCATTTTTCAAATAAAGCATTATTAGGGATTAAATAACACATTTGAAGAGCTTAGAATCTAACTAATAAAAACTAGAATATTGAGACCTCGAGTGGCAGCCTGTGGTGTAAGAGTTACGAAAGCAGGTTGGAACTTGTGTCAAGCTTTGGGTATTTGTTTTAACAGAAATTATGAATAGCTAGAGTTGAACATTTTGAAAATAATATTTGTCAGAGATTCAGCTTTAATGAAGGGTTTCCTAACAAAAAGATCAATTCTTTTTTTACCTTCATAAGAACAAAAAATGTTTGTGATGGCTAATTTGGGGACGGCATATAAAACTAAATATGGGAAGCTCTGAAAGAGAAGCAGAAGATGTTACAGAGACAAAGCAAAAGAATACATCTTCTGTTTGCCCCTGCAGACCCTCTCTCTTGCTTCTCTGCTCTGCCCTCTGTCCTGTCAAAGCTGACCTGTGTGGGCTCATCAAGCGGTTCCCAGTTTCGGCAAACTGGAGGATCAGCAGAGGTCTGAGACAGGAAGGAGTCTGAGGATAGGGTGCTTATAACCAGGCTCCCTCCCTGTGGAGAGGTACTGCCTAACTTCATTCTGACCAAGGGCCTTGGGCTGTCCTCCCCACGCAGTCTTCTCTCCAAAGCTGGTAACAGTGCACTCCTCCTCATGCTTGAGTTGGGTGAAGTCTCCCTGCGGCTGCTAGCCCTTGGGTGCTGCACTGTCCCTGACCACCCTAGTGAGTTCCACTATCAAACTCTCCTCAAATTACCCAATTTGACCACATCACCTGTTTCCTGAGGAGACGCTGACTGATTTATATCTCATTTGAAATAACAAAAAAGAAAAAAAAATTATTACATTTTTTTAAAGGAAAGATGTTTGTTTGACACGAAGAAATGAAAAGTGTAATAAATGTTTATGTTCTTCCAATTTTTTGACTCCTGAAGTATGACTAAATAATATTTGGGTTGAATGTAAACAAAATTAATAAAGTTAGGCCAATTAATTAAATGTGACATTCCAATAAATGACTTGTATGACTCTTTCAATAATGAACATGTGAAATATATAAAAGTCAGTATTTTAATTTATAATGTATAATGAGCGGTTGTATGTTTTTAATAGCAGCCATCTACCATAACGGAGGGTGCTCCTAATATGAATAATGACCAATAGATGGTAGAAACCAATTAATAAGGGAGAACTTGAATTAAAATAATACAATCCAGACTTTATTTATTTATCTTTAACGAAGCAATATTCTGATTTGGTCATTGTCTGGGGTTGAATCATAACCACGGTTTTTCCATGAAACTTAGAAAATAGTCAAGGGAGCAGGATCCATGATGTCTTTCCAGCTATTACCTTCCCTGGGCACAGGTTGGAGGAGGTAGAAGTAGATGCCACATCTCAACTGGGAGTAGAGACAGACCCATGACTCAAGCTGAGTGCTGTGCACAGCTGTAGAAACAATAGGCATCATGGGATGGCAGAGAAGACTCAGGGAAAGCACTCTTAGCCTGCCCCGAGGCATCTGGGAAAGAAAACTGCTCCAAATCAGTGAAAATCTGTGTTACCACCCATTCCTCCCAAGAGACTATAAGTCTGGGAGGGTGTAGGCCCTTCCTCAGGAATTACATCTCCAGTGACATGAGGGTACGCACAGTTGGAGGAAGGGTGTCACCCAAATGGGGGGATGTGCCCTGCTCTCTTCAGACAGAAATCTCCCTCCAGCTTCAGAGCTCTTGTTGACAGTCCCGCCAGACTCACAGGGAGACCCCACAATCCTGCAGCGAGACCAGCATGGACACACATGGATTCCCACAAGCCTCCCTGGGGACAGTGCATAACCAGAGCTTGTTTGCAGTGACTGCACAAGGCTCAGCTAGACCTGTCATGTCTAATGAAGTTCCTGAGTGAGAGAGGGCTTTTGACACATGGCAGCTTCTGATGCACATCCACTGTGAGAGGGGTGGGCTTGGGAGAGGGCACAAGGGAAAGATGGGTGGCATTCTGGTGTGTGCAGGAACAGGAGGGGAGGTGAGGCCCATTGTTGTCAGCCTAGCCCAGCTGTGCTGGCCTCCAGGCCATGGTACGCCTGCAAGGCTGGTCTCCAGATGTACCTTTTCCTGTGGTCCCTCTTGGACCATGGATTCCTTTTATCCTGAGGCACTGGGGACAGGAGATTTTGAGAGAGAAAAAGTTTACTATGGCCAGGCCCAAGAAGTGGACAAGACCCTAAGGAGATTTCATGTGTTGCTTCAATCCTTTCTCCAACTTTCTGAAAACCCACCCTGGGAGGCAGGATGAGTATATTTGATATATTCGTGGATGAGACACACACACACACACACACACACACACACACATATTTCATACACGCGTACACATCAGTTACGCTCCAGTTTTGAAAATGTCACAAAATTTTAATGTGGCTATGATGATGACATCCTTACACACTGGAAAGGCATTCTCCAAGGGCAGAGGCAGCTGGAGGGGGTAATGGATAGGGCAGACAGTTATAATCCTCCTGTGACTCTCTGGAGTGCACAGAAGAATCTGTCAGCCACTTAGGAATCACAGTGTCAGGCCGTGGCTGCCCCAAGAGGAGGCTCAGAGACAGTTCACACCACAGTGGCTGCTGAAGCCACAGTTTGGAGATGTGCTTTAGCTAAGCGGGCTGTCGGCGCCCAGCCCTGAGCATCAAACTGCCTAGAAGGTGCACCAGGGCCACTTGGGTTCCTCTTCTCAGGTTGCTAATTCTTACATCAGCTCTGGAAAGAAAGAAAGGCATGCACAGGGGAAGCAGGGTGGTACAAGTAGGGGGTTCCTGGGCGTGACTCCGCTGGGCCAGCTGTGACATCTCTTTCCCAGGTAAGGGGAGGTTGAGGGCTGGACAAGGCAGGCAGCTGCCCCCACTCTTGGGTGATGACTATGTACATGAATATGGGCGCCTTGCTCAGTAGGCATAAAGGACAGGCCTGAAGCAGAGAAATACAACTGCTTTCCCTAGCCCTAACCTCCCTGGCCAGGAAGGATGGTCTTTCTCTTGGTGGCTGTGGTAAGTCATCTCTATGTCCTTTCTAGGACCACGGGATCTTTTTCCACAGTCTATGCCACTATCTTAATGATGACCACAATTTCCATCCACTGCACCATGAACCACCAGTTCACATTCTGCTCCCCTGCCTGGTCTAATTTCACTCTGTCCATTCATTTACTCAACACATTTATTGAGCATCTACACATACCAGATCCAGTGCTAAGTCTAGAAAGTTTACGAACTCAGACAAACCTAAGTCCGAATTCTACTTTGGCTATCTGCTAGTTGTATGTCCTCGTGCATCGCTTAACCTCCCTGAGCCTCAGATTTTGTAAAGGGCGGGAAATTTTGCATGCCTTAACGTGCAGTTGTAACAATTAAATGAGACGTTGCTTGTAAGGTGCTTAGCGCAGTGGGTAAAGAATCTAACTCTTTTTCTGGTTAACTTTACTTTTTTAGATGGTTAGGGGCCTTCCTTTGTGCTTCCCAGGTGCCCAGCAGCACCCAGCAACCAGTGAGTACGTCACGAAGGTTAGACAGGAGACTCCATGCATTGCCTGGTGATGAGCTGGCACACAGGAATCATCCATGTACCTTGAGCTGGGGGATTTCACCGTGTCTTGCTACATTGGTTACCAGCTTTACAGTCGTAGATGCCTTAGAGATGGTGTCACTTTCATTTTGTTTTTATTTTTTTCTCTTGTTTTATTTTTTTCCCTCTCTTTTGTTAGCAAAATAGCAAACCAAGACCTGAGGAGGTGGCACCTTGCCAGTAGGGAAGCTGAGCAGAAGAGTGGGGAGCATGCTGGATGGGCCAGGAGATCTGGTTCAAATCACAGATACGTCACGGACCACATGTGTGCTGGTGCTAAGACTTTTATGCTCTCAACGTCCAACCCTGCCTCCTCTGAGTTCATAAAGCTCATCCTTGCCCCATCTACTCTGTGAGGCTGTTGGCAAGGACAGGGGCCTCACATAGGCACAACTAAAATGATGTAGAGGGTTAACAGAGCTTTTACGATAGGGGCTGTCATTGTTAGTTGTTATTGTTCATTAAACCACATGCACATTTGTGCTAAACAAGATCACTCTCATGTTAGAAAGAACAGGTGACAGGGGACAACAAGGTGTTGGAATCTCTGGTTTAAATTTGGACACAGCTAGTAACTCGCTGTGTGACCTTGGCCGTCTCTTTGTCCATTCTACAAAACCAGAGTCTCTGCTAGGTATTCTGTCACATCTCTCTGGAATTTGAAGGTTAAAGACTGTGAAAAGACATTAATGACTGAAAAATGCAGCAAACTCATTCCAGCTCTAGATGCTTTGGAGAGTGATGATCTGTTGACAAAGATCTAGTTGGCCGCTTTAGGCCAGATGCTCTTGGCAGTCGCCCTGGGGGTGCCTGGAAGGAGTGGGGGGCTACCCAAGACATCACTACAGCCCACGTGCAAGGCAGCTGTGGGGTTGCAAGCACATATTTGAGAGAAAAATCATTTTCCTTCAACAGTAAATCTGGCAGCTGCAGGAGACGTGGATCCCTGGCCCTGAATTTTCCAAAAACTGTCAGACTCCTGACTCCTACCCAGTGTGCTTCTGTGCCAAAGATGCAGGAGGGAAACCATCTGATTCACCCACTCCCCCGCCCAATGGGTCTCAACTGGGACGCTCGACACACTGCCACACTGAGCCCACTTTTTGGACCTCTCTCTGCTGTTTCATGCTATTTTGCCTCTCAGTGGTCTCACATTGTAGCCCATCCCCACAAGGTGTAACAGAGAATCAGGGAGCCATAGAGCCTCTGCACTGGAAGAATCTGGAGAAATTTGATTACACTGGTCTTCCAATCTTTTCAGTAGTTTCGTTAAAAGAAAACAAAATCACCAAAAGTAGTACTTTTAAAAGTTCAATTTTATAACATTGGCTTATTATAGACCCCATAAATGAACACTACGACGCTGTTTAGATGAGCCTCAAAACTGAAAATTCAGGATTAGGGATGACAGTTATAATCACAGTAACATCAGCGTTCAATTTATTTCTGCCTGTGTTGTTGTTGCATGTCATTAAGAAGATAAGTAGCTGAAAATGATAATAGTTTTTAATTAGCGTGCAATCTCAGGGTACCCTTCAATTAAGTATAGATGGCTAAGAAGCATCATCTGAGGTCTGTTTAAAAACAAAGTCACCTGTCTCTCTTTGGGAGTTAAGGTGGATTGTCAGGTTTAGAAACCACAGGCAAAGTTACTTAGAGTCATGGAACATGCTTTTCACATCTGTATATCTCAGTGCCAGCACAGCACCTGGCTCATAATAGGAACCTGATGAATGTTTGTTGAATGAATAAATAAATGGTCAGTTTACCTGAGGTTTTAATCTTCAGTCTATCTCCCTGACAAACTTTTTACCATGTTCTCAGTGAGAATAGATGTACGCATGTGTGTAGGTGTGGATGGGTGGAGGGATGGAAGCATAGACGGATGGATGGATAAATGGGTGGATGAATAGATAGGTGGTGGCGGGGAATGGATGGATGGATGGATAGATAGATAGATAGATAGATAGATAGATAGATAGATAGATAGATAGATGAAGAGACAGACAGGGATCTAGGAGTGGCTCAGAGACATCATTCAAAGGATGAATTCTCATTGTATAGTGCTCTAAATGGAGAACCTACATTTCTATTTTTATACAAAAACCTTAACTCATGTGGGGGCAGACATTCTCCTTGCTAGAAATTGCATTGCTCAGCCTCCTAGTTGTTAAGTGTGGCCAAGTAACTAAGTTCTCACTGGTGGAACGTGAGTAGAACCAAGATATATAACTTCTACATCACTTGCTTACATGAAAATATATTGCCCTCCATTCCTGCTCTACCTTGCTCCCTGTGAGCAGGGATACTGATATGGCGGTGACACAGCTCTGAGCATGTGCTTGAGAACAATTCCCTAGAGGACAGCAGAGTAATAAGATGGAAGAAGCCTGAGAGCTGGGTGACCATGTAGAGCAGAGTTTCCCTTGCTGGCCTGGACCAACTACCTCTAGACTGTCGTACGACAGAAAACTAACTTCAGTCTAATTAGGGTCTCTGTTTCAGCAGCTTATACAGAGTTTGTCCTAACTACTACACCAGTCAGTCTTGGATTACTCCTCAATTACAATCACTTTTTGCAGAGGATGCATTTTGCTAAAACTGTAAAAGGTCACGGTCAAGGTCAAGGTGTGGTCTGTGAAAACTAAAAGGGAAAATTAGAACCCTCTTCCACAGGAATCCAACCTTTCAGAAACACATGTAGAAAGGACCAATGTGGTGGGACGGCAGCAGAAGAGGGAGCGCTTCTCAGTGATGTTGAGGAAAGACGCCCGGGGTGATCACAGGTCTTCCATAACCCATAGCTCTGTCCACTGCCCCTCAGTCTCAACCACGTTCTTACCTCAGAAGGGTGAGGGCAGCCTTTCAAAAGAGCAGGGTCTTTAAGTCCGTCCTTATTCCAAGACTTCCTTCTGACTCAGAACTTCTAAGTCTTCCCTCTTCGTGAAGAGTGCATGTACGTGTGTGTGCGTGTATGCACGTGTGTATGCACATCTGTGCGTACGTGTGGTGCTGTGAAGGCTAGATTGAGAGAGTTAGATTGAGAATTTAAACAAGGCCCCATCTGGAAGGCATGCCTTAACTTCCATTTTGTATGTCGTACCAATCATCCAGCTGTGATGGATTGTGACACTGCCATCAGACTTGGCTTTTCCCTCAGAAATGGGGTGTAGTCATCACCAGGTTATATCCCCTGTAGGTCTCCTCTATCCAGCAAGAGCCCCTATTCAGCCTAGGCCTCCTGTCTCTGACTCCCATTTGAAATGCCTCACGCACTCGCAGTTCCTTATTTCTGTTCACTTCCAAGTGCCCAGTCTTTCTCACTTTTGATCGTTCTGAAGCTGACACGAAATCCCAGAAGTGCAATGGGACTTTGATCCACATAATAGAATCAGGCAGAGGGAGACAGTAACATATGCCGAAAACACTTTTCGGCTGGCTTTGGGCTTGGATGTTTAATGAGGCAAAATCTGGAAAACCCGGGAAATAAAAACTGAAAGATGTAAATAGGGAGAGATTATCGCTGAATTCTTGTAACTGTCTTACAAGCTCCTCTGGAGGGGCAGACGGTGACTAAGAAGGGACTCTGCCATGAGATGACGATTAAGGCTTGGCAGGCAGAGGTGCGGTTTGTATTTGCTCCTGAAGGAAGCTAAATGTTCCAATCCCGTTTTTTTCTATCACTGGCTCTGTCAGTTTTCCTCCTCCTGCCCCCGCTCTGCTAGCTTCTTAGGCATGAGTCAAGAAGATGCTGGTTCCCGAAGATCTACGGAAGTGGGCTGGTTACCTCCTGTTTAGTTGATTCCTACCCGAAAGGGCCGCATCGGTCCCAGCTCTGCCCTAATCAGTCACATGAAAGGATAATGCTTTCCTTCCTCTTCTGCAGGCCTCCATCTCTTCATGGGAAATGTGGTTCCATTCACCTTTCACCACCTCTGAGGGCTTGTCCATCCCTTTATGTGGGTGACTGCCCCCTGTGCTGGACCCCGGCTATGGGACCCAGGGAAGGGGAGACCTCAGGAGGTCAGAGATCCCACCGAGGCAGTGAGGTTGGAAGTTGCAGGAGCCCACCTGGACCAAGACAAGTACTGCATGGTATCACTCCTATGTGGAACCAAAAAAGATAAAAAGTCAGACTCCTAGAAACAGAGATTATAAAAGTAGTCGCAGGGGCTGGGGTGGGGAAACAGAGAGAAGTTGGTAAAAGGGTATGAACTTACAGCTATAAGGTGAATAAGGTCTGAGGATCTAATGTATAACTTAGATGGTGACTGCAGTTGATAACACTGCATTGCATAACTGAAATTTGCTGAGAGAGAACTTAAATGTTCTAATCCAAATATATATGCTTATATATATCGGATCATCATTATATACATTTTAAATATTTTACAATTTTATTTGTTAATTATACCTCAATAAAACTGAAAATAAAAGGGAGTTGAGAGGATTAAATAAAATGTTCCACGTAAAATGCTTGGTAAACAACAGTGCTTGGTACAAGCGAACACTCAATTCATATTTACTACTACTATTCTTTTTCAAACTTCTCAGGACAAGACACACTGCTGCAAACTACACCTGGCCTTGGATTCTTCAGCATCTCCTTGTCCTCTGACTCTGAAACTCAAAGTGTTGACCTTGGTAAAGATGGTGTGATTCACCCTTGGTGAGGAAAGCACACTTTTAAAAGATTTTCTTCCAATCAAGAGCGACCAAGCACTGCAATAATCATTTTGCATACTTATTTCCAATTCTTTCAGCACTCTTACAGATAAGGCATTATTTTCTTCATTCTATAGAACAGGAGAGTAACTGAATTGACCAAGGCCACACGCTTAGAAAGTGCTGGAGCCAAGATTTGTACCAGCTAGGTCTGGTGCCAAAGCCCACAGAATATCATGCCCCTGTGGGTACCAGATGGACCCTTCCCATTTTATCTTGCCCTCTGAGACCAAACGTATGATGGCTGACTTGGGCCAAGTGCATAGGACGGGGTCTCTGGGCTTGAGCAGACACGGCAGCCTAAACATCTGATTCTGGCCACATGGGCATCACGCTCCAGGCAATGGAGTTGTTCTGGGAACACCTGGGGAAGAAATAAAGACCTGATTGGAAACATCTGGTCACAGACTCACGGGAAGATGATGGAACCTCACTAAGGTGGAATTTTAAATTCAGACAGGGGTTGGAAATTAATTGTCTTATTGCTATCTAGAAGGAACTTGCCGAGCAAATATTCCAGAAGAATCTTGAATCCATGTAATCCTTTTCAATTCAATAAACATTTCACGGGGGCACTGGAGATACAGAACTGAATGAATCAGTTCTTTTCAAAGGGAGCTCACGGGCTACCCTAAGAAGCAAACATCTTAGTGTTCATATACACACGCAAACAATAAATTAAAAAAAAATTAATTTAAAAATATCAAATTCTGCATGAGCACAGTGATGAGAGGGATGAATCGAGTTTGGCAAGGTCCAAGAAAGCTTAAGACTCAACCAGCTATTTTCAGAAACACCTTTCAGAAGCACCTTTAATTTGAAAGATTAACTTTATGATTAAAATTATTCTCATCTGGTTGTTAAAGCAGGATATCAAAGGGCTGATATCACCCTAACATTGATAAGCCTAGTGGAAGCTATTATGGGAGCTTTAAAATACTAAGACTTTCCCTGCTTCTAGAGACATTCTAGAATACAGATGTGCATTTAGTTCAAATGCACGCTCCTCTCAGTCCAAGTTAGTCCAGCTTCTCTGTGGGCCATGTGTAGAAAGGTTATGCATTTCATTTCTCAGAGGTTCCCAGGGCATTTGCAATGAATATTTACCAGAAAAATCTGGACAATATGGTACAGAGGGATGCAGATCAAATGGAGAGCATACAGGATGGTACCAAAGGAAGGGAACCAGACCATCGACTTGGCATTTAACCAGATCCTGGAGAGACAGGAGAGGAGGAACTTGGGGTAAAGATGTTAATCAAAAAATGGCAACATTCAGAGGCAAAATTGACAAGAGGAGAAAAAGATGGAGCAAGAAGGGGACTATTTTGGAAGCTGTCTAGGAGGCCATGACCCTAGTGTGAGAGGACGTTGGGGCCACGGGAGGTCGGCAACAGCCAGTGGGTGCCCTCGGCGGTTACTTCCCCTGGCTGCTGAGCCTGAGTTGGCTCACTCCACATGCCCCCTCTCTCAAAACCCAACAGCCCTCCTTGAAAGCTCACCCAATCCCAAGTACACTGAGTCAGCAGAGCTGGGAAGCACCGAGAAACCCTTTGGGGGAAATCCAAAGCCCAGATCTTCTTATTCTGAGAACCTCCCACCACCGGAAGGAAGAAAAGATCACGGAACTCAGCACTTTCCAGCTCACCATTTTCTCTATCGTGGTGGCACTGGTCAGCCAGGGGTTGGCGGCTCTGCAGCTATTTTTACCCTTAGATTTCTGGAATTGCCGACCAATCTTGGTTACAGGACACCACAGTCAACTCAAGTCCATCCACAGCAATCACAAGAAGTCTAAGCCACAATGTTGCCCATGGCCACAGTCACCCTTACCCTGGACACATGGGCCCCAACTAGAGTCAACTCCCAAGGCCCACACTGGAGAACTCGAGGAGGCAGCTCCTTCGGGCTGTCCAAGGAGCAGAAGTGATATGATGTGCGTTGTAGCCAACAGCCTCTGCTCGTCGGAGGAGGACACCAAAGTTCAGGGTTCCTGTTTTAATCCTTCAAAGGGTCTCTAAGTTGAATGTTCCCGTGGTTTGTGGCAGACCCAGTCCAGAATAGTTCTTTACAGCCGCAAAGAGCTACTTTGTTGAAAGCTGCCTTGCTCTGACCCTGTTTTAATGGTCACCGACTCAAGAGTGGTTTCTTCCCCCCTCTTCTAAATCTCTCACCTGTGAACCTCCAGGCAGACCTACCTTTTGTTTTCCATCGAACACGTGTCTTTCAGTCTATAGACTTCTTTCAGAGGTTCTAGTGCTGGTATATTTTGAGAAGGAAACACTTCCTCATAATGTAGATAAATCATGTTAATGCCAGAGAAAAATTTTAAACCAGGATAGGTTTTTCTTTTGCCTAGAATAGATGTGAAAGAATCCTGTGAACTGTGAAGTCCCACTCAAGGCTTTTTTAAGGCTGCTGTGAGGAGAAGGATAATGAAATGATTATTGAGTTCTCTTCTCCAATGACAGCCAAGGGCTTTGGGTTTCTAGGGGGTGATAGTTAGAAAATAAGAGAAGAATAATTTCTTATAATCGTTGTTAATAATGGCAATTATTATTGTAATAAAGTGAATCCTGCCCGAAGGCCAAAGGCTGGCCCAGCTGTGCTCTCAGACTTCTCCCAGGAGGAAGGCCTTGCATTGAAAATTTCTAACTCCTTCTGATCAAAATGTTGTCAACTGAAAGCAACTGATTATCCAAACTACCATTTTCTTCTTCTGTTATTGGCCCATATTTTTTAAGCCTCGAAATACCTTTAAATTATAAGGCCTTTCCCCATCAGATTTCCTTCAGAAAATTAACTTGAATCAAGTAGGATTCAGTGCGGGTCGGACTCTAAATCTACCCAGCTCGGGGAGCTCAAATGTTGGCCAACAGCCCCTCCCTCACAAGTCCAGCTTCCGGTGACCATTCATCAGGGGATTTGTGGCAGTAGCTATTTTCCATTTCAGTTACTGAGCTGTTACTCACCAACTGCAGAGTTACCAGCCCACCATCAAGGGCAGCCCAGGGTTTAGAAGGCAGGGCTGAGGGTGGGAGAAGGGTGAACTGAGGTAGGAGGAAGACAGAAAAGAAAGTTACAGAAAAACAGACTCAATGGGCCCACTATTTCATCATGCAATATTCAAATATTAAACCCTGGCCCAAAATAGCTGCCTACTTACTCCCTTTTCCTTTGTGTTGGCACCAAGAAATGCGCAGTGAGAGGTAGCTGAACAAAATACCTTATTCATGAGAGTCTTTCGGATGCAGTGAGTTCGTGACTTGATAATCTCTGACAACCCTGGTTAAATCAGGGAGCCGCAGGTGTGAAGGCTGCTAGGAGTGGGGGCTGTAACCCTGGACAGAGGACTGGAGCTCTGTCAGCTGAGGGACCTCATCAGGATAGGCCAGGTTTCCAGGTTGATAAGGGAACAGTGCCAATTCAGCATGAATGCTTAAGGAAGTCTCTCTTCACGGCAAGAAGTCAGAGGCTGTTCTCTTAATTCGATGTGTGTGCAAATGCTTGGTTTCTTCCACAAAAATGAGCTCTAGATACTCCAAAACTGGCAAAAGGTAGAAAGTTCATACCTCTCCCAGTCTTGATTCCCGTCCCTCAAAACTCTTAAGGATCAATCCTAACTGCTGTTTCCTGCACACCAACTTCGGCAGACAGCTGTCCTCAGCAGCTGGAGCACATCCGAGATCCCCGCCCCCACCAGCGCCACTGTGTAAGCAGTTCCTGGTTTGGCCATGAAAAGTGCATCTCTGCTTGGGAAAGGGAGGCTTCACCTGGAAAGCTCTCCCTCTTTATCCATCTCAGAGTTTTATTAGAAAAGTGAGTGCACCTCAGGGCATGTTTGTCTGACAAAGGAACAGGTTTATGTTCAGGGGCAGGATTAGCGGCCACATTGTAGTGTGATTTTAGGAGTGCTTTTAAGAAAGTTTGCGGTCCAAAAACTTTCTCTCATACTGACTTTTTGTCACTGATCCCTGAAACCTCTCAGCTGAGGATTTTGTTAATTTTGGTAAACATCTTGTTGCAAGTCCTTATGCATAATGCTGTTCCTAATACTACAAGGTACCAAGAGGGGACATTATGGAGTGAAAGAACCCAGGTCCTGTCCCCAGTAACTCCACCAGCAAACTCTAGATTGACAAAGCACAGTCACAAAGGAGAACTGACATATATGGAAGCTTTTGACAACCTCTTTGATCCTCAGCTTTCATTCGTATAATGGGGATGATGACAACAATAACAGCACCTAACTCCTGAGCATCGTTAAGAAAATGTAATGAAGTCCAGAAATCTGTATGAGCACCACAAAATTACACTAGTCAAGTGGAAACTTCCTAAGGCGTAATTTGCCAGAAGATGGGATCCAGGGAAGTGTTTTGGTTATTGACCTAGCAGGGGATGTGCTCTCCAGTGATGGAGGCTATCGTATGTGCCGCAAAGATTTAGTTTTGTGAGGTCTCCAAGTCGATTGCTGCAGAGAAGAAATATTGGCCACTGAGTCTCTTAGTACAAGTTGTAACTATGGGAACATCACGTTTTCAACTTCAATATATATATTTAAACCTATATTTAGTGAAAATACCTATTATTAATTAACTCATTCACCAGATCACCTAGATAGCAACCAATATTTGAGGAATCGGGAACAAAAACACGGAAGTCATTCAAAACAGTCTAAACCATTGAAATTCAACCGTCATGTCAACACACTTTGCAAGCAGACAAGAAAATGTAAAACTGAAGCTATTTCTAATGACTTTAGTTAAACAAAATAAACCTAGAGGAGAAAATAAAATTATTCCTTTCAGCTGGAGTTTTTACAAGGGGAGAAAAATCAAACGCTTTCCTTAAACGCTACGAAACAAACAAAACCTTTCAAAAGTCTGTAAGAAATGGGATTAAGTTTGAGTGGACATGTAAGAAATGTTTCTGGAAGACTGTGAAGCAACTGGCTGGGACAGTGCTTGTCAGAATCGTCAGAATTTGACAGTATGAGAAATAAATGCAAGCCTGGAGCTACAAACTTGAAACCCAGGACTTAGAAACTAAATCTATTTTGGACTCCCTCCTACCTTCACCTCCCAACAGAATAAAACCCTAATGTCTTCAGAAAACTCGAGTTGTTGAGAAATAATAGGCAAAACATTTGAAATCATTAACATTTACTGGGCCTTCCTTCTCTGTTTTTCTAATCGGCCTTTCTCCGTAGTTTGCGAGGGCTGCCATAACAAAATACCACAGACTGCGTTGCTTAAATAGCAGAGACTTATTTTCTCAGAATTCTGGAGGATGGAAGTCCACAATCAAGGTGTTGGCAGGTCTGGTTTCTCCTGAGGCCTCCCCTCTTGGCTTGCAGACAGCCACCGTCTCATTGTGTCTGCACATGGTCATGTTTTTGTGTGTGTGCATCCCTGGTATTTCTTTGTGTGTCCAAATGTCCTCTTCTTATAATGACACCACTCAACTTGAATTAGGACCCACCTAACTCATTTTAACTTAATTATTTCTTCATAGGCCCTATCTTTAAATATGGTCACATTCTGAGGTCCTGGGTGTTAGGATGTCAACATGTGAATTTCAGGGGGGTGGACATAATTCAGCCCATAGCGCTCTGTTCTTAATCTCTCTACCCCTTTCCACTAAGAAGACTCTGCTATCGGCTCTTTTGTTTCTGTATCTAGTCTACTTGTCTTTGCTTCTATCTCTATATCTCTTTGTAGCCTCTTTTTCTGTATCCTCATTCCTCTGTGTGTGTCCTTCTCTGGGTATCTGTCTCCCACCCTTGCTCCAAGCCCTCTCACTTACTGCAGTCTTTTCATTTTTCTTCAGATATCTAATAAATAATTTCTATGTGCCTGTTATGAGTGATGACAACAGAAAAATGCTGTCCCTGCCCTCAAGGAATTTTTTATTCTAGAAGTTGAGAGGAAATTTGACCCCAAATAACCGTAATATAAAGGCAGCCAATAATACCATAAAAGACTAGAGCAGAGGTTGGCAAACTAGAGTCTGCAGGCCAAATCTGGCCTGACACCTGTTTTTATAAAGTTTTATTAAAACATAGCCATGCTCCTTTATTTATGTATTATTTATGGCTGCTTTTGAAGAGTTATGTAACTGTGACAAAGACCATATGGCCCACAAAGTCAAAGAGATTACTATCTGGCCTTTTATAAAAAAAAATTTTCTGACCCCTGGACCGAAATCAAATTATATAGGAGATGACAGCCAAGAAGAAGTCCATCTGACTATTGTCTTCTGGGATATGTCACTGAGAACATGTGATTTAAGGTGGGCTTTGAGGGATGAATAAGAGTTCAAGAGGTAGAGGAGGGAGAGCAGCTCTAAGCAACATCAACAACATGAGCAAATGTGTGAGGAAGTAGGAATTCAAGGCACGGTTGGGGCTCTAAGTGAAGACCCTCAGACATCAACATAGGAGCCTGGACCTCAATCAGAAGTCTCTGGAGTATCTTGGAGGCTTAGAGGAGCAGAGATTGACACATAATTAGAAGATTCTGTGTGTGAGAGGCACGACATGGAATGGACAGATGAATTGGACTTGATTCCTGCTGTCAAGGAGCTTCTGAATCTAGTAAAGAGAATAAGAGAAATACCCAAACAATTATACTAGGGGGCAAAATCATGCCTCTGGGGGTGAGGCGAAGGACTTAAACCAGGAAAGTGATCAAAGAGGGGTTCAAGCAGTCAAAGTTGATGCTCAGGTGAAGGATGGATTATTGATGATAATAATGGTAATTCAGATTCACTTAGCCTTAAGTATGAGTCAGATCCTCTGCTAAGTGGACGCATTTAATCTCCTAACAATCCTGTGAGCAGATACTCATTCTCAATTAACTGGTGAGGAAATAGAGGCTCAGACTGAGTAGGGATTCAAACCCAAGTTAGATCCTCCCTTATTCCATACATTCAAGTTAGATTCTTCTATCCATGTTGTTTACCACTATGGTGAGAGGGGAAGCAAGGAGGCCTATAAGAAGACTTGCAAAAGTCTATCACTGGGAGAGGAGCAAACAGGAGGATTTAGGATTCGTAGTTTATAGTTGGTATTTCAGTAGCTTCCAATTTCTGAAAAAAATTTCGAAGTGTAGTGGCAATTTAATTAAACGATGACTGATAGGCCTCAGTATGTGTACTTAGCTCTGATGCGTGGCTTGCCTTCGAAGGAACGGATTCCCTGCTGCTCCTATAGGTGCAATGTGTGCCTCTAGTGCAAGGCCAACAGCCCCCAGTGCTTCTCCGAGAGAAGGGCCGAGAGGAAAAGCTTGTCTTTCCAGGAGGGAACTCTTGGGAGGTGGTGTTCTGTTCTCAACACCAGGCTGATAGTACATGCTCATACCACAATACTTTCTGCTTACATTTAAATGCATCATAAAAATACTCAAAGGTCCCCCCGACCCCTCACCAGCCTCTCGTGGGGCCACGCTGGATACTGCAATAGCACTGACAATGCTCCTAGAGAGGCCTGGGGAGGCCTGTGCTACTTAGAACTACAGCCGGAACCATGGCAGAGCAGGGGGGCCCGTGCACCAACAAAGAGATATCCTTTGGACAGAGAATCCAGCTCATGGTAAAACAGATGCTGTGCAGTCCTGACAACCAGCAGGAAGACAGTAGACTTTTTGGCCACACTGGGGTCCCAATAGGAAATATCAGGAGCTACCCCCAGGTCCGACGGAACAGTGGATTCAACGCGGGAACTCAGTAGCTCTTGGGTCCCCTCCCTCCCTGCCTCCTGGATTCCCCACATACCACTAGATCCTAAATGACAAGCTGCAATTACAGTAAAGTGCTAAAGTACAAGTTGTTCTAAACACTCTTCGACAAAGAATATTCAGTGAAAAGGAACCCCAGGCGGTTATAAACCTTTTTGCCGTGTAGAAAACATAAGGTTTGCATCCAAGAATATGTTGTCTGTTTGAGGCTGGCCTTTATTCTTTCTGTCGGGTGCCAATGGCATGCATTTCAAATGAGCAGTTGTCTGTGGCCCCAGAGTCTGTGGCTGAGGCATATCTAATCAGGTTAAGCAGCCGTTCATCCCGGCTGTCAGCTCGCTGGAAATCACAACATTATCTGCAACCGCACGCAACTCAAATAGAAGGTTGGCGCTTGGAGCCCTGAGTCTCCAACACCCCCTTGACCTTACTGTGGTGGCCCCTGGTTTTTTCTTTTCCTACGTGACTGTACATAACAGTAGCAAAGCTATTTTAAGGATTAAAACAACTAATTGCAGATTTCCATCACGGCCAGCCACTCAGAACACAGGTTTAGAGAGCACGCTGTTGGTGGTCTTTGCCTGTGGGGATGGTTTTGGCTTGTTTGCCCCATGTAGTTGCTCATCCACACCCTGGACCCACAAAACTGTTAATTGGAGGCTCTTCCATGGGCCACTTGGTATTGGGCATGAAGAATTTGGTGAAATTTAGTGTGAAATAGCGTGTCATGTTTCCTTGGCCCTAAACGTATGACTAGAAGGGCCTTTAAAAGTCATCTACCAGGCCCACTTACAGGATAGATGAAGAAACCGTGGTTCAGAAAGTCTCATAGTCAGTCAGAGGCAGAAGTGGGATGAGACTCTGGGTTTCCAGACATCCTTTCTGGTGCTCCCTTTTCTGAGATGTCTGCAAAACTCTATCATGTTGCTTAAAAGCTTAAGAGAGGCAGTAAAACAGGTTTAAGGCCCGGTTCAAATCCAGGCTCCACCACGCACAGAGGTATGGCCTTGGGTGAGTTATTTAACTCTGCTGAGCTACATAAAATAAAGATCATAAGGCCTGCCTATCAGGCTGGCAATTTAATTAAACGAAATCATGACTTAACATGCTCAGCACAGCACCTGACACTTAGTAAGTGGCCTCTTAACAGTGCTTGGTAGACCTGTTACTAGTGTAACGATATGTGGCTCCTTTCATTGAGGGAGATTCTGCAGCTTCTCCACCTAGGACGAGATGCACTGGAAGGTGATTTTCATGCAATGACCCCCTCAGCTTCCTAAGCACCTCCTGTTATTTCTGAGAGGTGATCTCTGCAGGATCAGTGAGACCTAGCCCTGGGAAAACCGGGGACATGGGGAGATCCGAGAAATTAAGGAGAAAAATATCTATTATTTTTCTTTAAGAGATTATAAAGGTCTTATTCATATTCCAAAGAAAATAAGATCTTCGAATTATGGCTCTCCCTTTTCTTTTGAATACAGCGGACGTGCAAGATCATGCACTCACTGCAGTTCAACGTCATTGGCCTCTTAGAGGAAGCAGTTTGTGTCTCTCCATCACTAGCCCTGAGGACATGTTGCAATGGCCAGGGAGGGCTGCTTTCTCCAGGGATCACAAGAGAGGAAAAGACCGGCTCCTGCTTTGCTGGCTCCATCCTCTTGCATTGACCTGGGACCAGAGAGGATTCAACAGGTCTGAGGAGCCTCGAAGGCCAGGGCAGGTGCTAGATGTGGTGGAGACTGCCCACGTTCCTGGAGATGTTAGAAATGAAGAGTTTATCCCTTTGTCTAGCTAGAAACCTGTCTGTGGAATGTTGGAATTTCTGGCAATCTTGTCATATCTTTGAGGAAGATGAGAAAAAAGGAAGCACTAAATGGAAAGAAATGAAGATTTGATAGAAAATCATGAGACTCAATATTTAGAGCTGTAGTTGGAAAAAAGAAATTTTGGCGACTTCAGAGATTAGCAGGGAAGAAATAGCTGTCTTTGCCTGCATGTAAGAAAAAAAAAACCCAGTAAGTTCACAAAACTGATAAGGTTAAGAACTGATAACGATGTTTAGCAAGGTTGCTAGACGCAAGTTTAACCTACAAAAAAAAAAATCAACTAATAGCATATTTTTATAGACTGTAGACAACTAAAATATAATAGAAAATAGAACATTATTGTTAGTAACAGAAAAACCAAAGTGTTCAGGATTTAATTTGAAGACTATGCCATGGAAGATAGTTAAAGTTCCTCTAAAGGATACCAAAGAAAATCCAAATAACTGGGAAAGATACTCCATACTCTTAGATGGGATGGCATAACGTAAATTTGAAATATCTCCCTTAAATGATCTACAAAATCAATATGATCTTAATTAAATATCTGCTGCATTTTTTGAGAAACTCAATACATTTATTCTAAAATTTTTAGAGAAAACAAGAATCCACAAATAATTATGTCAACAAAAGATGAACAAAAGCGAGAGGTTTTCCTTAACGAACATTAATATGTTACAAAGGAAACCCAAATAGAAAGAAATGGGGCAAAGGATGTAAATGGGAAATTATCTGAAAAGGGAGATGAAAATGACTAAAGAAGCGTGAGGAGAGATGCTCAAACTCATCAGAAGTCAGAAAAATTCAAAGAGTCAACAATAATTTGTCACTTGGCATACACTGAATGTCAAAATGAAAAGTTGGATAATGCCAAGGTTGCATGTGTGCTGCTGGTAGAAGTGTGGATAGGTGCACTGAAGCAGAAAAGCAACCTAGCCATACTCAGTTAATAAAATGTGTTTATGCCCCTTGTCTCAGCAGTGCCACTCCTACACATGGAGCTCAGTGAATTCACCCTCCAGATCTACAAAGGAATATGTATGAGCGTGTTCACCGCAGATGGTTTGTGGAAGTGTGAGGTGGAGGAAACCTCAGTGAGGACAAGTAAAATGAAGTGAATTCATGTTATGGGGCACTGTGAAGCAGAGAAGCGTGGTGCGACATGGATATATCTTAAGAACATGGTGTGTAGTGGGATGAAAACTAAGAAACAGATGAGGTTATAGGATCATATCATTTATACAAAGTAAATATTCACACACTTAATTACCATACTAAGTATTTAGAAGCATGTGTACAAATTCAAGGACACATATGGAACACATTAGAGTGGTAACCAATGGGGAGAGAGGAATTAGTGCAGGAAATGGGGAATCAATGAAACAAGGGCTAGACCTTGCAGACTGACAGATGCTGTGAACTGAGTGTGATGTTCTGCACCTGTGGTCCACACCAAGGTAAGAGAGGAAGAGAAATTATTGTGTAGAAAAGAAAGTTCCATGCTTGCCAGTTATTTTGAGATTTCATGGAAGAAAATTTGGAGTGATTTATTCTCCTAAGGAGATTTTGGTGTCTCTTGGAATTGGCACATTAGATCTAAGGGATCTGTGATTAACTATATCTTTAGCATCTTGCCTGTTTCTGTTATGTCTTAGGAAACTGGAGCCTAAGGTAATTTAAGAGTTGGTAATTGGAAAGTGATATTGCTAAGCATAAATATTTTAGCAAAGGTTGGTCATTTGGAGAGGTTTTAACACCAAACATGTAAATCGAAAAAAACCCTAAGTCTTCACTTTAAAGATTGCTAAAAAGGTAAAGAGATAAAAGAATAAAAAAAGAGAGAAATATCAGGTTAGGACTGGTGCAAATTTGTATTTTTATAGTTTTATTCTTCTTAAAAATTTGCCCTGGAGAAATATTATCTCAACATTTTTTTCTGAATCGTATTAAGCGCCTTTTCTGTGCAAAGAATGATCCACGTACTCATTCATTTCATTCTCCAACAACCCTGTGAATGAGATATTGTAACCCCACTTACTGAAGAAAAAAAGTGAAGCTCAGAAAGGATGAGTTATTTTCCCCAGGCCAAGAAAGCAGAAAGTGGAGAAGGATTCAACTCAGATATGCCTGGCTAGCAGCAAAGCACCTGCTCTTTCTATTGCTATATACTAAAAGGTATTTGAGCTTAACTATGCTTGTAAAGAGACCTATTTATTTGATATTGTTATATGGTATGCAGGGTTCAGTGCAGAAAAATAGAAACCACTCTGTATTTTAAGCGAAATGGGATTTAATACCGTGAAGTAGTAGCTTATGAAGTCATTGAAAGGGTTGGAGGGGCAGGCTCTCAGCTGGACCACCAGAAAAGACTCTGAGAACACTGCAGAAATGGCCTGCCAGTCAAGAAGATGGGGAAGGTAGGCGATCAGGTAAAGATCAGGAGATCAGGAACCACCCCAGTCACTGAAACAGGAACAAGGAAACCAGACCAGGAAAGTGTCATCATCATCACTGTTGTCACTAAACACCCAAGAAGCTGATAATCAAACACTAAAAAGCTGTGTTCAGCTGGCATCATGCTGTAACTACCCTTCCACCACCATGTAAATGGAATGGACCCTGTATCTTCATGACCTTTCTTACCAGAAGAAAAGCAAGTGGAAGGAGGCTTCTGTCTTGTTTCTGCACCCATGTGGCAAAACTTAACTGTCATATAAGACTCTGGCTGAAAGGTAAGTCTTGGAAGTGTAGTTTTTATTCTCTCAGACTCTGTAGTATGGGAAGGCACACTAGAAAGGTGTGATTACGGGCAGTGAGTCAACGAGCATAATTTTATTTGAAACTCTAAGATCACACTTAAAAGTGAGAAAGTCAACAAACTAACTCTTAAACTCAAGAATATCATACTCCCTGCCTGAATCCTGCATAATTATCATCATCTATTATTACCTGCTAGCAACATATCAAAATATGACAGTTATTAAGAAAAAATTACCTCAGTGTTGATCCACTTTAGTCTAGAAATAAAATAGTCATTAAAAAGCAAAACAAAGAAACAAAAGTCCCCAAATCTCAATGAGCATGTGAAACAGCAGGTCAGATACAGTTGAAGAGAGAATAAGTGAACTGGGAAATAGGGTTGAGGAAATTACTCAGATTGAAGCACAGAGATACAAGGAGATGGAAAATATTTAAAAAGCGAAGAGTTATGGAAGATAGGTTACATGTGTATTTATATTTAAGGAGCTGCAGAGAAAGTCAACTCAGAGAATGTAAGAAAATATTTGGAGATAACTGCTAAAATATTTCTAGAATCTATTAATAACATTCATGTTTAGAGTTCCAAGCAGGCTAGATAAAAATAATCCACTCCCCAGAATGCAAAAGAAAATCTAACGAAAGTAAAAGAAAAGAAAGGTAGATTACCTTAAGGAATAAGAGGCTGATTGTAGACTTCTCATCAGCAACAATGGAGGCCAGAAAATACACAACGATATCCTAAATGTGCTGAAGGAAAAAAACTCCACCTAAAATTCTACACATAAACTATCAGTCAAGGAAGTAAAATATAGATTTTTCCAGTAATGCAGAAACTAAGAGAATTTATAACTCACAGACCCTCACTCAGAGATCTAAAGGACAAACTCCAGGCAATGGGAAATTGAATCTATAAGGAAAGAAGTTTATGCCAAACAACAACAACGACGACGACAACAACAACCACGAAACAAAAAGCAAAAACAAAAGAGAAACGTGAGCAAAGAAATGTAAATATTGGCTAATTCTAAATAATTATTGATTAAAAAATAGTAATTATAACAACTGATTTGAAGCAGGGGAGATTAAAAACAAAAACATACTAGAAAATAATAACACAGAAGATGAGGGTGGTCACCAGAGTTAAAACCTTTCAGGGACCTTGTTTTGCTAGGAAGGAGGGAAGGATGACTAATTAACTTCAGATGTGTTAGGTCTCAGGCTGTGCTCTTTGCATGTTTAGCGTGGCTATTTAAAGGATAGAAATAAAGCGCATAACAGGAAACTACGGACTTTTCACCACTTCTCTCCAAGAGAAGAGGAGAAGAGGAAAGAGGAAGAGTTCAGCTGCAGTCTACATTTCAGTGTGGAGGAAAAGTGGTACATTCTAAAAATAAGTACTTTCCTCTTTCAGTCCTAAATAAATAGGAGAAATAAGGAGGAAATGGGCATATTTCCTTGCTGGAGAAATCTGCTAACTCAGCCTTTGTTTGGTGTCACCCAGCAATTGGAAAGTCATACGGCAGTGGTGCTCTGAACCCTGCCCTCAGCCTGGCCTGCTCTCACCTCTGTGGCTGTCCTCCCCTGGGCCCTGACTGCCAGCTCAGCTCCAACCTTTGTCTGTCCCCTGGACTGTGTTTCCCACAGCCCCTGCCCATCTGCATCCCAGCTCTGGCCTTGCCTTGCTCTTTCCAGGCCCTTCTCCAGTCCCGGAACTCTGAGCTTGTCCCTGCCTCCTGCTCAGCTCTGGGAACAAGGCCTGCCCCTGCCGTGCCACATGCTACTTGCCATGTCCTGTCGTGTCCCGACAACATCATTACATGGCAAGAACTATCATTCACTGAGCATTTGTGAGCCTTCCTCATACTAGGCATTTTCAGACAAGTTACTGAACCTCTCGAACCTCAGTGTTCTCAGCTGTAAATGGGAATAACAATAACATCTACCTCATAGTGTTGATATGAGGCTAAATGAGTTACTGTATATAGAGCATATAGAATGGTGCCTCGCACAAAGCAAGCACCATGTACATGTTGGTTAAACAATAGGTAGTTCTTCTTAGCTCCATGTTACAGGTAAGAAAACCAAGGTCTAGAGGGGCTCGATAACTTGCTTGAGGCCACACCTGGGCTACCTGTGCCCAAATGTTATCATGCTCGCTGAAGCCAAAGCCTACTCTAGTGGCCACTAACTGAGCAGAGACCCCTACAGTTCAATATCCTCTCAGTCCAGGAGGGGATCTTGTTCCAGGTCTCAGGTTTTCCTGGAGTGTCTGTACAATATCCTGGTAACTGACAAATCATGCATGGCCTTAGGAACAAATGTGAGCTGAGCCACCACAATGAAATGGCTAGAAAAACTGGAAGAAGAGCTCAGACTGACTTGAATGTTCTCTCTGTTTGAGTGACAGGAGGAGGAGGCTGTTCAAATGAGGCTTAACATTCAGAGGAAAGGTGATGGACCGTGTGACCAGCAGCAGCCAGCCAGTCTAAGAGACCATGGGTTTGGCTGGAGGCCTGGAGCAGCCTGTCTTCCCAGAGAAGGAGCTATGCCCACCACCCTGAGCAGCTCCCAGGGCCCAGAAACACCTCTTTGAATCTCCTTCAGTCTATGAGAGCCCATGGCTCCTTTCCACAGGAGCTCAACTATTGCCAAAGAGGAAGCTTGACGACATGCACAAAGACGCTGCTTAGACTTGCTCTGCGGAGTGGGTGCCAAGGACGGAGCTTCCGTGAGAGAGTTGAGCATGGGGTCATGTGAATCTTGTTTAAATCATTCTCTGCAGAAGAGCCTTTGATAAGACCCTTTGGTGCCTCCAGAACCCCTGGGCCTCCTGGGTTCTGCTCAGGCTTGATCATCCTTGCTTGTCAAATAATCTGAGTGAAACATTTTTCATCCATACCTCACCGCTCAGCTCAGCGGTTGGTGTGTCCACTCTGGGCTCGTGGCCCACATTCAAGTCCAGGTCCCACCCCTTCCTGGTAGTCTGTCTCACATGGCTTTGTGAGGACTAAAGGACTTAAGTCACATAAGACACGGAACAGTGTGCGAGTTCAAGAACTCTTCACTCTTATTATTGAGAGGTGGGCAGGGTAAAACAGTGGTAGCCGTGAGCACTTGCTTTAGAATCGGGCACTCTGGGTTTGAATCCCAAGCTTTAATTCTCAAAAACCATCTAGTCTCCCAGAGCCTCAGTTTCTTCATCTGTAAAATAGGGACAAAAACATCTACACCTTGGGGTCGTTATAAGGATGAATAAGGCAAGGTGGGCACAGAGCTTAGCACAGAGTTGGCACAAGACGGCCTCCACGCCTGGAAGGTACAATCATAGCAATGATAACGATGATGTTCCTTAAGGAAACTGAAGCTTTGGGGGGTAAATTGACTTGTCCAAGGTCACCCAGCTGGTAAAAGCAGAACTGGGTCTGGAGCCAGGTATTCTGAATCTCCCTTGGAGATCTTATGCCAGCTCCTGGCACCTGCCTTGGAGTCCATGTTGTCCTTCAATGACCAATGTTCTAGAGTTCTATTTTTGCGATGAAGTAAGATACAGGACCTGTTGATTTTCAAAGAGTGACTTTCCAGTTCAGGGACAACGGTAGACAACTTGCAGGAGAAGTGTGTCTTTGATGGGAGGATATTCTTTTGGAAAAGTAATTTGACAAAAAAATAGAAAGAGAAGGGCTCTGTGAGGAGGAAAGAAAACAAAGCAAGGCTTTGGGCAAGTGGCTTGGTTAAGGGAAACTGAGGGACGAGCGGGAGGAGAGGCTCCGGGCACTGGGGCAAAAGCCAGGCGAGGGGCTCTGTCCAAGGCCGCCCCTCACGGAGGTTGTCTCCTCACTCTGGGAAGCCAGCGGAAAGCTCTACCTGGTTTGTGCTCCTCAAATTTTTTCCAGTTGCCATGTGAAACTGCCAACATTTTCCACATTAAGGACAAATCAAAAGAGATTTTTCACTAAGCATGAGTTAGTGGAAGGGAATGAGAGCAAATCAAATTCATGCAAAAATAGAGGAAATTAATTTTTAAAAAATCCAACCAAACACCCTGTAATTTTCAGTGATTTCCTTTCAGGGAAACTGACCACTGTCACTATAAACAAAGAAGAGAATAAATAAATAAAAAGGGAAAGAAGGTTGTGTTTTTTTTCTCCTTGCCTCCCTGATGGATGGTTTATAGAGGCCTCGGGATAAAAGTCAGCCTCTAATGGCTCCCAGATGGCGCCCGCCTCTGCCCCTGCTTTGGTGTTTCCCCATGCCTCAGCCCTGGCCTGCCAGACAGGCTGCTGGTGACGGGAGCTGGACCCTCGTCCCCTTGGCTCTAGCCGCAGCCAGATGCAGAGGGGCAGCAGAAGGTCAGGGCCATTGGCCATTGGCTACAAAAACCCCATTACCACCATGGACATGACGGCCCACTTGAGCCAGTACCCACACCCTCCTCCTTCAGAGTGGCTGGGGTCCTGCATCTGCTCCACCAAGGGGCTTGTGAACCTCCTTTTTCCCAGGGCCCCCTTCCTCAACTTGCTCACAGCTAGGTTCTTGGGGCCCACTGAGGTCCCGCCACCAAAGAGATCAGATCCTTAAGGAGTTAGGAGATCTCCTAACTCAGGAGGACTTTGTCTTTCCAGAGCACCACCAGTATTGTGTCTGGGCTGGTTATTTATGATAAGTAGTCTCAAACCCTTTGTGAAATGAGATGTTCATCATAATTAGAGGAACCGCATCATATCATCTTCATTCCTAGGGGGTCGGGCTTGGAGGTCTCTATGGATTGCTCGCTCTCAGCTGGCATCACTGTCCTACCTCACCTCATGTTTCTATCCCCAGCACCTCTGCTGTGTGTCTGCTTCTTTTAGTGTGTGACTCCAGAGTGATCACTTGGGAAGCATCTTCTGTCTCTTTCCCCCGTCCCCCATGCTGCATCCTGGAAATGAAGCCTGAAATGCCGCATGAAAGGGTCCTCTCCCGATTCCTCCATAACCGAGATTTAGCAAAAATGGGGATTGGACATGTAACCAGAATCTGAACCTCTATTTTCACCATCTTGGCTTCTCTGTTGACTATCTTTTAGAGATTCCACTACTTTTACAAGATCAGACATTCTCTTTGTACATGAGAAGACATAAGCCTTTCTCTATGAAGAACTTGAAAAAGACTTTTCGTTGTTGAATATCTCTTGCAAAACAAATATCATGATGAGTTGGGGTAAATGAATCAGAAACAGATGGATAAAATTTATCTGAAACACAGAATTTCAACCCAGAGGGAGGGGTTGGGGGAGCATTTGGGGTTTCCATGAGCCCAAAAAACAAAGAAAAGGGCTTGAGCCGCTTGACTGATCTAACCAGCTAATCCGGGAGCATCCAGTCCAGCATCAACAGAGATGTGTGTGCAGCCCTCCAAGGAGCCCTGTTATCAAGTTTCTAAAACGTGGCTTCTGAAAGTAAGCTGTTCTAATTTACAATATACCTTCTAACTACTCCCCTGGAGCACATGGCTCTATAGAAGATGGAAATTATTTTAGAGATAACCAGTTGCTGGGTTTGGCAACTATTCTGCAACAGTTACATGTGTGGAAAGAGGCCCTGTTTGGTGGGGTGGGAGTGTGCGGGGGAGGGGGCGGGGGCGAGGGGGGCAGACACATCAGTGGTTTCAACAAGAATGCGAAAATACTGTATTTTGTGACAAAGTTGCTCCAGGGTAGGCAGATTACTCACAAATCGGTTACAGATTTCCTTAAAATATGTAGGGACTTCCATGCAGAAGAGAGTTTGGGGCCCGAATGCATTTGGAGTTTTGCTGAGCTCAAAAATGGGAACGGAGTTGGAGGTGATGGCCTGTCCTAGCAGTGGTCTCTGGGACACACCTCACTCTTCCTACACACAAGGTTGTGCTAGTCACACCTCTTTAGGGTGGCTTTGCAGAATTTTCAAGAGAAGTTCCTGCCCCCTTTGTTCTCCAGTCTGCCTGCAGTGTTCGTCTCTCCAAAACTGACTGAGTCTGGGATTACCACCACCCCACAGCTATCTTCATTGTTCAAAGGAGTAGCCTGCTTTCGGTTTGGGACGTGATATTCGACACAAAATGAAAAGTATTTGGGAATCACTCAGAGTCTGTCCTGAATTTAAAAGTTCTAGTGAAAATTTTAGACATTCCGTCATGGGCTCAACTACGATCTTTCCTAGAAAATCCAAAGCATTAATTAATGTATTAGTTCACACTTCTGTCTAAAATCAGACTCTTTCTGTTACCATCTTGATATTCTTATTTCAGCCAGGGGCAATGGCATCTGTACAAGCTCAGCTACCTCCTTGATTGTTTCTTCTTGCTCATCCTCAGATCCAGTCCATCAGCAAGTCCTGGAGGTGTAACTCCCAAGCCCCAAATATTCTTGAATCCACACAATGTCACTGTCCGCCTCCAGGCCACCAGCATCTTCTGCCTGAACAACCTCAATCACCTCCAAGATGGCCGCTGCGATTTCTACTCACTGCTCTTCCTGCGTTTCTGCCAATCCATCCTCCGCATGGTTGTCCCAGGGACTTCTCAAAACATGATGCATTTTATGCATTTCTCTGCATAAAACTTCTTAGTGGTTTCCCATTGTAGTTAGAATTAGATCCAAACTTGTCACAGTGACCTTAAAGGCCTTGCATGATCCAACCCTTGCTTCCCTCTTATTTTGCCCTCTGCACCCCACCCTGTCTTCCCTAGGATCCAGTTTACACCCCCTCTTCTCAGACACCCGCACCCATCTCAAGCCCTTCATAGACACACGTCGCTGGTTTTCCCCTGCTCTGAGTCTCAGTTTAAATGCCTTCTCCTATTCATTCATAGGTAATAATAATGATCCAAAGCTCCAAGACCTTAATGTAAGTCAGCCACTGATAACAGTAGAAAATAGAAAAGTTTTCTGGCTGCAGATCTTACTCATAAAGGGGAAAAAGATAGTATGAGAGGTCTGATTTAAGAAAAACAGTTTGAGCCGGGGTGGGGGGGGAGCTCTTAGGGTATTTGATTCTCTCTTTTATGACCTATCCCAACTACAAAACAATGTATGTTCTCCTGAAAACTTTTAAACATTACAATATTAAGATTCAGGGGGAACACATCTCCTAGAGTTCCCTTATCCAAAGACAACTATTGCTATTATTTTGATGCGGCCATTTCTGCCTTTTCTCTGTGCAGGTTTTTGGTGTTTTATTTTATTTTATTTTAGCGCTACAAAACAGCCAACATCTTGTATATACAACTTTCTGTCCTTCTTTTTCTGTTTAACTTAAGTATTTTTTAAGTTACTACCTAGAATAGCAACAAGAATATCATTATCAAAGGAATGGATGTACCTACTATTCAGTTTATCTTTCCGTATGAATGGGAATTTACTTTATCTTCAATAGTTAATTATGACATACAAAGCAGTGATTAATAATTTTTGCCTGAAATGTTTAGGGTGACTTTCTCAGGATAGATTAGGTGGATTATTTAAGTTGGGCTAGTCATTTTAACCTGTAACTTCATATTTGTTTAGTTCATTGTGGTCAGTAATCATTTTAAAATCTCTTTCTCTCTTGATCTCCCCTTGTTTTCCCTTAGATAGAAGGAGCCTGGGTCCCTGAATAACAGAAGAGAATCACCCCGCCTTTCTCAATGGCTGTCCAGAACTACTTATGAGAACAAGAAATAAACTCGTGTTGAGACAGTACGGTTTGGGCCTATTTCTTACAACAGTTTAACCTACACTCATGAATACAGGGTGCAAATAAAGCCCCACCAACATTAATATACAACTTTTGATGGCTTTGAGTCCCTACTAGTATGAGTGCAGGACATCATCCTCCTCATTCAGGTATTTCTGGAGGTCCTCATCTTCTGGGTGCACAGGAACGGTTCTGCTCATCCTCATCCACCTCTCTCACCAAGGAATCCTCTCTCCTTCTTCAAGATGAATAAAGCGCTGCTGTTACCAACCACCAGGGTTGTGGGAGGGGATGGTAGTTGACAGAGTCAGGAACATGCTTTGAGTTCCCCAGAGATAGGTACTATCTGAGGCTCCACTTGGCCAGAAGATTTCGGCCCATCCCCTGAGATGTCCCCTGGGAGGGGTTCCCTGGGCCCGGGTAGGACCCATAGGCTGCTGGATGGAGTGGGCGAAGTTCTGAACAGCATTGCCCAAGGCAAAGGCAAGGATAACCAAACAACAGTCCTCCTTATGCCTCCTTACTGAGAAGCAGGGTTAGGAGAGGCAATGGGCAGCCAGAGACAGCAGGCAGATGGAGCAGGACGGAGCAGAGGTGGAGCAGCACATCCTGGAGGTTCCCAGGAGCTCCAGAGTAGGGTGTGTGGCCTTGCTCATGGGAGCTTAGGGGTCTTCCAAGGTGCCAAATCTGTTTAAACGTGTGCCACAAAATTATAAGGTGCTATTTCCTGAACTACCTAATTAAAAAACCCACATCAATGACTGAGTAATAAAAATATCATTCCATATTCCACATATGATGAAAGCTTCCTCAGTGCCAGTGTTTCCCTTAAGGAGCCTCTTGCTCTGTGATGGTCCCACTTTTACAGTTTCACAGTCTGCCCCATCATTGCAGAGGTACAGAGTAGTCATCAGATCCCAAACCTAGCGGCTCAGCGAGTCCTGGGCAAGTTCCTCATCTCCCTGTGCCTGAGTTTCCTCCCCTAAGATGGGGATAAAGTAGAACCTGTCTCACCAGTATCGGGAGGATTAAATGAACAAAAGCACGAAAAGTCATATAACTGCCTGACAGCTATTATTACAAGAAACAGGCTTTCTCTGGCTGAATTCTACAGCTTAACACAGAGTATGACCTTATATTTACCAGACACCTGAACTGAGTAAAATCACTTTCCAATTTGGAAGGCAATTTCATGCTTTGTTTTCATTCCAGTTCAAGTTTTTTATTTTCATTAAAAAAAAATTTATACAGGTCTAATTACTTTTTTAAACTAGGTTTTCTGGGCTTTTGGAAAATCTTTGGCTTGCTTAGTGGCAAACTTTGAAAACTAGCATTTGGGCTTGGTTTGGCTTGGGCTGCTGTGGGGTGCACAATTTGGCTCAGCTCCAAGTCTGACCAGGGGATTTTGATTCTCTTTCTCTGTTGCTTTCCGGGATGTGCACAAGAAGGGAGGACAGCGATGCCCTAAGAGCAGTGGTCCACAACCTTTTTGGCACCAGGGACCAGTTTCATGGAAGACAATTTTTCCATCGACTGGCAGGGAGGAAGGGATGGTTCGGGGATGATTCAAGCTTACTACATTTATTGTGCACTTTATTTCTATTATTATTACATTGTAATACATAATCAAATAGTTATACAACTCGCTAGAATGCAGAATCAGTGGGAGCCCTGAGCTTGTTTTCTGGCAACTAGACAGTTCCATCTGAGGATGATGGGAGACAGTGACACCCAAAGTGTGTTTCTTATGCCCAGTCTACTCTGTAATCTCGTTTTGGCTGCTGTCGCCACAGAAAACCCTGCTTCACAAAGACAGGATGTTGAAAATGGAAGCAAGCATTTCAGTGCTTTTTGTGGCAATCTCAGGATATTCAGCCTTGACTATAATCCAGAACATAGGTAGATTTGAAGTTGTCTCAAACATCCTTTTAAGGACACCGTCATTTGCGATCTCAAGCAGTCGATCCTCTTCTAGCACGGAGAAAGTCGATTTATCTGACTTATTCACAAATGGGTCCCAGATCCACTCCTTCCCAGTTTGGGGGTCTTTTGTGGTTGGTAAGTAATGCTCAAACTCTTTTGAAAGCTGAGATAGAAGATCATGCACCAATTGGGAGAAAGAAGGTCCTGGCTCAGTCTCTTTCGAAATCTCTGCTAATGTTTGAAACATGTCAAAAATCCCAATGTTCACTCATCGCCCCCATAATTCCAGTTTGGCTTTACATACAGCCATTTTATCTGCTGGCTTGAACACAGTTGTTGTTCTCCCCTGATGTGACAGATTGAGTTGGTTAAGCAGGTTGAATATGTCACACAAGTAAGTTTTGTGACACATTTTGTGTCACTGAAATGTGCTGCCAGTGGTGACTGTTTTTCTAAAAGAAATCTCTGGAGCGGCTCTCCTAACTCAAAAACTCTGGCCACTGATCTACCTTTAGAAAGCCATCTCACTTCTGTGTATAAAAAAAGACATATGTGCTCTGCGTCCACCTCTTCGCAGAGATGCATGAACAGGCGTGAGTTAAGGGCATGTGCTTTAATGTGATTGATAATTTTGATCACATCTTGCAAAATGTCGTTAAGTTCGGGTGACATTTTCTGGCTAGCCAGCATTTCTCTATGGATGACACAGTGTGTGGACTCACATTCAGAAGTGACCTCTTTGACCTGAGTAGTGAAACCAGAAAGCTGTCCAGTCATGGCAGCCACTCCGTCCATGCATATACTGACACAAAATGACTAATTCAGTTTTCCTGATATGTAGTCATTCAAAGACTTGAATAGTTCTGCAGCTGTGGTATTGGTTGGCAACAAAAGTGCACATAACATATCATCATGCACGTCTTGAAAAATATATCACACAAAAACAAGCATTGTTGCCTTGTTGTCAACATCGGTAGACTCGTCAACCTGGATTGCATATCACAGTGACTCATTAATCCTCTCTGACAATTGTGCCTCAGTATCTTCTGCTATTTTATCAATTTGTCTAGTTATGGTGCTAGCCGAAAGAGGAACAAGGGCCACCTTTTGAACTGCAGCCTCTCCTAAAAGTTCACAATGAATGTCCTTAGCAGCAGGCAGGATCAACTTCTCACCAGTAGTAAAGGGTTTTAAGCTTTAGCAATGCTGTGAGCCACTAAGAATGATGCTCTCAGTGCAGACACATCTGATGAAATGGTGGCCTTCAATAATTGCTTCTGTTCTTCGTGTCTTTTAATGCAGGGTGCTCGGTCTCCATGTGGCGAAGCAGTTTTGAAGGTTTCATGGCTTTGTTGGATAGCCAGTTGCCACATATTATACACAGAAGGTTTGGGGAATATGAATCACCTGTTGCAATGAACCCGTTAATTTAAGGAGGACTCTTGGTATTGTCTTTTAAATGCAGCTTTCTTTTTGTTGGCAGCCTTCGAGTCTTCTGCTGTCTTGTCATTGGGCCTTTCCCCCTTTTCAGAGTGACATTTGTTTTTTTACTGATTTTGGCTAGGGTTAGCTTGGGGGCTTGCCAAAACTGTGACTGAGACAAGTGCCTAGTGTGGGAAAGAGACGCGGATAGAAGTGGTAAATAAAATAATGGGTGGGTCAAGCATAGATTAAAATAAGTGTTGGATTCTGACTTAAAGCCTGCCACCAGATGCAGCTGTACAATTGAAGTACATCAACTCACTTTCCACTATAAAGCCTGCCACCAGATGCAGCTTAATCGTCACTTGTCACTCACTGATAGGGTTTTGATATGAGTCTGCAAGCAACTGATTTATTATGGTGTTTGTGTAGTCAAACCTCTCTGCTGATGTTAATCTGTATTTGTAGCCGCTCCTCAGAGCTAGCATCACCGCCTCAGCTCCACCTCAGGTCATCAGCCATCGGATTCTCAAAAGGAGCCCGCAATCTAGATTCTCGCATGCGCAGTTCACAATAGGGTTTGTGCTCCTGTGAGAATCTAATGCTTGATTCTCTGTGGTGGAGCTGAGGCGGTGATGCCAGCGCTGGGGAGCAGCTGCAAATACAGATGAAGCTTCACTTGCTCTCCTGCCGCTCACCTCCTAACAGGCCACGAACCACTAAGGGTCCATGTCCCTGGGGGTTGGGGACCCCTGCCCTAGAGGTCAGCGCATTCGCACATCCTGCAAGGTGCTGGGTCGTAGGTGCTGCATCAAAAAGTTACTTCAAAAGAGTGGCTCACAAGCATCTTGAAGCACAACCGTGTTAGAGGTCTCAGAACCACACACCTCACGTTACAGGACTATGGCGGAGATAGTTTTTTTGTTTTTGTTTTTAAAGAAACAGACTTACCCAAAACCCCAAAGGCACTTGGAAAGGATCATGGCAAAACCAGATCTTAACCTGAAAGTTCAGCAGATATTTGCACTAAGTTCACATTCATTGACGAATTTTAACTTCTGGCCTCACACTATTTGAGAACCACTAAATTTGTAGGAAATGCTAGAGTTGTCACACAAAAAAATTGCTTTGGGATACATTTCCTCATTTAGATACATTTTCTCTTTGAATCAGAGAGGTTAAGTGAATTTCTAAGTCACCTGACAGCACATGAGGGCATGAGAAATACCAGTGGGACTCCTGATGTCTGGCTTCCCACTCTAGCCTCTAGAATTTCCTTGTCTCACGGAGGGCAGATACATGTCTTAATGGGATTCCTTAGTTCACTGGTAAGTCCATGGTGATCCATCACTCAAGTGAAGAGTGTTTTCTCACTTTCCTTTTGGTTATTTTGAAACCTCAGCAGAGACTTAGGTCCATAACACAGAAAAATAAATAATAAATGAATGTGCTGTGATTTTATTTATATAGCTTTTCCAGGGCTAATTATTCTCCCTTGGGATTCCAGTTTCCTCAGGCTCTAAGCCCATTAACAGTAAGAACCCACATCTCACTGGCTCTCCCCCTCCCAAGTATTTCTGGGAGTCGTCCCCATAGACATAGCCCATGATCTGTAGGAAAGCGACCCCTCCTGTTTAGGACTGTCAAAGGCTGCCACCTCTGTGCTGCTTCCAGATTTTGTTTAGTGAAACATTCTCTGTTTGCCCTCGGCCTTCTATCTCTTCTTAGGTCTCAGAAATGAATCCACGTGTGTTCCAGAGGTGACAAATCAGAGTCACAGATTCTAAGTTCAAGCTCTCTTCGGAACCGTGGCTCCCCTCTGACTCCAATGGGTGTTTTCCTAACTGGGTCAAGTCGGTCCGATGTAGCTGTCTCATCTCATGGGCTGTGTTCTTCTAGGTGTTCCTTGTTCCTTTGGTCACATGTGCTTCTGGCCACCCTGCCCATGAGCTTCCCAGACACACCCAGACAAGTCCTATTTCCAGTTGAGGCCTCCTCTATTTTTCTTAAGATAAATAGTGGCTGTGGGTGAATAAAAATATCATGAACTTTGAATATGAGCTATCAGTTTATGAGACGGATTTAAACTGGCCACATTAAATAAGTAATGTGAAAGTACATTGTAAACTATAAGTGCTCTGCAGATAACAGACTGGTTTGCCACATAATCTGCTTGCCGGTATTTTCTATTTCACTTCCATCCTTTTTGGAAGCGATCGGGGGATCTATTGCCCACTCCTGCCTTTGATCAGACTGAATTACCTACTAACTCAAATCGTGTTTCTATTAACTACTTATAATGTTTTCAGTTCTAGTTTTGGTGAGGCTTTCTAAAGCCAATCCCTGAGCTGGCTTGTGGGAGAGGAGCCTGAGCACCTCCTGGAGAGATGTTCCAGAGATCCTGCCTTTCAGAGCAACATGGCTGTCTTCCCCTGCCCCTCACCTTGCCCCACTATTGCCCCTATGTCCTGCCCTTATAAATACCTGGGGGTAAGCCCTCGATGCCTCCTCTCACACCATCATGGAAACTGCCAGTTTGGAGTGCAGCTGTAATTTCTGGAAAACTGTCCAGGGGGAAGACTTATTCTAACTAGGGTGGACTGTCGTCAAATATAACCAATAACAATTCTTCCTATCCCTTATGGGTATTGAAAGGTAGGGTGTATTCTTCCTCCCCTTGAACCTGAGCTGACCTTGTGGAAGTGACATTCTGCAACTTCCGAGCCCAGCCAGGCTTTAAGAGGCCTGGCAGCTTCTGCTTTCCTGAAACTCTGAGCTACTCCATGTAAATCTGACTTCCCTCCAGGGAGAAAGATTCCGTCAGCTCTGGGCTGTTCCAGCTACATCAGCTGAAGGACCAGGCATGTGAGTGAGGCTTTTTTGATTTATTTAGCCTCAGTGCAGCTTCCAGACTATAGAATTATGAGCAAATAAATAGTTCTTGTTTTAAGCCACTAATTTATGCGGTAGCTTGTTACCTAGCGAAGGATAACTGATACACTATCTGTAGCAAGCGGATTACTCTGGCAGCTTGCATATGATTGACTTGAAACTTATTGGAAAGTCATGAGCAAATTTGCATAAGGGACTAGGAAGGGTCTTCTAGGAGAAACTAGAATGAAACTTCAATCTCTCTTCTCAGAGATTTCAAGTTATAGGCATTAGTCAGGATGAATCTATTAGTCAGGAAGTATAATCTGGGGACACGCAATAACCTCCTGAAATAAAACTGGTGGAGTGGAAGTGATCTGAGCTCAGGCCTCTCATTAATAGCCACAGTACTTCCTGTACTAAGACAGTAGGCACAGGCAGAGGGGCTCTCCAATTCCATATGTAGCTAGATTCCATTGAGAACAGCCAGATGGACATATTGAGAAGGGGAGGTCAAGGGAAGGAGGTGTTTGGGTGAGCGAGCAAGCAAGCTAGTAAGAGAAAGTGAGAGACTCCACACACTGAAGTCTCAAGCATCGCCCTTTGAGATAATAATGGGGGGTTATATTTTCGCTCCCAAACTGTGAAGTCAGATATCCTACATGTATTACTGTTAAAGTTTTCAGCTTAATTTTCCATTTTGAAGAAGAAACAATTATTGAAAAAAAACAATAACAGAAGTTGGAAAAAAATATCCTCCTGTTCACAGCAGCGTCATTCTTTCTTTTTATACATATTGTGTTTAGCGGTACACAAAGAAATAATTTTTAGCATACGAGTAAAATTGTTCATAACGTTCCCATAACCTAATGTTTGAAAATAAGCCCTCACTGAATACATGAATGGTTAAAATATTGATTTTTTAAAAAATAAAGTCTCCAAAAGATAATTGATTTGGGTTTCTTCCATTCTTTCCTTTTTCCTTTCCCAAAATCAACAAATCAGAATACACCTCCACCTCGCTGAACTTGAACTCCAAACGTGTACTTAAGAGAGACAGGGCTGACAGCCCAGGGACTTGGGGGTCCCATTAGCAGTCATCCACACCCATTACCCTGTCTCTCTGGATTTCCTTTCATGCCGTGGTTCTAACACTCTTTGCAAAGAGAATCAGCAGACAGATTGTGAAATTTGCATGCAGATCCTTCTTGATAGTAAAAATGCTTCAAGATGTGGCTGGGAGGGCAGGGTGGTTGACTTTTGGGGCTTGGAGAGGCCCTTCCTGGTCTCAGCCTCATTTCTCTGGACAGAGCAACCCCTCATCTCCACTGCAACAAGTGGTTCCCAGAAGAGACCACGTTACCCGGAGGGTGATGTTCTCTGGAGCACTTGCGTGAAGGCTCAGGGTGGTGGGGATGGGCAGCAAAGGATGTAGAGGGCAGAGTGCGTGAACATGGTGGGTTTGCAAATCCTGTTCAGTGACTGACATCATGGCTTGAGTTCATCCAATGACCATGGGTAAAGGGGAAGATGTTTACCCATGAGGTCATTCTGCCACATCACCAGGATGGTTGGAATGTGGGCCCTCAAATCTGTCAGACCTTTTCCTTTAGCTTCAACCCATCAGGTTTCTAGAATTCTCCCCCAGGGATGTCTCTCTGGCACAAGTTTTCTTAACCTGAGGTTAAGATTTGAAGTGGCCCATGAATTTGGATGAGAAGAAAAGTACATTTTTATTTTCACTCAGCTCAAATTAAAATTTAGCATTCCCTGTTTAAAATTCGAGATAGAATTGACATTTAACATCATATTAGTTTCAGGTGTACGACAAAATGATTCGCTATTCGTACATATTTCAAAGTGATCACCACAATAAGTCTAGTTAACACCCATCACCATAGTTAAAATTTTCTTCTTGCGATGAGAACTTTTAAGATCTACTCTTCTAGCAACTTTCAAATATACAATACAGTGTTATAACTGTAGTCATCCTGCCATACATTACATCACCAGAACTTACTTATTTTATAACTGGAAGTTTGACCTTTGACCACCTTTGCCCATTTTGCCACCCCTACTCTCTAATGTTCCCTTTAAACGTGTCAGAAGAAATCACTGGTACTTTTATATTACAGTAGGCATATCAGGAAGTACTACTTAACACCCAACAGTACTGCAGCTTTGTGGTTGTCATTAGATCTACTACTGAAGCTTGCTATTTAAGATCTTAATAAGGAAGCGCACATAAAACTACATCACATACCTCATACCCAATAGGATGGCTACTAACGAAAAAAACTGCCTGAGGACATAGCACTTATTCCTGGATAAATGAGCATGGCTCCTGAAAAATCAATTTTACTCAAGTGTTACCCCTCTCAAATATTTTTATATGAAAGGAAATATGGATGTGTTATGGGGTAGAAAGTACACTTTACAGGAATTTTTGGGATAAAACATGAAATGTTAAATGCATTTTGTGTGTGGCTGGTAGTTTGGATATTTCCAGAACTTTAAAGGTTCACAGTCTTCTCTCTTGTGTTAGAGATGGATGTGTCACTTGAAATCTTGATGTTCTGGCCAAAAGTGGCCATGACCCACCCTGAACATGCCAGCCAAGTATTGCTGTGGAGAAAGACCTCAGACCCTCTTTTAGCTCATGAGTGTTGCACTGAGTGGTTAAAACAGCAAATTTTTCACAGGAGATAAACTTGAATTCAAATCTGAGCTCTGCTAGTTATTAGCAGTGTGACTTTGGGCATGTTACTTAACCCACCCAGGATTTCTCCATCTCTAAATAGAGCAGTATCTGTCTCACCAAGATATAAAACACCTGGTCCCTGGACAGTGCTCAATACAATCGAGTTTCCAAAAAGCAAAACCAAGTTCCTTTCTTTCTGTGGGCCCGCTCTCCTAGGGATTTCATGGTCGGAGTACCAATTTTCACCTCCTCTCCTGTACCCCATCCCAGGTCCAGGGCCGGATCCAGGAGAGAGACTTGGGTGAACCCGCCAGAATTGCACTTTCCGGTTCAGTCTGCACTTGGGGTTCCTCAGTCTTTTCTGGTTGCCTCCTCTCGAGTGCTTCCAATTCGACCACAAATCTGAGGGATGAGAACAGCCACCATGGAGCTGGTAGGAAGGTCGCGGAGCTGAGGCCAGGATCCCCCATCGGCACCCTGGAGAGTCCCACAAGCCTGTGGCTTTTATCAGGACACAAGATCAGTACCAGAAACCTGTCAGCCCTGTTAAAGAGGCCACCACACCCCACAATGAGGCCAGAGAAGCACCCCCCAGACAAACCTAAAGCAGCGTGCAGGCGTGGAGTGCATTCTTGTTTTTGCCTGGTGCACAAGCACGAGGCCTGCAGGTGGCACGCAGGCGGGCATGCGCATGGCATGCACTGCTGCGCACTTGCGGTTCCCTTGTCCAATTGCCTGATGCTGTTTGCAGGTGGCATCCCAAGAGTGGTCTGGGTCTCGGAGAGGCCGGAGGGCTCGGGACCTTTGGCTAGGCCACAAGAGGGAGGTCAGGATCGGATAGTCGGAAGGATGAGTGTAAGGAAAACCAGCAGCCTGAGCGGATCTTGAGCCCTGGGAGATGAGCCGGGTAGGAGCCCTGGAGGACAATGGAGCAAATTAAACAGCAGAGTCTCCTCCCCTTTTCTCTTTCGGACCCTCAAGCCATGCATTAGCTAGTCCCAGCTTGCCTCTCCAGTCTGGTTTCTCACTGTATCCTTGTCACAGTCTCAACTCTAGACATCTCCCCTGGATTAGGGCAGACTTGTCTGCTAACTATACCCTGGAATGAATGTCCCGAGCCTGGCCCTGCCCTCAGGAAAGGGCTAAGCCATCTTGAGCAACTGAGAATAGCTTCCTGGTCACCCGGCAGCATCCACTGGGATTCCTACTTTGCTGTCAGCTGCATCCCTCAGTCATGGTAATGGTCTAGAATTCTCCAGGGGAAACTCTGTGCTTCAGGGAGGAGAGCACTAGACAGGGAGTCAGGCCTGGATTCACTTCTGGCTTTGCCCCTTCCTGTGGTGTCATAAATCATTTAACTCCTCAGTTTCTTACACAGTAAAATGGTCTGATTTTATATCTGTCTGCTTCCCTTCAAGGATTATAGTGAGAATTGAAACAGGAAATAGCATCAAAGTCTTTGTATCCTGCAAAACTGTATAAAAAGCCATTGTCATTGTTTGGTGTTCTGTTGCCATTGTCACCATGCCACCGTTGGGGAGCTACTCGTGTTCCAGAACAGCCAATTCCCCCACAGTGGCTTCAGTTGGCAGTCCACCCAAGTTCCCACAGGTGGGGAGTGTTCCCTGGGCAGGAGCAGAGCATGCAGCAGGCCAGTCCAGTCCGTGGGACTCTCGGTTCTTTAGGCCTCCTTTTCCTCTGGGGCTGTTGTCAGCACATGCTGGATGTTTCTCGGACGTGTTCAGTGAATTAGTGTTATTAATACTGAAAAAGTAAAAGAGTAGTAACGCCCTACATTTGTGCTTTCAAGTTGGAAAAGCCCTTTCATCAATATTACATAATTTAATTCTTACACCAACTTTATGAGGTTAATATTATCTGTATAATATTATTCCTAGTTACTGATGAGGAAAATGAGGCACAGAAAGGTTAAGAGCTTCCCAGGTCAAAACATCTTTTTTTTTTTTCTTTTCTGTTTAGTTTCCTGATTATAAGAGCCTCAGTGGTTGGATTGGGGTTGGGAGTAAAAGAACAACCACCGCAATATCACACATAGACAGTGTCTGTTCCAAAAGTGAGAGTGTCCAGGCTCTTCTGAAAGCATCCCATATAAGAGAGGGCCACTCCTGGACCCTCAGGGCTGCTACCGGCCTGATTTAGAAACTGGTTTAAAGTTAAATGAGACCTGAGATGTTGGGGCTAGACTAGAGGCTGAGGACCACACGAGAGACAGAGCTGGGGGTGGGGGCATGGTCAGGGAAGTCCCTTATGGCCCAACACGGGTACCTCCATGTCTGTTTCTGCAAATCAGAGTGACGTCCTGGCAAATCCTGTAGGTCTTTAACCTTCTGTGCCCAGTATCCCCACCTCCTGCCTCCCAAAGTCCCAAGCAGAGAGGAGGCTCCAATTCGGTTGACATTTAGTAGGTGGGCCAAAGGATGGTTGAAACTCTGCCATTCCCGAGACTGTCCTGTAAAATGAATTGTGCAGCCTGTACAAGTGTCAAATGTCCAACTTGGACAGTTATTCCTGTAGATAAAAAGCCTGCTTTTATCATCTGATACCGGAACCCAATAAAATGATTTTTGCATGGTTTTAGAGTCACTGAATTTTCCCAGGAATGGAACCTGCACATAAATTAAGATAAGATTGTACTTCAACAACGTCCACGATTTAGTTAAAATTTGTCCCCAATAGATATAACTGCTGGTAGTTTTTGAATCCCGGTATGACTCACCTTCATCTCTGGGCATGAGTGGGGTGGCCAGGATGGGGGAGTTGGGGGGTCCATTTACAGGTGCAGCTGTGCTTCATCAGGGCTTCCAGAGCAGTCGTAGCCAGGCATTTGCATATGTCATAAATCACTTTCTATTAGAGTTAAGATGATGCCCTTTTAAAATTTTGTGTTTAGATACATATTACCTTTCCCTTTCATGTCAGGTTAGTAAAGGAGCATTATGAAATATTTGTAATAGAGAACAGGCATTGCATTTGAGAAGGCTGAGAATCCCGACTCTGAGCAAATGGAAATTTCTTTCTTTTGCTACGAATCATAGGATTTCAGGGTTGAAAAGGACCTTTAAAGTCACCCAGCCCTGCCCCTGCCTCCGTCCAGTGCTCAAATCTATACCATTGAAGTGAGGACCGAGGGCCTGCACACACCTCCTCCTGCTTTCTTCCTTCTGTGATGTGACCCCTGTGAGTTCCCAGGATGGGGCCTGGAGGATTAAGGACCCAGACTCAGCGAATCTCATGGGTCTTGGCAGGAGGCGTTGTAGATGCTGGGATCGGAGAGCCACTTAAGACGCCCACTTAAAGCTCTGGGCACCCTTTCAGTGGGAAAACCTGGACCTGCATTCCAGTAGGAATACTCTCTTCTGAAAGGCTCAGTCCATATCACAGATCCCAGAAATGCCAAGCTGGTGGGTAAACAGATCATGTCTCAGAACATGCCCTGGTGCCTGAGTTCTGAATGACACTGTGGGCATCCGATTCTCATCAAGCGTTGAGCTCCTTGAAAATGAGCAAATAGACGTCTGCGGTGAGTATGAAACTAGAGGGCAACTAAGCAAAGGTGTCCACTCTTGGTAGTTTATTCCAGAGCCGAGCATCTGCGACCCCATACTAGGATAATGGGATGGTGTCAGAAGTGTGTTTCAGCCAGGGCCAGCCCAGGTGTTCCTGCTGACTCAGTGTCCTCAGAGCTGCTTCAACAGGAAAGAGACCTGAAGAGCAGAACACTGGAATAAACCACACCTTCTGCATCATGACCCTGTTGCTTTGTTGCATGCTGCTACCACACTTGATCCTGCTCCCCATCCTTCCTTCCCACCATGCCCTCTACCCCATGGATCTGCAACTCCCTTGTCCTGCCCCATGCCCTGTGTCCCTTCCACTGGGGGCTGGACAGCCTTACTCCATCTACTGCCTCCCCCCACCCTATCCAGGCTGACACAGAACCCTCTGTCTTCCTGTGGAATGCAGTAGCAATCCTGAGTGTGGTGTTGGACAAGGAGTCCAGCTCCCCCTATAAACTTTTTATAGCTTAGGAAAATAAACATGTGGTTTAAAGTCTTTGCATAGGCAGTGCTTGCCGAGTTTAAGCTTGCTTTACAGATCTACAAAAGAAAATATTGGGAGAGCTAATAAATTTCTGAGCCAGCCAAGGGACAGTAGTCCAGAAATCTCAGGGAAGGTTTGATGGTTTAGGAGATAAAAAGAGGAATTCTCACTGCAGCTGCCATCTTGTTCCTCTCCCGCTCAGAATCTGCCTGCTTGAGTGACATGTTCGGGCTCTTGAGTTCCCTGGAGCAGGAAATCAGGAAAGGGATGGGGGAACCGCATTTCCCTGCTGTGTGAGGATCTATACAGATGAAGAAACAGGATCCAGAGAGAGAAAGTAGAGAAAGTGTCTTGCCGGGTCACGCAGCTCACTGGAGTACTTTCCACTCAAACGTCTCTCCAGGCACGTGCTGTGTGCAGGGAATGCAGGGAGCACACTCGATGTGCGTGTGCGTGGAGCAGAGCAGCAGGAGGGCTGCAGGGGCCACTTCTGAGGTTTACCTCCCGGCGAGCAGAGAGCCTGGGAGAAAGGAGAATGGCTAGGAGGTTTCCAATTGGAGCACTGGTGTGGGCCCCGGGCCTGGCTGGTCTCAGGTCTGGTGGTGATCCAGGCTCATGGCTAGAAATAGGACCCCAGATTTAGAATGTTACATTAGTGTAGTAGGGTGCCTGCGCCTAATTCAGCTTATTGTATCGCGCATGTGTGGCCGAATGCCACTATTGTACTCTGATATGTGTGGAGCCATGCGGTCCCCTGGAGAGCAGAAGAAGAGCAGGAGCAGAAATGTGTTCCCCGTAGGAGAACTCCACTCCCTGCAACAGAAGTGTGCTCCCCGCAATGAAGTTGGTGCCTGCTGTTTCATTCTCATGTCGGCCCCTCCGCCCCTCGTGCGTTTTTCCAACTGGGTGTTTCACCACCAAAACCTTCCCTTCTTGATCAGCTCGACACTGACAACTGGGTAGTAACAATAAAAAAATAAATAAACGTTGTTCTTGTTACCATTTATTGAGCATTTACTCTGCGGCAAGACTCAAAGTCACCCCACGGAATTCTCACAGCCTTGAGAGGCCGGACTTACAATCCCTGTTCTGCAACTGAGAAAAACTGGAAGTGACTTGCTCAAAGTCACCTGGTTGGCATTTGGGAGAGCCAGGAGTCAAACCTAGGCTGCCTAACCCCCAAAGCCTGTGCACCTGCTCAAACATCTTGTAGGAGCAGGTTATTGGAAAGGCAAGGTGGTTTGTTTAGCCTGGGTAAGTTCGAAGACACTGTAGGACAAGCAGACATACAGGTCCAGGCTGGAGACGGGCATCAGAGCAGGGACTCTGGATTTGGGGTCGCCTTTGGAGAGGAGATATCGAAGCCAGGGTTGGTGGAGACCTGTGGCACATTAGCGGTTACAGGTAGGCAGAAGGCTCCTGAGACTCTGAAGGTGGCTCTGGCCTTGCTTGCTGCCAAGGGGAGGCCATGCCAAAGCAGGATGTCCCTGCTCAGAGTATCATGGCTCTTGAGGCTGATATTATTGCTGTCCAGTGAGAAAAAGGCAAATCCCATGGGCAACAAGGACATGGGAGGATATGCACGTCTTCCTCTGTTGCTGTGCCTTTGAGGGACACTTGTTATTTCCAGGCCAGTCCAGCAGTGTCTGAATCAAACGACTCTAAGTGGGACATGCCCTTTGAAGCCAGTATTTCCTCTTCCAGGAATTTATTCTGAGGACATAATCAAGGAACGTATGAGGATATGCATCACAGCATGATTTATATTTAAACGTCTCACAATAAGGGATAGGTCAAACAATGAAATGCATGTAGCCAGTAAGATCAAATTGTAGAATATTATTTGCGGCTGATATTTTTGACACGTTGTTAAGTTTTAATTGACAGGCTATAAACAGTATGAGTAGCTTGAGATAATTTTTTCGTAAAGAAAAGAATGGACATGTGTACCTATTTCAGTGCACATGCCATGAGGTTGGTAGGCCTCTCTTTGGAGGGTGGGATTGTGGGAGTGAGTTTTCTCGTTTTCACTTTTTCAGATATTGCAAGATTCGTTTGTTTCTTTTTACATCAAGTATATGTCATTTATATAATTTGAGAAAAAGTTCTTCTGTAAGGATTCAACATGACTATTAGCTAATGCTTGCCTGGTGCTTATTTCATGCCAGGCGCTATTCTGAGGGCTTTACAGAAATTAAGGAACTTAATCCCAAGAGCATTCAGATGAGGAAACCGTGGCTCAGGAAGTTCAGGCAGGTTGCCCAAGTTCACAGAGTCTCTGTGTGGCAGAGCTGGAACCTGAAGCCAAGCCATCTGCCAGTAGGATCCATGCTCTAAAACTCTGAACAAGGCTATTGCTCCCCAGTGAGAAAAAGGCAGTCTCTAAGGCCCTCAAGGATGTAGGAGGACATGCATGTGCTACTACTGGTGGCAGGGGTTGCCCTGATACAGCTTGATCCCCTCTGTGCCCCAAAGAGGCAGTGCTCAGGCACTATGTTCTGAAGGAAAGAAGGAAGGAAGGAAGGAAGGAAGGAAGGAAGGAAGGAAGGAAGGAAGAAATGCAAGTGACAGGCCTTGCTTATCCTCCAAGATCTGAAAAAGAAATCCTAGCATTCTTTTTGCTAGATTCAAGCAAAACCATGATGGGGCTTGATAAACTTTCCCCCAATCTCCAGAGTAGGTGACTTGTCTTTTATACCTTCCCTAGGAAATGTCTCTATCTGCCAAGAAACCTGCCTTATCATCAGCCCCCTAGAAGAATGAAGAATAGTTCAGGGTATCATGACCCTGTCTCCGCCATGGGGATTCACCAGCTATAGTAGATTATTGCATTGGTGGCCTCCAATGGACTACATCTACCAGAATTTTCACTTTTATGTGGTATCGACTCTGGGGTTGGCCATGTAGCTTGCTTTGGCCAATGAGACAAGTGTGATGCAAACAGAGCCTTGATAAGTGCTTGCCCAATGGGCTTGTCTTCTCAGAACTGTCCCCCTTAGAGCCCAGCAACCATGCTGTAGGGAAATTCAGGCTAGACCACTAAATAATGAGAGGCCATGGGAGAGAGGATCTAAAGGGTAAGAGGCCATCTTGGACATTCTAGTCCCAACCAAGCTCCCAGGTGAATGCAGCTGCTGAGTGAACCCAGCTAAACCGCCCAGCTGAGCCCAGCCAACCCACCAAGTCATGAGATACAATAAATTGTCGTTGTTTTAAGCCACTAAATTATACATGGTTTGCTTTGTAGCCTTAGGTAACTGAAATACTGGTCTTCTTTTCCTGGACAGCTCCTGGAAACAAATCCACACACGTGTATTAAGCACCTACAGTGTGCCCAGCCCTATGGGTTAATAATGAAAGGATGCTGATTAAGAAGTATGAATCTGGGAAGATGAGACTGCTGCATACAGTAAGACCAAAGAAGAGAAGCATCACAGTGAGGAAAGACAGCTGATTATCCCAATATTTTACCACACAGCAAAGCTGTTGTAGCTGATATATTTGGTAAACAACTATGGAGCGGTTGCATGCACTGACCTTTAACTTTACTATAACGATAGGGTTTTTTTTTGGACACCTCTGGATTTTTACTTTGCTAAAGGAGAGTAAGACAGCAGGACAACATTTGATTACTTCTACACTTAAAGAGAAACTATTTGCATGGTCTCTGGGAAAAAAGAGGAGAGATGAGATGGAGAACTCAGTGGTGCGCTCAGCCAGTGTGTGTACCAGACAACATCACTGCTCCTTGGTGGGCGAGAGGGGGACTTGCTCCTGCTTCTTCTTGGCTTTGGCTGGGACTGGCCTGCCCAGAGCTTCATGAATATACAGCTGCTCCACGAAGACCCACATAAGGGCTGGGGTGACTCACCTGGTCTGAGGTCTGCACTATAGAGAGTAGGAAACTGAGGCCCAGAAATGAAAAGGTCACACAAGGTTTCTCTCCATTACTGGCCTTCCTGCTGGCCAGAGCTCAGCTATAGTCCACAGGCTTCTCTGCTACAGCTCCCATGGTCTCTCTCTTCCTGTCCCATCCTCTCCTGCTCAGGGCTTGCTTTGGTTTCCAAGCCGAGCTGGGCTGAAGAGGGACAGTTTCAAACAGAGACTGAGAAGGTCCACCCAGTAAGTAAAGCTATACACATTAACCTCTATTTCACTCAATACACATGATATTGCATAAGAGTGGAAATACAATCCCACTTAAAACAAACCAGGCAACGGCGTCCTGAGGGGAGTCCTTTTAGAAAGCAGACAGGTAGTCCATCATTTTGCTCTCTTCCTTAGTTCTGGGTGTGGCTTCCAGGGAGTCATACTTTGCATTGCACTTTTGAGGGCATTTCAATTGTGTTTGGAATCCTACATTCCCAGGCATCCCTGTTTCCCACCTGGCCCAGCCTAGAATGGCAGGGGTGGCAGGACACCTGACCTCGGGAACCTCACTGCAGACATCGCCTTCACGTATTCTGCCATAGGGCTTCACTGAGCCAGTCACTTCTGTTTTGCAATTTCTTCCTTAGGTCTAAGTGAGAGCCAAGACTACAGGGAAATTCTGTGAATCAAAGCTACATCTGGAACGTGCTGGAGAGCCTGGGAGGCTAGTCAAGCCAAGGTGTCGTCATTTCACAAACTGGAAAAGTGCAGCCGAGGAGGAGCAAGGGGTTTCTCAAGACCTGGGGCTGGAGGGCAAAACGCCAGGAGGAGTCTCGGAACTGATGCTCCCGGCTGGAGGACAGGATGAGTCAGGTCCTGAGGTGTTTTCCGCACAAGGTCTCAGTTCTCAGGTCAGGATTTTGGCACCCAAGAGGAAAGCCTGCTCCAGCCCTTGAGGAAATCCTGAGTGGCTATAGCATCATGCTCCCATCAGGCGTGGCTGGAAGGTGAGCAGGCTGCCAATAAGTGATTTACAGCATGTTTCCTCATGTTTTACATTTTCATCATTTTATGTTGCAGCCCAATCTCTAGTAATGGGATATGCAGAGGTGTCCGGCTCCCAGACTGAAGCCTGCGGGAGGAGCAAGGTGGGGAAGCCTGCCCAGTCTCGGGCACTTGGCCCTGATTTTCAGTGTGGCTCTGTCATGTCTCAAAAGTCTGTGTCCCACAACCTTTATCATGACCACCTTCCTAGTTCCCCCTCCCTCCTTCCCCTCTTTCCTCACACCTCAGACTCTGAGGGCTTTCGCTGAGCCCAGGCCGTCCTGGATGCTGGGGGTTGGGGAACTTAGGTGCTCTGGGAGCACCAGTTAGGAGGCTCATCTCAGTCTCCCCAACATCACACAAAATCTCCAGATGAATCCTCTATCACTTGCTGTCTAAGGATTCTCAGGACCTTTCGATGAGTGGGAACATAAATGATGCAGCACCTGTGGAAAACAGTTCAGCGGTCCCTCAAAAAGTTAAACGTAAGATTATTATATGACCCAGTAATTCCACTCCTGGGTATAAAAGAATTGAACGCAGGGACTCAAACAAATACTTGTACATGCATGTTTATAGAAGCATTATTTTTAGTAGCCAAAGGTGAAAAAAAATATCTATCGACAGATGAATAGATAAACAAAATGTGGTGCATACACGCAATGGAATATTATTCAGTCATAAAAAGGGATGAAGTCCTGATGTGTGCTACAACATGGGTGAGCCTTGAAAACATGATGCTAAGTGAAGAAGTCAGACACTAAAAGTCACATATGGTATAACTCTGAAAGTGAATAAAGGAAATCTTATTGAAAATGGAGTTTGGAACCCCAGAACGGGGAGCTCTCACACACTACCTACCACCACTGCACCTTGCAGACTCCCAAGGAAAAAGCCTACTTTGCACTCAGCAGCAGGAAGGAAGATTTTTCTCTTTGCCTAGCAACAGACCTAGCCAATGAGAAATCGCCATGACTCAGCCAATGAGAAGCCACTATACTTTGAACTCCAGTTTCCTCCAATGGACATTTAGTTTACAACAGCCTCCCCCAACTCCCCTTTTTCTCTATAAAGTAATGATTCCTCTTCTTTGTTCTCCTACTTGCCTATGGTTTGCCATAATATGCAGGTCCTAAATTGCAGTTCCTTGCCATTCCTGAATAAAGCCATTTTGCTGATAAAAATAACTGGCTATTTTATTTTTAAGGTCAACAGCTCTGTTTATATGAACTGTCCAGAACAGGTAAATCCGTAGAGACAGAAAGCGGATCAGTGGTTGCCAGGGGCTGGGGGAGGGTGAGTAGGAAGTGACTGCTTAATGGGCACAGGGTTTCATTTGGGGGTAACGAAAATATTTTAGAATTAGATAGAAGTACTAGATGCACAACATTGTGAATGTACTCAACACCACTGAATTATATACTTTAAAATGATTAATTTTGTATTATATGAATTTCTCTATTAAAAAATTTTTTTTTAACTTTTTTTTTTTTTTAAATAAAAACTTTTCCACTTTCTACAAATCTCACAGCACCCTGGCATGCACATGTATCTTTTATACCTTTAACTGCTCATCCGGCTCTTCAGTTTCATGACATGAGGTGGTTGATGAGGTTATCAAGGCAGGAATTCGTTATTGGCCTGTAATGGGGCCAGGTGTGGGTGCCATAGGGGTCACTCTTAGCCAGTGAGTATACTAGAGGTCAGCCCAGAGCAGGCATCGTCCCTGCTAGCTTCTCTTCTTCTCCTTGTTCCCAGGCACACTATAACTGCATTTTCAGGGAGGAGTTAACAAGAGTGGTGGCTGAAAATTGGGGAAAAAGAGAAGGCCTTCAGGCATATGCTTTGTGGCTGACTGGGGACTACTGTGAGGCCCAGACCTTTGACTTGGACTTCTATGCTCAACTGTTGGGCCACATAACCCCCTGACTTCACTCTTGCTCCTCCTGGAGGACACGCTGCTCCTCTGATTTTCACTCTCTTGAACCCTCCAAGATCGTGACTACCTCCACACCCAGGCCCCGATGGACCCCACAAAAGGCCCTTTCCACTGCTCTCCATTTACTGAGCATCACATCTTCCACAAAGACCTCCACCTCCCCACTCCAACCTCCAGTGACCCCTCCCTCACCTGAATTCCTGAAGCAACTCTCTGGGCCTCTTTGGTATTCACTCTACCTGGGTGTGGATGTAGGTTGGTTATATGAAACTGGTGTTTTGGTAGTCAAGAAATCCAGTATCAGCCATACTTTACATTTGATCTTTGAGAAAATGAGCCTCATCTTATGTATTTATTTTATGCTTGGTCAGCATCAAACACATAGTAGTTGCTGTTTAAACTCAGACCTGCTGCATGTGGCTCCTTCAAATTTGACACCAAGGTTTTACCTTGGGCTTGTCAAACTGATGAATTGACCCTAGCCTGTCCTTGGACTGATGAGGGCAGCATCTTTAGAAGGAAAGCGTTTGTCTTCAGGGCTGTGATGGCAAAGAAGGTGAAGCAGGAGCTTCCGTGGGTTTGGGATGTGGACAGCAGTGGATGTCAGAGGCACCCCAATCTTACACCAGGGTAAGCACTTCTCGGCAGGGCTCCCAGTCTTCTCAGGCCAGATCAACTCTCAAAAGAATCCCCAAAAGAAAAATACTGTTTTCCAGGAGAACTGAGAGTTGAGGGCCTTGTCTGGCTCCTCCTGAGCCTCTATAGATGGTCCCTATATTTTCCTCTTTTGGTTTTTACTTATACTTTCTATGACTTTAGGCTTCGGATTTGGAGAAATAAGGCCTCAGTGTGAAAATGAACAGGGAGGCAGATGGGGCCTTGCAGAAGGTGGCACATCCAGAGTGTGAGAATGAGCCAAATCCCTGGGTATTTTCTCTTTTGCAGTGGTTTTGAAATTGCTTTTCCATTTCGAAGGAAAGTACTTTGGCTCCATTTGGAAATAAGGCTGAGGATTCATATTCTCAGGAGAAGGGTTAACACAGGCAACTCTGCCCTTCTTTGGGGAGAAGGGGTTTGGAGCTGGGGAGGGGAGAACAGGCAGGCAGAAGGGACAAAAATGTCAACCCAAGCCTGACAGATGTTACTGGAACAAGGGGGAGAAGATCATGCAGGGTGCAGAGCCCAAGGAAATGAGTGGGCTCAAGGCGAAAGAGACAGAACAAAAAAAGTGAAAACCCAGACAGAGAGAAGAAGGAGAATGAGGGGAGGGGATGAGAAGCAGAAAGAGGCCTTCCCTTCCCCCTCCTCTGCCACTCCAGACACTGAAGTTCTCCGGGCTTCCCTCACATATGGGCTTAATTCAGGTAGAGTGAAATCTCGCATTGCTCTGGTTAAAAATTATTGCTTCGGATAATGAAATCTTTGTCATTGGAAACTCCAAAAGAAAAAAAAAAAGACCCTTCAAGCCATGACTTATGGGCAGTGTGGTGATGGAAATGAATTCATCATCCCATTTTCCCGCATCATAACAGGAGGACAAGCTTGATTCATAACTGGGCCCTGTGTGGCTGGTCCCCATGGGCAGGGTGGTGGCCGGGCCTGCCCAGGAGCCAGAGAGGGAAGCTCCTGGGAAAACCAAGGGGGGTGTGGGGAGTGAGAGATAAGCATCACATTGGCACGCTCTGGTCTCAGGTTTTTCTGAGGATTTGCCCGAGCTGTCAAAACATTTCAGGGCTGTGCAGAGACTGTCTGCTTCTATAGAGAAAATCCCATAATAGCTCTGTGAAATGAGCTGTGTTTTTTCTTCGAACCTTAAACTTCACATCCACATAAAAATCTCCCAGACAAAGCAATTTATGGCCATGAATCTCTCTCTGATTGTGGCACTTTTCATCTGAGAAGCATAATGTGCTTCCGATTTCATATTTCATTGATCCCCTGTCCTCCCTGCAGGGCAGTTAAAGGGAACGAGTGGCTGGATCTGTTTGATAGAAGAGGTATTTCACCGTGGCCCAGTGATGGTGAGCGTGTTGCACCTGGGACCAAGAGCCTCAGGGTCCAGATTTGGGTCTGGGCCTCAAATCCAGGCTTCCAAGTGGTGGCTCCAACACTGGGCCCAGCATTCCTTCCATTTCATGACCAGGGTTTGGCCACCTGAAACCAGGTTCTTGACGTTGTTACGGGCAGGGCTATTTTTATTTTCCTGAAACCTCAAGATGGGTGAGCAGAAGAGGAGGTGGCAGGGCTGGGGGGAATTTTGGGGCAGAGTTGGTAGAAAGGGCTTCATAGGGTGGGGTTATATTCTGGTCAGCCAGGGTGGAGGCCACTAGGTAAGTCTTGGATTCCTGTTGCGTGACATCTGGTTGAGATGTGATTTCTACTGAAGCAATTTTTTCACAGGGAAGTGGGGCAGAAAAGTGGCCACTGAGGTGGTTGTCCCCTCAGAGAGAGGGACTTGGGATGGACAAAGATGGCCTATGCTGGTATTCAGAGTCTGCCCCCTTCATTCAGTCCTTCACCAAATGTGTGGTGAGTGCACGCTGTGTGCGAGCAATGATCCAGCACTAGGGGTTCCAGGAGAACCGGACAGACACGGCCCACTCTCTCATGCTGGGCAAGGGAGCAGACAATAAATAATAAATGAATAAACAAAGGGAGGAAAACTTACTAGGTTTCGTTAAGCAATGTCACCATAAAAAAATAAATAAACGAATGGAGGAATTGCAGGTAAGTGCCTTGAAAAACAAATATACAGTAGGGTGAAGACTGGAGAGGGTCTAGGGGCTTCTTTGGAACGAGAGGTCAGGGAAGCCTCTCTGAGGAAGAGGACTCACCTGAAGTGGGTCTCAAAGAAGAGATGGGACCTGCCGTGTTGAAATCTGGGTGTTCCAGAGCAGGGCAGGGCCCCTGAGGTTGGAATGGACAGACCCAACTTACCAATCGCTCCAGTAGCTGAATATTTTCCCAGAGTCAACATGGCAGACACTGGACACTGGTCAGTGGCAGATGCCCACCCCAGGCTGGAAGTCGGCAACAAAAAGATGGCCTGGGCTCTACTTGCCCCAGAACCAAGGGCCCAGGACCGAATGTAGGGCCCTCACTCAACTTGGCTCAGGCTATGTGGAGAAGGGGGCGGTCGTAGAACCTGGAGGCAAACACATCTGATGTGAGACACGGCTAGCTGTTCACAAGCCTGGGGCTCTGAGCAAGTCCTTAAAGACTGTGAATCTCAGTCTCTTTATCTGTTAATTGGGAGAACAACTACCTCTCAGGCTTGCTGTGTGGATTAGCAAAGATGGCTGTAACGGCCTTAAGCACAGCTCCAGGCATCTGGGCATTGGTAGCTCTGTTTTAGAGCTAAGGCCTCCACCCCCACACCCCCAAACCAAACCTTCCTAGGCCTGCCTCCTTTTCTCCTTCCTGTCTCCCTCCATCCCGAATCCTGCTGCTTGCCATCTCCTGGCCTGGTCGTGGCCCAGCCACCTCCCATAGGCTCTCTGGATCTCGGGATTGACAGTTCTCTCAGGACTCCAGGCACCGCTGCTTCTGGAGCTGTGAGTAGGCAGTGGCACCTCTACTTCCCGCATGGATCACGCAGACCCTCTCTCAGAACCACCTGTTCCTCCTGCTGCAAACCCCTTCTCCAGGCCAAGACCTCAGCCAAGACTGGGGTCAGCCCAGGAGTAAATGCAACTTTGTGTAAAGACTGATCCAAGCGCGCAACTTTGTGTGAAGACTGATCCGAGCGTGATCCCAGCTCTGCTTCTTGCCCACTGTGTGACCTTGACAAAGTTACTTAGCCTGCCTGACCCCAAAGGCCCACATTCCTAAGGAATGGTACTTTCAGAGGAAGAAAAATACTATTTCACTACAACCTGCATCAGTTTCACTTACGAAAGAAACAATCTTAGTTTAGAAAAATGCACATATAGGACACTTGGGGGTGGGAGGGAGGCCCTCAGGGGTGGCTGGAGGAAAAGGAGGAATAGAGAACCATCCCAGTCTGCATAAGAAGGGGCCAGGGGTTGGTGGTGGGGGTAGGACAGGGGGTTAGGGGGGAGAGGGCTAGAGCACCGTGGACCTGAAGTTGAGGGGGAGGAAATAGCTCAGGGACTTCTTAAGAACATCAACGTCCAGTTTTATTTTCTCTGCTGCTTGGAGTAAGATGCATGCTTCTTGCTGTTACTCATGAATCTTTAGAGTAATCTCTACATTCAACTTCCATGCCTGATTGTATGCAGAGGGAAAAGGGTCATTCCACTTCTGGGTCAGTGCTGGAGAGGCATAATAAGAAGAGCAACAAAATATGGAGAGGACACTTCAGCAAAAGCCCGGAATCAGAGCCAGGTAAGGCCCGAATAAACACGAATCTCTGAGAATTTCCAGAAGTCTTATGAAGGGAGCCTGACATGCCATGGGAGGGGTTCAAGCCTACAGGTTTGCATCTTAAGAAGCAGGTGGCTTTAAGTGACACTGGAGTTATACCACCTTGCAAGTCTTGGGGAGAGTCAATGGCATCTGTGAAGATTTGTATTTAGAGGGCTCCCTCGCAGAACACAGTCACGGTCATTGTCCCAGCTGGCATTCTGGGGGCTAAGCCTCGTGGTAGTCTCCCTCACCTGGCCTGGCCAAGACGTGGAGTTCTGTGGAGGAGAGATGGGTGAGTGACTTCTTCAAAGTGTGGGGTTGCCTGGCTGGTGCCTTAATGCTTTCTGACAGCTCAGTGCCCCCGCTGCTGCCTGTGAGTGTCAGATCAAGCCTCAGAAAACAAACAGCGCACACTGAAGGGATTTCTGCTCTGAATGTTGGCACATTCTGCAGACCAGCAGCTTATCTGAGTGAGCAAGAGCTGCCAAGGAACTCCCTCCTGTTGGAGTGTTTGTGAGGCAGGGACCCTGGGGATAGGGTGGTGGTGGAGGAGATGCAGCCAGCTTCTGAGAGCTGAGTCCCCCTTGGCCCCCAACTGCCCTGTGGGGTTTCCTCTCGCCTTCAGTGATGGGGAGGGGAGGTTGGAGGGCAGCATCTCTTTGACACGAAAGTCCAGGTTTTAAGCTTGGGGCTAAGAGGCAAGCCAGGTGCTCAGGCCTAACCTTGTGGCAACTGAGCCGCCAGGAGGTTTTTCTTGGTCTAATGTGGAGGCAGAAGAGGGGGGAAGAGAGCTTGATATTGAGACAAAAAGAGACAGGCAGACTGCTCTTGGCAGAGAAAAACCATCAAGCCCCATTATTTGCTTTAAATCAAATGAAGTCTGACCCTGAGCCCCCATGGTCACTTGGGGGCCCCCTCTCCTGAAATGGCACAAGAATCAGGAAGTTAGTGGGGAAGAGAACTGGGGCAGGTTCATTTTCAGCTCATCTTGGTCACAGCTCAGAACAGGCGCTCTCACACTGGGGTCGGTGGGGCCCTCTGCCCCATCTAGGGTGATCAGCTTGTCCTGGTTTGCCCAAGACTTTCCCAGTTTTGGCAATGAAAGCACTTTGTCCTGGCAACTCCTTTAGTTCTGGGCGACTGGGACGATAGGTCACCTTCTTCCCACCTTGCATCACTCAGTTGCACCGGGTGGCCATTCTCTGGGAGGTCCCATCACCTCCAGTGGTAGTAGGGGTAGGGGCTGCAGGTCCTACTGACTAGGGGAACTTCACAGGCTCCCCTGTACGAGGTCCTCCTCTCCCCCTCTCTCCTTGCCTTCTCTCCCATTGCATGATCCCTTTAAGCTTCTCCAGCTTCTGAAGGCAAAGGCCAGGAAGATGGATTGTCCCCAAGCAGCCTTTATCCCCATCCTGCACCACGAGCCTGCCCGGAGGCGCAGGAGCACAGAGGCTTCTTACTTGTAACAGAGGGGGACAAACACAGCCTGCATTAATACCTCAGTGACCTCTCCTGCAATAGTTTCCACGTAAATCACTTCAAATGGCTCACACTAGGGGACTGCTGCAAGTCTGTGCTGCCACAAGAAGGCTTTTCCTATGATCTTTGCAAACATAGCTTTTTGAACCCAGGGCTTAGAGGAGGATCTTGGGTGGCAAAAATGTTACCCCAGGGGACCCCAGCCTCCTTCCTCAGCACCTTCACCTGCAAGTGCAGCTTGCTCACTCCAGAAAGGCTTCCACTCCCTGCCAGCTTTCCTGACAAGAAGAGTCTCCTCCACATGGACACGAGACTTTACATTTTTTGACCAGGAGCCTCAGACATATCTATGTTTGCTTCTGATTACAGAAATAGTCTACGATTTAAGACAGTTCTGGGCAAGGTACCAAAGCCAGCCTAGAGAAAATGATGTTTATTAGCAGAGTAACACCACTGATGGTGAGAACCCACAGGCCAGGAAGCGGTGATAACAGGCCAGGGGCCCGGCCAGAGCTTGTCTCTTTCATTGGCTGCAGAAAAGATGTAAGAAAGTAATTAAAAAAAAAAAAAAAAAAAAAAAAAGGAGAGGCCGGAGATGGAGGTGGGATGTTTAACCCACTTAAGTGAACAAATAGCTCTTAGGCACTTTAGACCTGTCATTTACATGTAACCAATTTATATGCTAAATCCACTTCCTTCTTCCTTGTTACACCTGAGGAAGCTCTAAAGACTCTCCTTGCCAATAGCCTGAGTCAGGTTACTTTCTGACTTCAGAAGGAATAAACCATATTCCTTTGACAGTGTTTGATTTCTTTCAGAGCAGTCTGTATTTGAGAATTTTAATACATTCTGTTAATTTCCAGTTCACATAGCAACAGGCTCATAAGAATTGTCATCCAGGTTTCCCCAGGTACTCGTCTGATTTAGTGCCATGGGCAGGGTAAGGGAGAACATAGCTGGGAGATGTGGTGACATCACCCTCAAGAGGTTAGGGACATTTCTGAATGGGTAGCTTCCCGATTCACAGGGCTCCTTTATGTCACCTAAGAAATGCTGTGGGTTCTCCACGAGTTCCTCAGCTGGGAGAACACCGTCCACGCTTCTCCACAGAGAAGAGGGCCTTCCTTTTACTTTCCAGAGCTTGACTCCGCAGCCTCGCACAGCAGAACCTTTCACGTGAGATTCAAGGGTGGAGGGAGCGTGCGGTGGGGACGCAGGTCTTGGTCCACTCTCTGCATCTCGGCCTTCTCGGCTTCATGTCTTGTGGCCTCCTGTTCAGGCTTCTTTTTTCTATTCTCCTACTTCCTCTTGGTCAAAGCTGCCCTTCTCTACACTTTCTCTAAATTAACCAAATGCCATTTTGGTGAGGACTGGCTTGACTTTCAGGGCCAGATGAAACCTACTCCACACAAATGTCACCCAGCCGGGATTTCCAATTCTCCATTTACGCACATGGGACCATTATATTTCTTTGCCCCTTGGGGCCAGGCTTGGCCGTGTGACATGCTCTGGCCAAAACGATGTGAACCGGAGAGGTATGTGTCACTTCTGGGGAGAAGCATTAAGAGCCTGCGTATGATTTTCCGTTTCCTGAGCTTTCCTTTTCTCTTGGTGACTGCGACCTTACCAGATAGAGAAGGCTCTGAGAAAGCTACTCAGCCCCCAAGGGAGACATAGTCCGCAAAACTCACTTCTGATTTGGTCAAACAAGATAATGAAAAACAAAGGATACTCCAGAGGGCTGATCCGGAGGTTACAGAGAGCAAAGGACAATGGGAGCTTCTCCCAGAGAAGAAAATCAGGGCCTGAACAGGAAGCAATCCCATTTGAGGCTAGGTGCCCTCATGGTGGGACCTCTTATCTGCTCCAGTCCCCTTCGTTCCCTGTTCAGGATTGGAGTGCCGTTCTGCTCCTCTGCCCGCTTTGGGGTGTGGGGCAGGCAACTGTCATGGGCATCTAGATCAGGAAAAGCCACAAACAGACCTAGTGAAGAGACTGTTGTGCATCACCCAGAGTTGCTGGACCTCTGCGAAGAGCTCTGTAGGAGGCTTTCCATTTGGCTCCCTCGGGGAGGAAGGGACTTGATTTTTCATGGGACGAAGAGAGCGAATCAAGCATTTTGTGAGCAGAAGGGCAGACTGTGGTAGATATTAGCACCATCCAACAAGTGTTTCCTATCTCCTGAGCACTTGGTGAGGATTGTTCTCTTCCTCTTTGGAATGCAACCTGGTGACTTGCTTTGGGCAATAGAACGTGAACAAAGGTGATGTAGGTATTTCTGGGCAGAGTACAGTTTGCCATTCTCCATCTTTCCCTCTGCCATGATGACAGGTACTTTTCCAGATGATGGCTGCCCCACCAACCTGAGTCCAGCATGATGACAATTTAGAGCTCTCGGCCAAATGAAGGACATATTTCATGAGCAAAAATCAACCTTTTGTTTTTGTTCTCTGCCACCAAGATTTTGGTTTTATGGGTTACCACAGCATAATCCAATTCATTTTGATACTCTCTAACATGCACACTTATTATTTTATTGAACAAATGTTGACTTATTATATGCCATCCTGAGCCCTGAGGATACAGAAGTTAATAAAGCTCAGTTCACGGCTTTTAAGGAGCTCATCATTTGATGATGGAGACAGATGAGGCAATAGAAAACAACATTTTCCACTACCATTCCACCTCACACGTATTTGTGTTAGGTATTAGCACTTTGGCATTTTTCTGACTGTATTCTAGTCATATCTCCCCTCCATCTAAAGTTCCTAGAGGATATGGATTGGTTAGAGGATAGAAAGATAGATGATGTATGTATGTATGTATGTATGGATGGATGGATGGATGGATGGATGGATGGATGTATACATGGATGAATGGATGTGTGGATAAATGGAATCAGGTAGAACTGATCTGATTGAAGAAGCACCTTCTCAGGGCCCATCCTGTACCCTTTCTTCATACCATATCAAGCTCCACAGAAATAAGAACAATGGTGTGGTTCTCCTCTGGCTCTCAGGTATTGGCAAGTCTGATACTATTGATTCCAGAAATTTACCTGAGTGATAGCAATACTTACTTCTCTCACTTATTCACTTGAAAAACCTTCATTAAACACATTCTATAGCTACCTTTCCTTTGAAGGTCCAGATATGATTCTTGAACAGGTGAACCTTAATTTTGACCTCTGAACACCTTTGTTCAAGAGCTCCCACAACCCAAATTCTTATATCCCACATTTCTCTTTTTTATTTCATGCTACCACTGACTTATTAAGACTTTGGGGCAATTTCAGGAAGCCTTGAATCTGGCTTCTCTCCGTAGTTACTTATAATAGAATTGATAAGTTTTTTAGGTTGGACTAGCATATCAGCATGCATTTTTTAAATGTTTTGTTTGCTTCTGAACATAATTTGAGGTAGTTTACTATAATAGTATGTTCTGCGGTAGATGTTACAGTAAGAAGTAAAGGTTGAGAGCTCCTTGGGAGCGTGGTGGGATAATTTCAGGTAGGGTGTGTTCTAGGCTAAATTGTGAAGTCAAAATCATGGGCTTCCTCTCTATTTTCAACATCTTTATTTCTCTTGTATCTCATGGTCTCCCCTGATCCAACCTGAGTACTGGGAAGAACACTAGACAAGAGGTCAGGAAGTCTGGGTTCATTGAGGATCCACCAGTAACTAGATAAGGACGTATGGGCCTTGGTTTCCTTCTCTGTAAGAGTCCAGGGTCGTAACTAATGCTCTCTAATGCCCTTGCCAGGTCCACGACTCTGAAGATTTGTGACTCACATGCAAAAGCAACATTTTGTTTCAAATTAAATGTATACATAATATCATAAATAGACTGTGGTTCAAAACATAATAATATGAAAAAATAAATAATAAGAAGTTTCATTCTACTCCAGCCCCATATATCTCATTTTCTTCCGCCCCATCAAGAACTATGAAGGGACGGTTTTACCCTACTTGCAAGCTAACAAGTGAGCCTGCCGCTTTTTCATGGACACCGGCAGAAGACATGTGACAATTAGGTAAGAAACAAAGGACTTTGTTACTCGTGACTCAGCAGGCAGCATGAGCTTGATATTCACATGGGTTCTCTATGTCCCCCAAAGTTCCATGGGAGCCGTGTGGAGCGGCCCATGTGGATGCTGCACACACAGTGGGTTTGCCTCACAGCTGAGGAGTCCTGAGTTTAGGAACCCTCGAGGTTTTATAATGGGCTGAGGACAAACCTGCTCAAGCTTTGCCCTGAAAAGAGACATTACCTTAATTTTACCGGAGGGCAAATAAACTCGTTTTCTGCTCTGGAGGAAGACACTATCTTCTAAAGCTGTTTCTACACAAACTTCTGCAACAAATGCTATCAAGCCTCTGCTCAGAAGGCACGCAGAAATTGTCTCCCAATGCCCTTCTCTAACCATCTAGGTACCTACTCTTACTAGTTTTGTGTATCCTCCCAGGGTTTCTATCTGCAACTATAAGCAAACAGATTTTCTCATCCTGTCTTGTTTGTTGCATGAAAGCAGAATACTACATTCATCAGTATACACTTTGCTTTTTTTTTTTTTTGCTTATTTTTTTTTCACTTAATGTTTTTCTCATTCATTTTTACTGTAGGGAATAACCACTGTGTGGATATACGAGTTTATTTAGCCAGTCCCCTATAAATGGACACTTTTTAGAAAGTAGAGGGATCGATTACTTGGCCAAATGGGAATTGAATTTTTAATTTAGTTAGATATTATTAAGTTGCTCTACATAAGGGTGGTACCATTTCGTGTTTTACCAACTTTACTAATTTTATCAGTCAAAGGCCACGGCAATCCTCTCAAGAGAAGTAAATATGGAGGAAGTAGACAGGAAGCTAAATAGGAAGGAACAAGTTCTTTCTCCTTTCTCCAACGTGCAGTCTCCTTCTAGCGCCCCCTATTGGCAGAGCCTCCAGAAGAGCCGCTGGCAAAGCAGAGTCTCAGCCCCAGTGTCTCAAAGCAAAAGAGAGAAGGGTGAGTTTGGAGCATTTTTGCCAAACTGATATGTGAGAAATGGTATCTCTATGGAGTTAACATGCATTTCTCTTATTATGAGTGTGACTGACCATTTCTTTATAAGATTTGGGACCATTTACATTTTCTTTCTCTGAAGTTGTTGTTCATACCCTTTGGCTATTTTTCAGTTGAGTTGTTGGTCTTTTTTCAGCAACATTTTAGAGCAAGTGAGCACAGTTAGTTGGGTGATTCTCTACCCGGGGTATGTATGTTCATATTTAGAGAGGGAGAGGAGTTTAGGGGAAGGAATATCTTCCGGAGGAATTTGGATGTAGTGAAACCCCACTTGGGCAATCAGTAGGCTTCCAAGTGACCCTCACAGCACACTCTCTTAGCTCAAACCTACATTCCTTGTGTCACTCAGGCCTTGACCTTGGAAGTCACCTGTGACTGTCTCCCCTGCAGCTTAGATGGTTGTTTGCATGTCTGTGGTCTTCTTGGTGAGGCCTTCGGAAGACGCATGCTGGATCTTTACTCATGCTTGAAATACAGGTGGTCTCTGCCAATGCCACTTCCTCCACTGACTCATCCAAGGTGGGAAATTCTGTCATAGAGCAGTTTTTTCAAAACCTGGAAAGTACTGGAGAGTTTTACTCAAATTCGGGTATATGACATTGGATGTGAAACACACTTTCCAAAGGGGAAGAGAAACCCGCATAAAATGGTTAAATCATGCAATAAGTTGGGAAGCCCCTCAACTGGTCTCAGCTGAGAACCCGGAAGAAGAAAATCCTCGAACCTCCCAGAGGTCATAAGCCAAAGTGCATGCATTTTGCTCGCACGGTTGAGCTCCATTCACAGCCTGTTCACTCTTCCATAGACAGGGAGAATGAATTACGCAGGAAGAGATGTTTGGCTTTGACTCGCAATCGCTACATTTATTGAGTGACTGCTATCGAGTGGTACTTTCTTTGAAGGTTCTATTTCTAATGCCTACAACAACTGGTGAGGCAGTGCAATAGTCCCATTTTACAGATGGGTTGAGGCTGCGGAGTTGAGTGTCCTAAGGTAGGGGTGGGGTGTGCTCAGCCAGTTCAGCAGGACCGGAAGTGAAGGAAGGGACTGGAGTCTAAAGCAATCCGAGGAGACTTCTTGAAGGCGGTGAGGTCTAAGCCAGGCCGGGAAAACTGAGGAGGATCAGAGCAGCGCGGAGGCAAGCCCACTGGGGTGAAGGAATGTGGAGGTCTTGGCATGGTGGGGACCTTCTGGCTCAGGTGGGCACTTATCATCTCCACCTCTGCAGAGACAGGCACGTCGCCTGCCTGTGGTGCTCCAGTGAGAAGAGTTCCTGTACTGCCTGAATTAATGCTGCTTGGTAGGGACTGGACCCGGGCATTGTGAAATCAGAATAGGAACCAAGGGGACATGGCCTCCTAACCCAGTGCTGATCAAAGCTATAACCAGGGGCAGGGTGGGCCTGAAGCTTTCTGGGGGGCTGTCCTTCTGACCACTGGGCATGAAAATGGCCTTTTATTCCCATTTCATAGGTGGGGAAGCTGAGGCTTTGAGAGAGTAAGTTAGGGGGTCTAGTTTATATGAATATTGACTTTGAGCTCTTAGTCATTTTGCTAGGCTGTTGTCTGTTTTATCTGTGTATATATTTCTTATATAGCCTCCTTTATCATATCTTGCTTTCTTATTTGACAATACAAGTTACCTATTTTCCTATATAAGTAAATATTCTTCCATAACATATGTTGTAATGTCAGTATTTGAGTACATGATTTATTAACCAATTTCCTATCGTTCTTTCCAATTTTTTTCTCCAATAAGCAAAGCTTTTGCAAACATTGTTTTAGTCAAAGCTCTGTGGGCATCCAGGATTATTTCTTTGTGGTACAACTGTAGTTTAGGAATTGTGAGTTCAATGGGTGGGCATGCTTTTTTTTTTTAATTACAGTTGACATTCAATATTATTTTATATTAGTTTCAGGTGCACAGCATAGTCGTTAGACTTTATACAATTTGCAAAGTGATTCCCCCAATAAGTCTCGCACCCACCTGGCACCATACATAGTTATTACATTATTGACTATATTGCCTATGCTGTACTTTTCATCCTCGTGACTATTTTGTAACTAACAATTTGTACTTCTTAATCCCTTCACCTTTTCATCCAGTCCCCCAACTCCCCACCCATATGGCAACCATTAGTTTGTCCTCTGTATCTGAGTCTGTTTCTGTTTTGTTTGTTCATTTATTTTGTTCTTTGATTCCACATATAAGTGAAATCATATGGTATTTACCTTTCTCTGTCTGATTTATTTCACTTAGCATAATACCCTCTAGGTCCATCCATGTTGTTACAAATGTAAGATTTCATTCTTTTTATGGCTGAGTAATATTCCATTGTATATATGTACCACATCTTCTTTATACAATTGTCTATTGATGAACACTGGAAACAACTTCCATTGTTTCCATATCTTGGCTATTATAAATAACGCCGCAATGAACATAGGCGTGTATACATCTTTATGAATTAGTATTTTGGATTTCTCCAAATAATTACCCAGAAATGGAATTGCTGGATCATAAGGTAGTTCTATTTTTAAGCTTTTGAGGCACCTCTATACCATTTTTCATAGTGGCTGCACTAATTTGCAATGGGTGGGTGTGTTTTAAAGGCTTTTTGTTACAAACTCCCTACCAAGAGTTTATGGCAATATAACTTCCCACCTGCCATGGCAACAGTTGTCTTACTATATCCTCATTGATGTGATGCTGGATTTATCATTTCAAAACATCTTGACTTTTGTAATAGGTGAAAATGGTGACTCGTTTTAACTTGCATTTCTTCCATTCCCAGTGAGGCTGAACAGGGACCCTCAGGCTCTTTGTGCCTCGGTGACCCATAGACCAGTGGCTTTGGGGTGTCTGCATTTTTTATTTGAAATGAAAGTGTGGTGACACCCAGACCCCTTCCAGGTCAGCAAGAATTTCTGAGACCCTGCCTCCACCCCAAATACCCCCAAGGAAACTCTCCCTAATTAGGCTCCTAGTGAAACCACTGAAATGTTCTTTGCTTCTCCCTTTAGAGGGATTTTTTTTTCTTTAATACAAGATGAAATAAATTCACCGTTTCTTTTGGGGCTTATCTACACCGGGTATACAAAACATCCATTACATACTTTTCCATAGAGAAGGAGAAAGAAAAGAGAGAAAAAGGAAAACATTTTCAGTCCCCAAAAGGAATTCTCAAGCAAGAACAAAGTGAATAGGACCAGCTGGACATAGGATTCATTCCTTCCCAGGGCAGCCACTTGCAATTTTCTTCTACCTCCTCGGGAGCTGGAATGTAGCTTAGGAGGTGATGGTGGAAATTGAGTTAGAGAAGAAAGAGAAAAGCGAAGTTGTCTCTAAAGGAATCTAGGCTATAGAACATGCTGAACTCCGCTTCCCCTGGCAGTCCAGATGTGGACAGCTGCAGAAATGACTGGCCCAGAGGCCCTGGCCGAATGTTTCAGCTCCTGCCCTTGGCATTTTTCTAGAGCAAAGCCAGTAATGGGTTTGCACTACAGAGCTGGCCCTGGTGGTGAATTCCTAAAGTGGTGCTAACATCTTGCAACTGGAAAGCAGGCAGCGTGGGGGCACATGGGAGATAGTTTTCCTGACCTTTGCCCTCTCTCTGGGATGTTCAGTGCATTTTTGGAAGCTTCCACATCGGTACGACTCACATCCAGCACCAGATCCTGGCTTGGGACACGAGCAGTGAGCACTGTGGCCCCATGCATGTTAATGTAGAGGTGAATCTCCCCGACTGCTCCTGCCTGACTGCTGAGCCTACCATCTGGAAGCACCACAGGTATCTGCCAGCTACTTTTAGTGAAGAATGTTGACAAGTGATTCCATCTAGTAATATTCCTGGCTCAGTGGACAATAGTGTACAGTAACTAAGATCCAACTACATCACTTACTACCTGGGAAATCTTCAGCAAGTTACTTAAATGCTCAAAATCTCACTTTGCTCACTTTTAAAATATAGGTGATAAAGAATCTTGAATTATACAGAGGGCGGCCATCTCAGTTAGTGGTGATTTCCTTCCTCCAGTTTGCTTGGATCAAAACCTAGGTGTTCATAGATAGAAGAATGGAGAAAAAAAGATGTGCTACAGATATACAATGAAATATTATGCAGCAATAAAAACGAATGAAATCTTGCCATTGCAACAACGTGGATGGATTTAGAGGGCATTATGCTAAGTGAAATAAGTCAGGCATAGAAAGAAAAATATTGTATGGTTTTGCTTATTATATGTGGAATCTAAAAAATAAAACAAACAAATAAAATAAAATAAAATAACTCATAGAAACAGAGACCAAAGGGATAGTTACCAGAAGGGAGTCGGTGGGGGGATGGGTGAAAGGGTAAGGGGAATATAGTCAATAATATTGTGATAAGTTTACATGGTGACAGATGATTACTGGAATTAGTGGCTTGATCACAATTGTAAGGTATAAAAACGTCGAGTCACTATGTTGTACACCTGAGACTAATATAATCGATATAAGATTGTATATCAACTATACTTAAATTAAAAAATATAAATAAACTTATTGATCTTCTTGATCCTTCTCTCAGATTCCTTATCTAATCAGCAAATCTTATCAGCCTTGTTCGCAAAATATCCAAACATATCCAAGATCTGAGCATTCCTCACCATCTCTATTGCTTCTTTTCTAGTCCAAGCCACCATCATCTCTTGCTTGAATAATTTTATTAGCTTCTTAGTAAGTTCCCTATTTCTAATTGGCATCTTGCAGTGTATTCCCCACACAGCAACCAGAATGATTCTTGTTAAAACGGAAAGTTAGGATCTCCCTTGAATCACTTGCTCTGGGGAAAGCCAGCTGCCATGTCACCATGACATTTAAGCAGCCTATGAGAAGGGCCATGTGATGAAGAATGGAGGCCTCCCATCAATAACCATGTGAGAAAGTCATCTTGGAAACAGGTCCTCCAGTCCCAAGCAAGCCTTTCAATGACTTCAATTTCTGCCCATATTCTGACATTAACTACATGATAGGTCCTAAGGCAGAACCTCTCAGCCAAACTGTTCCTGAATTCCTGAACTCCAGAAACTGTGTGAGAATAGATGTTCGAGGGTAATCTGTTTCACAGCAGTCACTAAATAATACATATTTTTGGTACCTGGAAGGATCAGGGGGGCTGCCATAACAAATGTCTACAAATCCGGAGTGGCTTTGGAACTAGGAAGTAAGTGAAAGCTAGAAGGACATTGATGAGAATATCAATGAAAGCCTAAAGTGTCTTGAACAGTCTAGATATTGAGGAGGCTGCTGGTGTGGGCTTAAAGGTAAATAAGGAGCATGTTATTAAAAACCGAATAAAGGAAATACCTGATATGTAATGTCAGAAAGTTTAGCAACAGTGTTACCTGTAATTATGTGGAAATAGAAAAGGTGCCCAACAAACTGGGTGATCTAGATAGTTCCAGTCCAAGTGTTAAAAGTGTCCCTAGTTCTTGCTACTTGTCTTAAAATTCAACAGGAGGGAGATAAGCCAAAGGAAACACTACTAAACAAAAAGAAAACAAGACTTGCTGATTTAGAAGCTTCCCCAGAAATTCCACTGGCCAAATGATGATAAAATTAAGTATCTTTCAACTAAAAATAAAATCTAGAGCACTGGCAGGAGAGCATGGTCCCCAAATAAAGCTGTGGATGTGGCTATAAAATCCTTTGTTAAGACCTCAGAAAGATCAGAGCAGGTATCTTAGAGTAGCATTTAGCTAGACCAAAGGTGCTTTACAGTGTTTAAGGATTTGTCTCACAGATCCTCTCCGTCAAACAGTAGGGTTTCTAAAGGGCTTAGCCATTGCAGTAGAAGCCCAAAGTAGAGAAGGGCTTATCGCAAAGAGATTTGTGTGTGTGGCTTTTGTCTAATGGAGAAAACCCCAAGAATATTCATAGGAAAACCACAAATTTTAAAGATAATTAAACTTACAAAAATATCTCCAGATTGGACTGAAATGGACAGACACAGTATAAAATAAATAGAGGTTTGGATCTCTGAAATTCTACTGCTAGGAAGCAGACAAAAGGGAAGAAAGTAAGAGATGACTCAGAGAATAGACCTAGGAGTTCAGAAGGTCACGGCAAGAGTCATGGAGAATTATTTTCTGGCAGAAACAGGACTGAGTCCTTATCAAGGAACCTATAACATTTTCTCTACTGGATTTCAGAATTGCTATGGGCCAGTGACTCCTTTGTACTTCTCACTTTTCCTGTTTTTTAAGAGGAACACTTAGAGCAGTTATCCTATCCAGGTTCCAACATCGTAGTTTGCGGGGAGGGAGTAACTTGTCTGTGTCATTTTGAGGCCTTAAAACAGAAAGATACTTTATACAGAAGCTTACCTAAGGAACCATACTTGAGCCTCATTTGCACCTAGACCTGATTTAGTGTTGAGATTCTGGAGTTTGAGCTGGTGCTGTAATGGGATAAGACTTTTGGTGACCGCAGGAGTGGGTGAGTGGTGTTGGCATGTGGAGGGATGTGAACCTGGTAGGGGGAGCAGAGGAAGACTATGATAGCCAGCCTCAAAGATGCCCCCCTCCTAGGAGTCGCCTTGCTAGGAAATACCTGGGAGATTATACCTTTCCCTTGGCGTGACCTACAGTACCTCTGATAGACACTGGGATACATAAGGATAGTCTTTTTGCCTGTAAGATGCGTGACTTTTTGGTATCACTCATATTCCAGAGCTCCCCAGGAGACCAGACTGAGGTCAGACTTCAGCGGAACCTATGTCTTTTCCCAGCATCTTCCCCTCTCTACTGTGCCTTCGACTCTCCCTCAGTAAAGAGTAGATTACAAATAGAATCCTTGTCTCAGGTTCTGCTTCTAGGAAACTCAACCTAAAACACCTGGAAATTATAAAGTGATGTTCATTCAAGATATGTTCACTTTGTAATGGGATTTGGGGACATTTTGTAAAATCATCATAGATACCAGAAATAAGAAGAGTGAAAAAACCTTGAATATCAAGTTCAAGGATTCCTAGCTAAGGTAATATCGGCAAACTTTGTTTGATTTTGTTTTCCCTACTAGATTTCAGAAGCAGAATAGAGATAATCATATGTCCTAGTTCATAGTGCTCTATCTTCACCAGCCTAAGCAAAGACCCTTCTCTCATCCTATTTTATTCCATTCCCCCCTTCTGCCATTCTCGTTTATTTCCGATAGGTATTTACTCTAATGTGTTGGAAGAATATCCTTAAATTTGTTTATATCCTTGTCAATTATGTCTTGTTTTATGCATTTTTGTTTTTAATTTACATAGAACTATGCTATAATTTTTTTGTCCCCTATTTTACTAGGCTTTGAGAAATATCCACGCATGTACAATTAGTTCATTGCTTCTTACTGTTGTGTAATATCAACTCTTTATGGCACCTTACTTTTAATGTAGTCAAGTTTATCAGTATTGTCCCTTATGGTTTGCACCGACGTGACTTGTTAAAGAATTCCTTCCCTACTCTGATATCGTAGAGATATTCTTCCCCGTTGTGTTCTAAAAGAGGCAAACTTTTGCTCTTCACAGGTTTTTAATCCACCTAAAATTTATTTTTATGTAGGGTGTGAGGTAAGGATCCATGTTTACTTTTGTCCCACATTGATAACACATTGTTTCAGTTTTATTGATGAATCCATCCTGCAATGCTTGTTTAGTCCTGGGTTCATTACTCCCTTCCATTTGTCTCTTTCTCTCTTCTTATGCCAACACCACACTATCTTAATTTTTATAGCTTTACTCTAAGTTTTAATATTTGGAAGGACAAGTCCCCCCAACTTCAGATTATTTTTGACCCTTTGTTCTTCCATATAAATTTTAGAATTAGCTTGCTTAGTTATTCCCGCAACTTTCTGCTCCCAAACCAGTACCATGTACACACAATTAATGAGATTTTGCCTGGAATTGCGCTGACTCTATGTAGGTTCGTTGTAGATGCTCTTTATCATATTTAAGAAGAGTCCTATTTCTAGTTTGCAAAGAGCTGTTGTTTTCCACCTGTGAATTTTTAAATTTTACCCAATGCTTTATAAAAAGTTCATTGCTTTAAAAATCATTAGGGTGACCATAAAGGTTTTTTTCCTTTACTTTGTCAATATAATTATTTAATTAATAGCTTCTAACTTGGTCAGGATGTACTATGTTTTTCAATATATTTCTTTAACTTGATTACTAATCTTTTATTTGGGATCTATGCACCTATGTTCAGGAGTAAGATTGTCCTATAATTTTTCTTCCTTATACTATCCTATCTGACTTTGGTGTCCTCTTAGCCTCCTCAATAAATTGGAGACGAGGGAATAAATCCTTCTTATTCAGTTCCTCGGTTTATACTGAAATTACCGATTCTTTAAATAACTTATACAACTCACTGTAAAGCCTTCAGGACTGATGCTTTCTTTTTAAAATGATTTTAAACTAGCGAGTCCATTTCTTTAAATAGTTGCAGGATTACCCAGATTCTTTATTTCTGCTTAAGTCACTTTCATCGAGTTGTATTTTTTTCTAAGAATTTATCTATTTCATTCATCTAAAATTTTCAATTTACTGACATAAGGTTGTTCATAATATCCTCTTATCTGTTTAATCTCTACAAGACAGTACAGGTAGGTATGCTCTGTTTTTCTTTTCTAAACAAGACCAGGTGAGCCTTGAGGTGGCATCGAATGCCTCACACTATTTCTACCATGCCAGTTGGACTGGCATCTTGGAGGAGACAGTCTAATCCTGAGACTTGCCACACACTGACTGACTGCTAGCCCACGTCAAAGGCCGTGACGGGGAAAGGGAAGAACCGTTCGAGCAGAGCCAGTTTCAAAATCTCGAATCCCTGGAAGTAGCCTCACGTGAGTCTGCGAAGGGCCTTGCGGGTAGGTGGAAAAGGTTCTCAGAGACAGCGGGCGCTCAGGCACCAGACTGCTTTTCTCTGGTCTGGTGCCACCCAGGATTTTGTGAAGGTCTGCATCTCCCCTTCTCACATCAGCGACCCAAAACTATCGCCTATCTCACTGCATTCAGGTCCTTCCAGCTTCTCAGTGTTGCTGATGACTGCGCAGGTCCTGATGCTCACTGTAGGGCCACCGGAGGCCCAGTAAAAGCAGAGAGACAAGCGAGATGACAGGGCTGCCCCAGGGGCAGCTTCCTGGAAGATGTTTTAAAGATAGACTCCCGAGCCCAGTCTCTTGTGATCCTAATTTGTGGCTTTGTCTGCTGGGATTTGCTTCCCTCTGCATCGTCCTCTGGCTGTTTATTTGGGTAAAGAATGTTCTTCCTTTCATGTCTGAGCGGCTTCCTCCTTCATTTGTTCACTGTGAGGTCTTCTGTGTCCTGGCCCACGGGGAGGGGAGGGTGGTGCTTCTCCTGAGAAGGAGAGCCCTGGAAGGGGCCAGGCCAGACAGACCCTCCCTCGGGGCTGCCTCCTGGGGGTCCACCTCTGCCCTGTGGGCCATCTCTGCAGATCCCCTTCGACTGCAGCTCTCTGCAGATTTCCTTGGATTTGGGCTAATAGGATTTTTCCTTTAAAAGGAACTTTCCATTGTTTGTTTTAAAAGTGAAATGAGCATTTTTTCCAACCACTGAGGCGATGCCGAAGGAGCCTGTAATTTCTAGGATCCAAGACTAGAACTTAAAAACAAGAAGAAAAGGAAAATTAAAAAAAAAAAAAAAAAAGCTTTCCAATTAAAATGGGTCTCTCTCTTCCTCCCCTCAGGCATTCTCTTGTCTTCGGTCTCCACTCCTGACATCAGTAGGGCTCTTATTTTTTCCTTCTACCCCAAACTCTAATGAGCTCATTCTTCTATTAGCTAAAAAGATACCTGTAGCTAATTAGACATGAAGAACTGGGCAGACTCTGAAACTGAAATTTCAGTGCTTCTCAGTCGGATGCTATTCAGTCCCCACTGAACACTTGCCCACAGCATGGCCCCTGCTCTCAGGGGACGCATAGCCTAGTAGGGAAACTCGACTACCTTTATTTATTTATTTATTTATTTATTACAAAAACTGTAGCAAATAATCACAATATGGAGTTATGAGAACCACAGGTAATAATGGAAAGGAATAGAGGGAGCATGGGGGAGAGCCTGATTAACTGTCGTTTGGAGTTTTTGTTTGTCTTTTTTTTTTTCCCCCTCCTGGATCAAACCCATGGGTGCACAGGGCCAGGGTACCAGGGAGAGGAAGACATATCCCTGCTTTCAGGGGACCACGGGCTTTGGGGACAATAGATCCACTTACAAGTCCAGATCAAAGCAGGCCAACTAAGTACTAAGTACTGTGACCTAGTGATGAGCGCAGTGACGTGGAGGCTGAGGAGAGGGAGAGATGAATCTCGACTGGGGAGGAGAAGGGTTCAGAGGGGACTAGAAGACCTCAGGGATCTCGCAGGCCTTTGGGGGCGTGCGTTTCTCTTAAATAAAGCCCCAGGGGAAAAGGGTACCAGAAGAGAGCAGGTTGGTGCAGGTTATCAGGGGGACACTTTGGGGGAGAAGTGAGGGCCTTCTTCAGAGGTGAGGGGGCCTGCCAGTCCCTGGTCAAAAGAGCTGACCTGGCCTGAGCGCTCAAGTTCATTACCAGTCTGGATTCTACCTTCCAAAGTTTGCAGAGTTTGGCTGGAAAGTTTATGAGAACTGGCTTATTCTCTGGTGTCTTGGCACTTTCCCTTCATGTCCTGATTGGAACCAGGGAGGCTGTAAGTGCAAACGTTTCTGTACCTTAGAGTAAATTCTATCTGCGTTCCTGGAGAAGGCCGTGGTGAAAGTGTCTCTTGTTTCCAGTGGCCCCACTCTCCCCCCTCAGGAGACCTGAATTCCGAGCCGGCGCTACTATAAAGTTGATGAATGCGTGCCAGGCCCTAATCCAATATGCAATTGCCCCTCTTTTCTCCTCTCCTTTCTGCAGGGAAAGGAAGCTGGATTTTTTAATAAGGTAATAGCACCTCTTTTATATTTTCCTTTCATAAATTATAAGGAATTGAAAGCAGAATAAGGCAGCAGCTTGGCATAATGGAAAGATTACTGAACTGGGTGGGAGTGTAAATTGGCACAACCACTTTTAGAGAGCAAATTGGCACTATCCAGTAAAGCCGAAGCCGCGCACGTCCCACAGCCCAGCCGTTCCTCTCAGGCAAAGTCCCTAGAGAAGCTCTGGGCCACGTGTCTAAAGATATTGCAGCATTGATGGAGATAGCAACGCATTGAAGAAAAAAAGAATCCATCAAAAAAAAAAAAAAAAAAGGAAAGGAAAGAGCTTGAATATCCATCAATGAAAAGATAAACAAATTATGGTATCTGAGTAGCAAAAATGAATGAACTGACCCTCCATTTATTATCACGCTTAAATCTCAAGAACATTATAGCAAGTTGCAGAAGGATTCGTACAGTATAATGTATCAAGTTTAAAATCACAAAATGGTTCTATGTACCGTTTATAGATATATACGTATGTTGTAGAAGTATCAGAACACGTGGAGATGCTCAACAGCAAATTCGGGATGGTGATAACCTCTGGGAAAGAGGAGAGAGAAATGGAATTGAGGGAGGGTACTCAGGGACCTTCAACTCTGTCATAATATTTTATTTAAAAACAAAAAAATGTAGCTAAATTTTGAAAAATGTAAAAGTTTGACAGAGCTGGGACACGGATATATTATGCACTATATTTTTCTGTATGCAGGGTGCCTTGTTGTACCCTAGTTCTGTCACTAGTTCCCCATGTCTCTTAGGGTCTCAGTTGCCTCATTTGTAGAATGAAAGGTTTGGACTAGATCATCTAATGTCCCATTTGTGGCTCAAAAATCTGTTAGGCAGCTTGAGGCAATTATGCAATGAGATCCTGAGCAGGTGTCCAATGAGACTGAGGAAAAGAAAGTCGGTATAGAAAGTCTCCTGTAGCACGGAGGCCGGCCACCTGGCAGCTTCCTAAGCCTGCCTGCGTCCTGACACCGGGAAGCCACCCAGAGTGGAGGACACAACTCGCACCGCTCAGGTGGTTTACTGCTCAGATTTCCCAGAGGCCCAAGAGTAGGACGGCGTGTACCACCTGTCATGAAGGGGCACTGCGCTGGGAGTCTGGCGATGGAGATTCCAGACCCACATCCTATTAACTGGCTGTGTGACCTTGGGAAATCACTTTACCCCTCGTGATCCCCTCGTCAGTAAAAAAAAAAAAAAAAAAAAAAAAAAAAAGAGGACAATGAGGGATTACCCTTGTTCTCCCGTAAGAGGTTTGTGACAGCCAAATGAGATAATATCTGGAAAAAAGCTATAGAATGGAAGTCGCTGTTATTTTGTCAACTCTCCCAGATCCCCAAATCCAATGTTTCTTCCCAAAACACTCAGCCTGGACTACGGATTCTCTCTGTGCTCCACCCATTCTTGTTTTCTACTTGTAAACCACACTTTGTTTGAAACGGAAAACCTGACCCCAGGTACCTACGAGTTTGTGGATTCATTTGTTCAATAAATATTTATCGAACACCTCATACTCTGTGAAGTTTTGGGGATACATGGTCCCTGCTTTCACAGAACTTATATTCTGGTGAGAGGAATCAAAATAATCAAGTAAATTACCAAGATAACGATGACTGACGTAAAGAAAGTAAAGTAGTGTGGTGCGGCGGACGCCGAGGGGCTCAGTGGAGGGGGCAGCTACTTGAAGTCAGGGAAGGACTCTCTGAGGAGGTGACACTGAGCTGAGATATAAATGACAGAAGGGAGCCAGTCGTGCTCTCTCTAGGGAGGTGAGTGTGGCAGCGGGAAGTTAGAGGATTCCAGGAGCTCGGTACAGAAGTAATGGGGTCTTCGGTTGCTTCCATGTCCTGGCAACTGAAGTGTCCTACGATAGATGATTGGCTAAAGAAGCTGTGGTACATATATACAATGGAATATTACTGAGCCACAAGAAGAGATGAAATACTGCCATTTGCGACAACGTGGATGGACCTCAAGATAATCATGCTAAGCAAAATAAGCCAGACAGAAAAAGTTGAAAATCACACGATATCACTTATATGTGGGATATAAACATAAAAACAACAAATGAACAAGACAAACAGAGACTCATGGACATGGACAATAGACCAGTGGTTACCAGAAGGTGAGGGGTGGGGGAGGATGGGGGAGGTAGATGGGATAAAGGGGGTCAAATATGTGGTGACAGAAAGAAATCTAACTGTGGGAGGTGAACACACAGTGTAAATATATATATGCCTTACTGTTAAAGTGTACAGCTGAAACTTATTGGATTTCGTTAACCAATGTCACCATAAAAAATAAATTAATTAATTTAAAAAAAGAGAAGTAATAGGGTCTTGGATTGGGGCAATTGCTGTGGAGATGGAGAGAAGTGGATGAAGAAGTATTTTGGCTTTTGCATGGAAATGGGGCTTGGGGGAGAGAGGATGACTGAACTCCTTACATTTTGAGTTCAAGCACCTAGGTGGATATTAGGGCCATTTACTGAAATTGGGAAGAACAAGCTTCTGGCATAAATTTGATAACTCTTGATATAGAGTTATCTTTTGGCCATGTGGAGTTTGAATTAGATATCTGAATGAAGATGTCATGGAAGCAGTTGGGTATATCTGTTTGGTGCTCACGGGAGAAGTCAGGCCTGGGAACATAAATGTGGGAATCCTTGGCAAAGAGATGGTTTTCAAAGCGAGAGGACTAGATGTGATCTTCTAGTGAGAGACTGTGGGTAGAAAAGATCGAAGACCAAGATTTGGGCATCTCAACCTTGACTGTGTGATCAGAGGAGGAAAAACCAGCAAAGGAGACCAGGAAGAAACAGCAGTTGAAGGTGGGGGAAAAACCAGGCAAGGATGGTGTCACTGACATCAAGAGACCAGAATATGAAAAAGGAGGGTTGGTCAACTGTGCCACAAGCTGCTGAGAGGCTAAGAAAGGAAGGAGAGAGGGGTGACACTGGCTTTGGTAGGGTTAGGTCACTGATGACCTCAACGACAGGGAGGAAGACTTGGAGAGAACAGGTTTTAGAGCGGGAAGGAATCAGAGCGTGTGTCTCCATAACCCTTAGGGAAGAGGCTGAAGGCCATGCGACTCCAGCCCCCTGGCCACAGATGAGAGGCACAGAAGTAGACTCTTTACCCAAGCTGAACCTATTGGATCGACTGAGAACTTGAGATGCAGTGACTCTACTTGATTGATCAGTGCCTCTGCGTCTGGAGTGGCTGTTTTCGTGCGAAGTATAAGAGGGCAGTATTTCAGCACTGTCCTTGCTTAGAGAAAGATCCTAGGCTTACTCAGTCCCAAGCAAAAGAAGGTGCCAGGGGCCTTCACTTCCACACTGCGCCCCCTTCTGTTTAGGGAGCTTATGCGTGTCCTGTGCCACTAAAGTAGATGCAATTAGGATGGGGCTGAGCAGTGTCTTGGGGCATTACTCGTGCTGGAACAATCACTGGGCCATGTGCAGGCTGCTCCCAATGGGAGGTACATGTTGACTCACAAGAGACTCCCTCCTGGGCTCCCGAACAGGGCAATAAACGGTGGCCTAGGGACCTGCAGGTGCTGACTTGGCAGTCTCCAGGTGACGAGTCTCCTTCTATCCCCTCATCCTAGACCCTGCCAGTCTCTCTTCGTTTGTCCTATCCATTTCCCAGTCCCTGGAATGATTAATCTCTGGGATATGGTGGTCTCTTTCCACTCCTAATCATCTAGGCCCTCAATCTAGGGCTTACGGCATAAGAACTCTTCAGGATTTTGCCTTTTGTGTTTCCATCATCTGGTTTTTTAGAACCTAACAGATTCTTTTGGACCCACCATAGCTTGGCTTCTGCCAATCAAATGCCCTGGCTTTCAAGATTAATGTTTCTGCTGTTGGTGTCAGAAGTCTCTTTTCAAAACGTGAGCACTGATGGTTTCTGTCTGCTTCTCTTCCTCCTAGGTTAATAGCCCCAGCACTTCCCGAGACAGTGGATGCCACTGGCTAAATAGGATCGGGTCCAAGGAAAGGAAATTGTTCAGAATTTCATCTCACCGCATAAGGAAGAGAAGGCTGGTGGGTAGAGCTGGCAGAGGGACGTCACTGTGTTCCCTATAGCTAGCTTGGTTCCCATTGCAACCCTCGTTAGATCCGCCCTATTTACTGCCCTGACTGCTCATACCAAACCCCCTTTTCCTTAAACCAATTTGTGAGGATGTTTATTTTTTCCCCACCCGAGGCAGTGCGAAGGGTCCAGGGAGCTCATTTGGCTGGAATGTGTGCCAACGAGGCTGGTGGCCACACGGATACTTTTCATGGGGGTGGGGTGCAACAAGTGTTGAATGGACACAATTATTCTCACTCTCAGAAACAAGTCAGACCTCACAGTTACTTGCACCGCCAAAGCAGTGTGTGATTTCGATGAATAGGCCTTGAATTCTGCCATCTTTTTGGTTTTCATTTCTGTTTCTTTTGTAGAAGTCAAGCTCTTAGAGCATGAGGACTATGTCTCGTGATCAGTGCCACAGCAGCTGCTCAAAAAGTGTTTGATAAATGGATGATTCATTATATTTTTCCTAGAGAGAGTCCTTTACTTCCGGTTCAGTCCACACAGAGAGCATTCGGCATCACACTGGTGACTGGGACCACCTCCCTCATCCATGTAATGTGGCACTCTTGGTGGTCTCTGGAATGAGACCTCCAAAATCATACTGTAGCATAAAACCATCCCCCATCCTGTCCTTCAAACCCTCTCCTTCTCCTTTGCCTACTCGCCACCCCTCAGTCATTTTTAAAAACGCTTGTCTTTTGGAAACTTTCAAACACAAAAGCAGACAGATAGTATAATGAATCTCAGAGTACTCACCTCTCAGTTTCCACAGTTATTGATATTTTTCCAATCTTTCATCTATTCTCCATCGTGTTTTCTTCTAAAGCATTTTTAAACAGAGCTCACATGTATTAGTTTTCTGTAACCAGCATAACAAATTACCAAACCTTAGTGACTTAAAACAACATAAATTGATTATTTTATAGGTGTTGGCAGGACGGAGTTCTTTCCCGGAGGCCCTAGGGGGATATCTGTTTCTTTGCCTTTTCCGGCAACTAGAAGCTGCCCACATACTTTGGGTCCTGGCCTCCTTCCTCCATCACTTATGTGATTAGGTTGGGCCCACCCGGATAATCCAGGCTATCCCACCATCTGAAGATCCTAATTTAATCACAACTGCAAAGTCCTTTTTGCCATGTAAAGTAACATACTCACAGGTTCTAGGGTTTAGAATGTAGACATCTTTGGGAGCCATGATTCTATCACACAGAGGCATCATCTAACTCCTCCATGGATAATTCAGTGTGCATCAATAACTATTAAAGTCTTTTAAGTATGACATTATCATGTCTTAAAAGTTTACAATGAATTCTTTAATATCATTAAAAGCCAGTGTACAAAGTTTCCTGATTTTATTTTCCTCATTTGTTACAGTTCATTTGTCAAAATCTGAGCAAGATCTACACACTATTTGGTTGTTCTCTCTCCCAAGTCCTTGTTATTCTTTAAAACTTCCCCTGCCCACTGCCCTTACGTTTTAATTTTTATTAAATTTATTTTATAATTATGAGTGGGACCTCACCCATAATTATGTGAATCAATTCCCATAATAAATATCCTTTTATATATCTCTATATATCCCATTAATTTTGTCTCTCTGGAGAATCTTGACTAATAATACATAGATGATATACCTAGGTACAGATTTTTAGTATTTATCTTACATTGTATTCGCTGAGCTTCCTAGATCCGTGGTTTTGTGTCATCATTGTTTTTCTTAAAGGTCTTGGACATTATTACTTCAAACATATTTTTATTCTGTCCTCTCTTTATTCTTGTATCCCAGTGTATATGTTACATCTTAGGTTGTCCCACAGTCCACTGATGTTCTATTCACCTCTCTTTATTTTTTTCTCTTTGTTTTGCTTTCGTTTTTAATTCAATTTGTTTAAACTAAAACAAAAGCAAAAACAATTCATCCATTTCTCCCACCCTCTCCTCCTTCCTCTGGGAACCACCGATCTGTTCCCTATATCTATGAGCTTGGATTTGTTTATTTCCACATAAAAGAGTATCTGCCTTTCTCTGTCTGACTTATTTCACTTATTAGCACAATGCCCTTGAGGTCCATCCTTGTTGTCAAAAATGGCAAGATTTCATTACTTTTAATGGTAAATAATATTCCATTTTGTGTGTATATAAATATATATATATACACACACACACACACATATATACCACAGTTTCTTTATTCATCCATTGATGGATACGTAGGTTGGTCCCTTTCCCTCCACCTTTTTAATGACATTAATTTGGTGGAAAAATCAGATTATTTGACCTGAAGGAAGTCACACATTTTCAGCTTGACCGATTGCTTCTCAGGGTATTGTTTGATTTCTTTCTCTGTCCTCTGGATGTCTTGTACACTGATAGTTAGAGCCAAAGGCTCAGTTAGGAGTAGATTCAAGTGTGTTGGGCTGTACTTTGTAGGAGTACATCACATCATGAAACACATAATGTTTAGCTGTCCCATCTTTAGTGATGATAAGATTAATTGGGGGATTCAGGTGGCGCCAACCTGACCCTTCCATCATAAAGTTCACCATCCACCTTTCACCCAACGATTTGGCAACTTTTAATAATTGTTGCTAGATACATTATTTCATTAGAAGTTGGAAAATGGTGATTTTTATACTTCTATAAATCTTTCTTGCGTTTATTGCCTGGAATTCTTCTACAAAGAAAGACTTTTCCCTAACAATAATTTGGTTACTCAAAGATATAGTACAGACAAGAAAGATAGGATAAATGCCTAATTTCTCCCAACTTTTAAAATCAATTTTCAGACTAATGAATTGGTGGCTAGATAACCTGCAGAAAAAGGTGTGATTGTCCCTCCCTCCATTATCTTTTCTGGTGGAATTTTAGCAGAAGTGTGCTCCTCTCTGCCAAACGCTTTCAAAGAAGTTGGCCAGGAATACGCTCACCCAGGAGACAGGCAAAATACTTTTCTGGAGGAAATCATCAGATGGAACAAACAAACAAACAAACAAAAACAACCAAAAAACAGTGAGTGGATGGAACATTTGGCTTTTGGTGATTACTTACTGTGGTAGGAAAAAAAAAAAAAACCCGTCAGAATAAACAGGAGAGTTAGAGATATGCTTCTGAAAACTGAAAGCGCAATAACGGAGCCCACTCACTGACTACGTGCTCTGTGCCGGTTGCATTTCTGGCACGACCTCAAACCCTGCTAGGAAGGAATCATCATCTCCATTTTATGGGTGAAGAAACTGAAGCTCAAAGAGGTCAAGTGACACGCCCGAGACCAGACGACCTACCAGAGCCAGAACTCAAAGCCCAGGAGGTTCTCACTACTTTGTATCATCACCTCCATGTCCAGGGAAGTTCAGCAAACTCTGTTAGGATGTAGGGCTGAGAGAATCACACAGTTAATAGCAAACAGGTAGAACTTTACTTCACTGAGGAAATACTACAGAAGCTGCACCCTCCCTGTGGTGCTGCTTTGTGGCACAATGCTTGGCGCAAGGAATAAACGAGAAAAGGCTGTTTCGGAGGGTAGCAGATGAACTGCGGGAAGATGGAGTGATCGCCATGTTTGCAGACACTGGTACGAGCCATAGGAGACAGTCCTGGGGTCATATATGACTTCATGGCTCCGGGGCCAGAGAGCAGTTCATGGTTTCAGAGGAAAGGAAAGAAGCCCAGAGCAAGTCAAGGAAAGGCACGTGGATCCACTCTGGGAGGTCCAATAACAAAGGCTGCCATTTTATTTCCTCTGTCTCAGAACCAGGTAAAAATGCTAACGCTCCTCCTGGTTCCATCACATTTGATTCCACGAGACCTGGATCAACAGGAGTGGGGAGGTCTGTTCCAGGTTTGGTTTCAGCACAAATTTATGACATGCCCTCAGCCAGAGTTACAGTGCAAAGCCTCGGTTTTCTCAACTGTAACTGGACAGAGACAGAAGACCACTGCTGAACACTTCCTAAGCCCCTCAGGCAAATGTCTAGAACCTTGACCAGGTTCTATTATTTATTTGCCTTTTATCCATCAGAAAGTAGAGAGGTTTGCCACTGTTATTGTTATTAACCTCTAGCTTTGCCTCCCTAACTTCCCTGAGCCCCCTTTTCCGTCTGGAGTCACATGAGGATCTCCAATTCACTCCATAGTTCAATCTGGGAGTCCTTAAACCCCTCTGCACCCTAGATTTTCATCCGTAAAATAATCACAGTATCGATCTCATAAGAGTGTAATAACGATTAAATGAGGTGTAAATATGTACACGTGTGTATATTTTAGGTAATATTATGGATAACATTCTAAGAACGTTTAGACAGCTTTTCCTCTTTTCACTACAGAAAATTCTGTCCCGTTCTCTGATTTCCTTTCCCTGCCATCATCAGAACACAGAGGACAGGAGTCGGTTGAAACCCGGAACTTCTAATTGAAAAATCTTAACTTGAAACCACAGTAGGGAGAACTGTTTCCCTCTGGTTTGAAAGAAGTGAAAAGGAATTATGAGTGCAAGTTGCTGGAGCTTAATTCTCACATATAATTATATATTTATTATATATACATGCTTTTGTTACTTTTCTTTTGCCCTAAAGGGGAATAAATGACTTAATTTTCTTTCCGTTCTTTTCCTGATTGGAAATTTTGCCCTTTGACTTCTCTGCCTGTTTATCTCTTATTATAAAACATATCTCGGATGATGAAACCTTGGAGCAGAATAAACAACTTAAGGAAATTTAGGGCTTCTGCAGAAAGCAACAAGCCGTTGCTAGGGAGGGCTGGAGAGAGTGTATTTGTTTAACATCCTTATTACTGCCTTGTCGAGTCCAATGGCATGTTATTTCCACTGGGTGGGAGCCAGCACTGAGTTCCTCCCTGTTGTGTCCAACCTTGAACATTTCTCTGCGATTATGTTTCATCCAGGGATTAGCAAAATGCAGAAGGGAAAAAACCTGAGAAGGTGTTTGGCACGGGGGCTTAGTGCTGCGTTAGCACAATTTGTGGGCATTCTTGGCTAATTGGAGAACAGCAACAAACAGAAGGGGCTCAGAAGCTCGGCTTCGTCTGAGGTTACTGTAAACGGTTTATTTATTGAGTGTCGAGCTTTTTTTGTGTTTTTGTTTGTTTGTTTTTTATAACCCCCCAAGGAAATTCCAAATAAACAGGCAGTTCTCACTCCCTCACCCTGTCCACACAGTTACTGAGCTATCAAAAAATCCAAGAGCAGTCAGTGAGAAGCTAAGAATTCTTCCTTTCACATTTGCCAGGTGTCATCATTCTTGAGCAAATCTTGAAGATTTACTTTTCCTTTTATAAGGAGACGCCACTCGCTTAGCTGTTAAATTCCCAAAGACGCTCCTGAGATAAAGTCCTGCTCCCCAAGATCTGCTTTTTTGCAAAAGAAGTACAAAGGGGAAAATTCTGAGTCAGCCTCAGTGTGCGTATGGCAACCTCTTCGTATTCAGAGTGGAGTCGGGCAGTCGGGTGGTGTCTGTGGGAGGTGAAGGGCCGTGTCCAGGGCAATTTGTGAGGGTCTCACCACGTCTTCTCTTCACTCCAGGCCTGGCCTTCCTTTTGTGGCGCCGTTTGTCTTGGGCATAGAGCTCTTAGCGAAGGAGATGGCAGGAGAACAAACATGGGCCGGGAGAAAGAAAAAGCAGGCTGACTTGAGAAACGCAGTCCCCTCTGGGCCCAGGAGCCTGTGTGCAACAGCCTCTGTCCAAACTCTCAGAAGCCTAACCTTTTACAATCCTTCTGTGGGGCCAGGGGGAAGCAACACTTTAGCAGGTACTGAGCTGCCACCAAGTTGCTACAGATCCAGGAGCTCCAGGTCAAGTTTCTTATTAAAACTCTGAGGCCGGTGGTTGAATTTAAATGGTTTGCAGCATAGTCGAGGAGTGTGTGAGGTCACCAGCTGGTCCCATAAAAACTGGATGAGGGCTATAGTTCTGGGAAAAAGCCAGCAATGCTAAGATAACAAGACAGCATCAAGAGGAGGGAAAGAGATTCAAGGTGCAGGCGGCAGGTCTGAGGCTGGGATATGCCGCCAGAGTATCGAAGTGTGACAGTGGAAACAGAAAAAGGGTAAGGTAGGGGATAGCTGAGAGACTCAGATTTGACAGGAAATAAGAAAATTAAAGTGAACGAGGGTTATGAAATCGCTCATTCTGGAACGAAGTGTCTGAGGGTGTGTAGAACGTAGCATCTTATGGGGATTATTTGGCTCAGGGGGTTCCAACATTGTGCTAAGGAGATACAGAGACTGAGAGCATGGAGTCAGGCTCCATTTGGGTCTATGAGCCCCACCCCTACCCCTGTCACAAGGCCGCAGATTGCTCCCTCCTTTGGAGGAAACTATTTTTTAAATACCTGCCATTAGGCCAAAGGGGACCATCTGGGTGGAATATTAAAAAGGATTCCGACCTTGCTGACGGAAGACCTGGCTTCTAGTCCTATGCCGCACTCAACTAGCTATTGGCAAGCAATTTAACCACGTAGAGCAGCGGTCTCCATCCTTTTTGGCACCAGGGACCAGTTCTCCCATGAGAATCTAATGCCTGATGATCTGAGGTGGAGCTGAGGCGGTGATGCTAGTGCTGGGGAGCGGCTGCAAATACAAATGAAGTTTCGCTCGCTAGCCCGCCGCTCACCTCCTGCTGTGTGGCCCGGTTCCTAACAGGCCACGGACTGATATTGAGTGGTGACCCCTGACTTAGAGCCTCTAGTTTCCTTAGCCAGCATAGTATGTAAAATTATGCAAGATAAAGAGCTTTAAAATTATAGACATTTAGGCAGTCACTTAGAGTGAAGAAAATAAAAAGCTGTTCACAGAGCCTTGGTAGATTGCTTGCAAAAATATCCACTCTTCATCACTCTTCCATGCCCACATCTTTTGCAGTGACACTTAGCAGTTCCTCTCATAAAGAGGTGGAGCCTATTTCCCCACCCCCTCAATGTGGGCAGACCTTGTGATTTTGGGCCAATAGAATGTGAAAGAAATAACCCTGTACCAGTTGAGCCTAGGGTTCAAGAGATCTGATATGCTTCCTCTCTTTCACGGAATCCTGTCACCTCTGTATGATCAACCTTGGATTGGACGGTGAGACCACATGAAGAGGAGCTCAGTGGTCCTAGCCACAGCCATTCGAAACCAGATATAGTCACCTGACCCCCAAGTGTCCAGCCAAGAATAGTAGAGCTGCCTACTAACTCATAGCAGATCACAGTTAGTAAGCCTGCTGAAACTAGAAGACCTCTGAACTCATTAGCAATAGTGCTTATTGGCTTAAGCTACTGAGTTTTGGAGTGTTTATGTAGCAATAGCTAACTGATACAGAGCTTGTGGAGAAGTTTGCCAAAAATCAATCAGTCAGAACTAATCATCGAGTCTGAGGTTAACATTTCAGACAATGGCAGTGACACATGCAATTGGTCACAGAGAGGAGCCCTACGGGGCTCTTCCTGGGTCACACTCTTGGAAGGAGGATGTAATGGCATATAGAATGCTGTAGTGTTCAGGTCTTAGGTGGGTTTGTAATATTATAAGAATAATGTAATATTAGTGTGTGAGAAGCAGTCTCTGAAAGGAAAGCCAATGTTTATTTTAGGTTTATAAAAATATTATTGTAACAAGTGAATTCTTTTTGTGAAATCTGTTGAACATGCGGCATTGTCAATATAATAGCTTGAATTCAGAATCTCCATTCTTGATTTATAGATTTACTAAATTAACCTGCCAGATTAATAGCCTTCTTGCAAAGACAAAGAAACTTCCAAGAGTGGATTCAAATGCCACGTGTAATTTCTAGTGCAGGCTCTGTTCGAGGTATCTGGGACTTCAGTGGGGGCTGATGCACAGGAAGAAGAAATCCAAAAATGCATGGTGCTAGAGTTAGCACAACTACAGGGAGTGTAGGGTTGTCTCCATGGAAGATGAGCACGAGTCCAAGTCACTGTACGACAGGGCGTGGTAGACAGGGCTCTGGGCTGGATAACTGTGCACATGTCTGAGCTGCTGAGCGGAGCCTAGCAGGAGTCTCTGCAGAGGTAATGGTGCAGAGACTACTTCCAGGGGACTTCTTCCACCAAGCCGAAGCTGGATCTCAATCGCCGGGTAATGGGGTAGGAAACAAGTATGTCCTGGAAGAAGTGAGGTCCTTGCATCATCTCAGTGGACTGAGAAGGTTCCCCAGAAAGCCAAGGCAGAAATGCAGAGTCTTCTAGCACTGGCGGGAATGGGTATCATGCCAGGCTTGGTTGGGAGTGGGGCAGGGAGTGGGCTGAGACTGCAGGTTGACTCTGAGTTCGTTTGGAAGCCTGTGGCAATCATGGATGGCCAGTGAAGAGGATTCGAGCCATCACATCGTTCTGTGAAAGTGGTTGTCATCACTGTCATTAATGGCAGCAAGGCCTTTCTCAATGGAATTGTAGAAGGAAGCAGAGCCCCAGTGGGTCAATGTCCAAGAATTGGAATCTTCTCTCCAAAAGGTCTAGAGCAGGGGTCCCCAACCCCAGGACCGTGGACCAGGACTGGGCCGTGGCCTGTTAGGAACCGGGCCGCACAGCAGGAGGTGAGCGGCAGGCGAGAGACTGAAGCTTCATCTGTATTTGCAGCTGCTCCCCAGCGCTAGCATCACCGCCTCAGCTCCACCTCAGATCATCAGGCATTAGATTCTCATAGGAGAACTGGTCCCTGGTGCCAAAAAGGTTGGGGACCACTGATCTAGAGCATCAGGATTGGGGGAGAATGCACGTGGAGGGAGAAGCAGGGTGCCTGAGAAGATACCATCTTTTGAGGAGCAGTGAGGGCCAGCATCTCAAGTTCCTGGGCCCATCTTGGAAAGTGCTGACTGGATCTTACCGGACTCAACGCTTCTTGCTCTAAACTTCAGTGACCCTGTGATTTTACGACAGATTTAAGGAGAACGGCTAGGCTACCCCTCACGTTCATTTTCCCCAGTCTAGAACCAAACTGGCCCCTATTTAAATGGAACACAGTTGTCTCTGTGGATACTGGTTCTGCAGGCTTTGGGCTGAATGAAAACAATTCCTCCCGAAGCCACGGCTGATCTGGAACTTTGAAAGGTTCCAGACTTGCTGTCTAGGATGAAATAACTTATCTTGTAGCACTTTTTCCATAGAAGCAATGACACCATATACATTTACTGCTGACCCAGCCAACATTTAAGTTGCACAACTCTACCCCATCAGTATGCCATGTCCCGATTCCTCCATACACAGTGACTTCGTACGAGCCACAAAAATGTATCCTCTCAAGGCAGAAGAATTACCAAAAGCGCCTCCTCTAGGTAGAGAAATTAGAAACAATGCTCCCTCTGAGTGGACCTTGCTCTTGGCTGACACAGCTCCTGTGCCAGGACCACAGGCTTGGCAAGTGCAGCCACAGCACCTGCCAAGTTGTGCCCTCCTGGTCGGGTGTCCTTGTGCAGGGTAGAGTCTGCACAACTCCCAGAACCAAACAGCCTGACACCTTTGTTCCAATAAGGCCTGTGCCCACTTAGGACAGGACAAGTAGGATTCAAAGTGGGCGGCAAGGAGGTCTGAAGAGAGGTGTCTGCGTCTGTGTGTGGGGACATGAGGACGGGTCTCCTTCAAAGACGTCCATGCTTCTGTCCTGCCAGACTTCTTTGAACTTCTAGCCCCTTGCTAATTAAGCGGCGGAGGGGACTCAGGTGAGCTGGAGGAAACCCCTGTCTTTCTCTAACAGCTGGAACAAGGTGGTTATTTTCTGTAAGACAAATGTGGGTAATGAACAGAAAAAAGGCCAGTGGGCAGATCAGGTTCTATAAAAAACACATGCAAACAGTACAGCCTTCCATGACGCAGGCTCACAGAGATGACAAACCGAGTGTGTGAGACGTGTCCTGTGCAGGGACACATGTGACCCTCCGAGCTGTGGGGGAAGGTGCAGCTCAGCACAAACCGCATTCAAGATGAGTTTCATTTCCCTTCTGGTGTATCTCTAAAGCATGCTGGCAAATGAGTGATTCTACTGTTTCTTGCTTCTCAGCACCAGTGACATCACCACTTAATAAGTCAGGGAATCGCAACCACATTTCAAAGAATCATTCAGTTTTCTCATTAAGATTCTATAGGAATTTTTTTCCACAGCAACAGCCTTGCCAAAACAATGTTAAAAATAGACCTGGTAATACTTTTCACATTTGTAGGCAATCATGAATGTTTAACAGCGTATATGTCCAGCAGAGGCACATAACTCTAGAATTAGGTACTGAATTTTACACAGTAACATAGAGGACATATATTTGCCAAAAGGATTTTTTAAAAAAATGAAGCAGAAAACAAATATTGGGCATGGGTTACTGCGGGGAAGCAAAACCTGTTAGCCACTTCGTTTTCTCGTAGGAAAGCGTTTTCTTCTAAAGGTGGAGCAGGAGTTTGTTCAGTGTGCCTAGACATTCATTTTTTTTTTTGGGGGGGAGGTGTGCGTGAAAAATTCAAAGTGGTTAAATCTCGATATTTTGACTCAGTCAGCACATACGGTAAATTCCCCAAATTCAAGGGCCTGAATTCTGGCCCTAAGGATAGAATTATTTCTGAGACAGGCAGCGTCCTCTGCTTGTCTGGGCCTGCACTGCCTGGGAAAGGGACATGGTTTGGGTTAAGCTGGGAAGTGGTCAGGGTCAGAAGGTCTCCCTGCTGAGAAAATGTACCAAGTCTGACAGTCTGGAATTTTTCAGCAAGGTACGATAAGGCCTCCAGAGAATGAGACGCTACCTAAAAAGAGGTGGTAATGAAGTAAAGTATAATTATAATGATTAAAAAAATGTAAGTACCGCACATTAGTAACTTTATTTGGGGAGTGTTCTTAGTGAATTTCAAATAAATCGCTGGCTGCCAGAGAAAGGGCTGAAAAAACCGGACTAGCTGGCCTGTAAAACAGCTTTCTACAATTGGGCCCACTTGACATTTTGGAAGTATAGAAAATGTGTCTCCATGTGTTGGGAGGATGGAGACATGGCTGTCTCCCGAGTTCCCAGCTCTACTTTTTGCTCCTGGTTGGAACTGATCAATAGATGATAAAGAATCGATGGCTTTATAAACACAGCTCTTAGATAGAACCGTCATGACATTCTAATTAGCCTTGAAATTTTTAATCGCTAGAAGTACAAAAGGAAGTTTTCTTGTTTTTTGGGGGGCAATCATGTAGATGGAGATTAACCCTCTTCTTCCCCCAGGCTCTAAAAATCATTTAGACCAAAATGTTTAAGTCAGGGGTTTCGTGTAGACACAGCTTAAATGAGTCATTAAGACTTTTATTGGTTAAAGTAGGCATATTTTTTCCTAGTAGACAAAATGACATAACAGTAATAAAAATGTAATATTCAAGTAATTGCTGTAATGTAATTATAGTTTGGTCATAAAGTAAGATTAGAGGTCTGGGATGGCTGTTTTGTGGGTGTGTATTTTAACGTCTGAATGTAGGCTTCGAGGTGCCTGTCCCGTCTCCCTGGACTGCTGGTGCAGTTCATCACATAACCAGGTGGCCGAGAGCCCAGCTGAGCCAGCATTATCGAGGCGTCCTGCTTACCCTGCCTGCCCTCTCTGGACACTGGCATCCTGTCTGCCTCAGACTCCCAACCATCGCAGTAACTAGAAACAGTGTTTCTGGTCTTCTACAGACAACAAAAGGGGAAATACGGAAGGCCAGAATCCTCACTAGGGAAGGGACCAGATGGAGGTCAGGTGCTACCCTGGAGCAGTCACCTCTTTGCCCACGGGGCGCTCGGAGTTTTTTCCTGCATGCCTCGCTGTGCTGCAGGTTTCCAGCTTTTGGAGGGGAGAACAATTTACAGGTTGGATCTGAACAAAAAGAGCTGCACTAGGCATTTACCCAAAGTGTATTTTATCAAAGGATTTTTTATCATTGGAGATGTGCTTTGAACTGTTATAAATGAATTTCTGTTTATGTTTCTTAATTAACGGCGTGGCCTGAAGGAAGACTAAATTTAAGCAAAAAAAGTGCTTAAACGTTTGTGAACCAAAACAATAAGAAATATTTTAATTAACAATATTTACAACGAATAATTGAAAGAGCATAGGGTTTTTTTTTTTCTGTTACTAGTTTTCCTTTGTAATTAATAAGTAACTTGTGGGGATACAATTAGAGACTGTAAATATGCACCCCTTATCGGTCCTTCTCCCCTGTTGGTGATCCTTTAATGCCAAGATTCCCTCTATATTTATTAGTTATCATTCTGAGGCAAAAAAGAGCTTTCACTTTCTCTATTTATATATTTATATTGTATGGACTCAAGGATATTTATTTTATTCTATGGGTGACAACTCATGACTTTCATTATTTATTTGGATGATCAAATGTTCCCAGATTTGGCCAGTTGGGAGCCTCTTCAACCTTCCATTTTTCACATGTCTCCATGGTTCTTCGATCAACTCCTTATTTTCTTGTGAATTAAGATGTCCCAGGCTCATTTTTTCCCAGGCATCTTTCCCTCCCCTAGTCCTGGAAATCAGTCATTTCTCCAAGGAGTCTGAATATCAGTGGAGAATATTTAGAATTTAAGATCTGGGTATTACAAATGAAAGAACATCACTTTTTAAATGTGTAAAATTTATTTCCACTGTGATTGGTCAGTTTTTGAGAAATTTGGAGTGTCTTACAAAGAGCTGGGCATGTGCCAGAGGTGAAGGATCCTGAAGGAGGTGAAAATTTAAGAGGAAGTCAGCCCTTTCACCCCCTAATAATGTAGATAGGTCACACAGTATGCCAACTACAGTTCCAGCTAATTGATAACATCCCTAGGTTTTTCTCCCTCTAAGCAATTACAGTTCTCTAAGCCTGATAGCTCTTGATGCCTGCTAACCCATGGTTCAATCACACATCAAGAAAGTAGAATAATTCCATAAACTTAACTCGTTGCCAATATCTGTGACTAAATATCCACGCTCTCTGAATGCCCTCTTTTATGGATATACATCACACACCTTCAAAGGCCAGTCAGGAATATAAGTAGCCACCTGTGGTATGTTTGTGCCCTGTCATTCCTTCTTGCATGTCACCTTAGTAGATGATGTGTAGAGTCTCATTCTAAACCTTGAGACTGTGATCTCATTTTCCACAACGGTGGCTACTGAGCTGAGGCCTCAGGGAAGGTGAGAGAGTCAGCTGCACTGAGCCAGAGGGTGAGAACAGGGGCCAGAGCAAGGCTGGACGTACAGGATTTCTTCTTTTCCTTAACTCCTTTGAGTGAGGTCAAGGGAAAGCAAAGCTTGGGATTTGACTAATTCAGGAAAATCGTTGGCTTTTCCCAGGCATCTGCACTCCTATTGCTTGAGAAATGTTATTTTTTCCTCAAACTTCTATCTCATTAATCTTGTGCTAAGAGTGGTCTAACTCTGTTAGTTGGGTAGGACGCTTCTGATCCAATTAGCATATATTTCCATAAGTGTTGAGTGGAGAAGGGATGGAAGAGGCAGAATTTCTAAACTATTGACCTGGAGGGACTTGTACGAAGGTGTGCCTGACATGAGTGTAATACGACTGAAAAGTGTAATACAACTGGAAAAGCTCTAGTAAAGGGTAAGTTATGGCTGGCTCTGATGATTTACGCTAAGCAGAATAAACTACGATGGAAACATAAAACTTTTTCTAAGCTTACACTTTAGTCACTCAATACACATAAAACTCAGTTTTCTTCCTTAAAAAATAGATACTTAGATCACCGAGAATCTCCAGAGAAAATCAGGTTATTTACTATCTTTGTGTTTGTCCATGTTACATATTTCAAGCTTAAGAGTTACAAATGCTTTGATAAATGTGTGATACCCCATTTAAATATAAATCCTACTATTATATTATCCCTACTATTACATTAAGTGACCTTCCTTTCCACCGACAATTTGAAGGGGGAATGTCAGAACGAGGCTTAAATAGTCAAATTGTTCCATTGTTCGAGTATTGACAGGCTGGTTGCCTAATCCGAAAATACAGAATTAAACCAAGGAAGCTTATTTTGAGAGCAGGTCTGTCACCATCTATGATATGTATGACCAGGAGGTAAACAGGAAGTCCTGAGTTGGCTTGGTTTACTCCTACAGGCACAGAGAGAAATAAAATCAGTGTTTACCAAATGGAAAAGCACAAAGTTGCTACAGAGAGAAATGCTATTTTCATGCTTCTAAAAAGGTATTACAAATAACACAAAGTTTCAAACCTATAATTAAAAACTATTTTCAAAAAAGCTTTGATTAGGTTCCCTTCAAAAATAGACATTCCAGGCTGAAATAAATTTCTTAAAGGTCTGATTTCCATCTTTGCTGGTTTCCCTAATCTATACCCTACAAATGCCCCTCTCGAATGAGACTTCAAGAGTAAAAAGTGTTCCTTAGAGTCACTAGCAGAAGTTCGATGCTCCCACTTAATAGACAGGGAATCCTTAAATTGAAAGCAATTTATCAAATGCCACATAGTCACTTGTGGTAGGGAGAATTTACAATCCAATATACTCATGAGGCAAAAGTCATAGACAGACTGAATTTCTTCGTGCCAGACCTGAGGACACAAACCTTGTGGTGAAGGAGTTAAGTGCATTGTTGGCGTAGTTTTGAACAGGAGCCAAAAGACTGGTCCTGTGGGTCCAAACTGAGGAGACTCCCCCACCTTCAGAAAGGACAAGACCCTTTCCTCTTTTGGTGTCAATCGCCTCAACTGAAAAACGATCTGCAGTTCTAATATTGTAAATCTGAGAAGAGAAAGAACTGAAAATGGTGATACGACCTAGGGAAATAAAGAATAAATGAATAGAAATGAAGATAGATTATTTTGGGCAAGAGTAATTCATAATATTTAAAACCAGTAGGGTCGTCTCAGGTCAATTAAACTTTAATAACCCAGATTTCAGACGAACGGCAACATTCAAACCAAGAATAGCCCAAGAGAAGAATGGGCAAAGTTCAAGATTAGGCACTTCAAAAGAGAACATCTACGCATGGCCAATAAACACAGGAAGAATGTTCAACCTCGATGGTATCCAAAAATGCAAATAAACGCGATGGTTAGACTTTCCTTTGCTTAAATTGGAAAAAATGAAAAAGAACAATGTTATCTAGTGTTGGTGAAGACACAGAGAAACTGATTTTCAAATATTGTTAATGGGAATGCAAACTGGTAAAACCTGAACAGAGGGCCATTTGGATATGTATTAAGGTTTTAAAATGAGGAATATCGTAATTGCAGCAATTCTAATTCTAGGAATTTACATGAAAGGAAATAAAGGCTTCCGCAACCAGTTTAGCAGATTACGAATGGGCATACATTCTTTGCTGCTCCTCTTAGCAAGAAGTAGAGTCTACATCCCCTCCCCTTTAATCTGGACTGGCCTTGTGACTAGCTTTGACTGCAAAATATAGCTGACATGATGTGGGATGTTGAGCCACACCTTAAGAGGACTAGTAGTTTCTGTTTCATCTCTCTGAGAAGCCAGGTGCCTTTTAAATCCACTGTCTCTGAAACTCCCATGTTGTGAGGAAGCCCAAACTTGTCACAAGCAAAAGGAGAGATCATGTGGAGCTCGAAGGCTCCAAATCTCGAAATTGATGAGCGAAGCCTTTTTGATGCTTCCAGTACAGCTCAGCTGCCAGCTGAATGCAGCTTGAGTAACTACCAGATGATGCCATGTGGAAAACTACCTAGGCAAGGCCTGCCGAAACCCCTGATCCTCAAATCGTGAGAATCGTTGTTGTTTTAAGCAAAAGATAACTGAAACAGAAATAGGCAGGCTCACTCAGTCAGGCTAGGAACCACACCATCTGAGCTGTTCACTGAGGGCAAAGGGAATACAGACTGGCCAGTGGAAGAAGGAAGTTATAAATACTAGCGTATGACCACTGGGCCACTTACAAAAATGATGACAGTGGTGGTTATGAGTATTGCTTCCTTACTTTAACATGAATAAAGCACATTTATTTAGGTAAACAATTATTTTTTCCTGTTTCCCATTCCCCTATTATCAAACATAAGAGGTACTAATAGTGGTTATCCATATATCTCACTATTTAAGTTATAGGATATCGAGGGGGAGTATAGCTCAGAGAAAAGAATAAACATTACCTCCAAATTATACTTTATACAATTAAGAAAAAATACCCCTTTACTTTTAGAATAGTTTTAAATTTATAGAAAAATTGGAAAGATAATACAAAGTTCCCATACCTCCACACTTAGTTTCTATTAATAATTTATATTAGTCTGGTACATCTGTCAGTATTAACCAATTTTGATACACTATTACTCACTGAAGTCCACACTTTATTCAGATTTCCTTAGTTTTCACTTAACGTTCTTCTGTTTCAGAATCACATTGAGGACACCAGATTACGTTTGTGTCACGTCTCCTTAGGATTCTCTTGGCTATGATAGTTTTTTAGTTTTTGATGGCCTTGACAGTTTTGAGGAGTATTGGTCAGGTCTTTCGTAGACTGTCTCTCAATTGAAATTTGTTTGTTGTTTTCTCATGATTAGACTGAGCTAACGGGTTTTCGCGAGGAAGACCATAAAAGTAGTTATCTCCTTTTTGGAGCATAGGGTCAGCATGCATCCTGTTAGGAAGGCGCATTTTGCTATTGTATTTATTCGGAGGATTTTTACATTTGGTTCAAAGAGGTATGTATGGACACCAAACTGACAATGGGTAGACAGGTTGTTGGTACTGTGTCAACTTGGTGAAACCGAAACTACTGTTCCAGTATCTTCTTCCCTACATGGTAGGGCAAAAGAGAAATGTAGGCAAGATTTGGAAGATGGAAGTGAGCAGTTATTAATATATTGTGGTTAGATGCAGTTACGGACAGAAGTGCTTGCAGTGCTAGCTTGTCCTCACTTTCCTCTACTCTATGTCTTCTTCCTGATCGAAGACTGTGTTTATCAATAGTGGCTCTAAGCTTACTACCAGACACTTGGCAGTAGACACACAGAGGTCTACTGATGTGGCTTCCTACAGACCTTCCTATGCAGCCACTTTTGGCAGGTCGTTATGCTTCGCTTCTGAATGGATGGGTGAGTGACTTTTTCTCTTCTTAGGCTTTCACTTTCCCAGCTCTTCCCCTAACTGTGTAAGATCTGATTCCTATAATAAAATCTTTATCCCATAAAGTACAGTGGTCCTGACTCTGTGAACTCTGACTGATATATCAAGCTATGAGAGACTAATCCTTGACCTGAGAACAACTATACAAGCTGGAAAAAGAAACCCAAAACAATTGTGCAATATTTTTCTATACTGCCATAACAAATTACCGCAAATTTGGCAGCTTCAACATAAATGTATTATCTTAGAGTTCAATAGGTGAGAAGTCTGGTATGGGTCTCACAGACTGAAACCAAGATGTTGGCAGCTGTATTCTTTTCTGGAGATTGTATGAGAGAACTGGTTTCCTGTTCATTCAGATAGTCCAGAGTACTCAGTTCCTTGTGGCTGTAGAACCAAGGTCCCCTTTCTCTTGCTGGTTATAAATAAGGGCCAATTTAGAGGCCACCACATTTTTCTGCGCATAGCCCCTTATACCACCTTCAAAGCCAGCAATGTCAAATCTGTCTCCTGTCGCATCTCTCTTACCCACTTTTCTGCCTCCCTTTTCTGTTTTTAAGAGCTCATGTGATTAGATTGGGCCCACCTGAATAATCTAGGATAATCTCCTGACTCTAAAATCAGTTGATTAGCAACCTTACTTCCATCTGCAACTTTAATTCCCTTTTGTTATATAACGTGACATTTGCAGGTTCTGGGGACTTGGATGCGGACATCTTTTGGAGTGAGGACACATTTTATCTGCGGCATCAGAAAAAAGCCAAGGTAGTTAAGTTTTGAGAGACCAAGAAATTAAAGAACAATAAAGTTCTTTCTTTTTTCTTCAGGGAATCTGCCAGTAAAATGTGAGAAGAGAAGTGAAGCAGAGAGCAGTGGTCTAGGGCCTGTGGCAGTCTCACTGGGCTGGGGAGGCAGAGCTTGGAGCTTGGGGCTTCCACGGTAGCTGAGGGACTGAAATCTCAGCGAGCAGGAAACTGCGGGGAAGTCAGCCTATAATTTTGCATGCAGTTTCCCCTTGAAGTATATGTCAACTCCAAAGCTGCACATGTGTGGGGTGAGAGCAGCATCTGGGAGAAGAAATTTCATCACTATTGTGGGGTAGGGGAGCTAGAGGCTAGATTTCAGGGCTTGCCAAGATTAAAGGGGTCTTCTGGTAAATACCACAGGCTCTCAGCTGAAACCTTAAAAGAATACTTTCTAGGAATAAGGGCAAAGCAGAAATATATCAGCTTGATCTGACTATACTCCCATCTGTCTGTCAGATAATTAAATCCTCTTTGGAAGAAATCATTATCCAGAGCTTCTATATTTTTTCATTTATAATGTCTGGCATTCAAACCCCAAGGCATAGCAGGATACAGAACCGAGTGACTGAAAACCAAGAGGAAAAAAAATCCCAGATAATAGAAACAGATCCACAAGCTACCAGACACCGGGGTAATCAGAATGAGACTAGAACTGGATTTTCTTTTTTTTTAAGAAAAGAAATCAGTGGTGATTGTATAACCCCCAAATTAGAACTTTAATAGATGGGCTTAATAGAATTTCAGACAGAGCAAAAAAGATGATTAATAAAGACAGGATGGGTCATTAGAAAATACCCAGATTGAAGCAGGGCAGACATAGGAGACATATTATAATATGATTTTAAAAAAGTGTTAACATATAGGTAATTAAAGTCCTAGAAGACAAGCAGGACTACTTCAAGGAAAGTGGCTGAGAATGTTAAAAAACTGATGAAAGATAGCAAGCCACAGGTTCGAGTTCTACAAACACCAGGAAAGATAAATACAAAGAAAACTACATGTTGGCATGTCATACTACAGCTGCTGAAAAATAAAAAAAATAAATAAATAAAATTTCACAAGCACCCAGAGAAAAGCAGACACTACTTTCACAGGGGGTCACTAACGCTGACAACCAAAGTGACAGAATCCAAAAGACAAAATAATCTGATATGTACAGAAGTAATGTATATTCTATAATGGCGAAACTTTGGAAGATTCAAAATATCCAATAATAGGATACAGTTAGTTAATAAGGACTCAGCCATAGTATGGAAGTACTCAGCAGTTAACAAAAACGGCATGGTAAAGTGTTATAACAGGCTATAACAATGTTATAGGACTGGGGATAACTCTAATTGTATTTGTGATTTTCTGAGTCTTCCAGATTTTGCAATAAATGTAGATTAGGTAATAAGTTAAAAAAGAATTATGAAAAACAAGTTAAAATGATAAAAACACGTTAAAACCAAGAAACACAAATTAGTATGTTAAAAAAGTTATGAAGAGGACAAGATTGCATATTTAAATGCAAGCATATCAATAATAACATCAAATGTAAATAGTCTAAACACCTCGATGAAAAGGCAGAGACTTTAAAGCCGGGCGAAAAGATCCAATTAAAGGCTGTCAATGGGAAAGACATTTTAATATAAAGAAATAGATAAGTTAAAAGTAAAAGGATCTTAAAATACATACCATGCAAACAGTAACCAAAAGAAAGGTGAAGTGGATTGACTCATATCATACCAAGTAGGTTTCAGAAACTTGAAATTTTGCCAGAGATAAAGAGAACATTATATAATGCTAAAGAGGACAACTGATTAAGACATGCCATCCCAAAATGTGTATGCGACTAAGAACAGAACTTCAAAATACACCCAGCAAAAATTACTAAAGCTTAAAGGAGAAATAGACAAAGCCGTAATTTTAATTGACAACTTCAACACTCCTCTCTCAGTAACTGATACAACACAATGAACCAACTTAACTTAATTATTTAGAGAACACTACACCTAACCACAGTAGATTAACAGGTTTTCAAGTGCACACGCACATATTCTGGGGCCATAAAACAAACCTTAAGAAACCTAAAAGAACTGTGACAAAGATGGACCTCAAGATAATCATGCTAAGTGAAATAAGCCAGACAGAAAAAGTTGAAAATCACATGATATCATTTATATGTGAGATATAAACCTAAAAACAACAAATGAACAGGACAAACAGAGACTCATTGACATGGACTATAGACTAGTGGTTACCGGAGGGTAAGGGGTGGGGTGGGGAGGTAGAAAGGAAAAAGGGGGTCAAATATGTCGTGAAAGAAAGAAATCTAACTATGGGAGGTGAACACAGTGTAAATATATATATGCCTTACAGTTAAAGTGTACAGCTGAAACTTATTGGATTTCATTAACCAATGTCACCATAAATAATAATAATAAAAAAAACCTAAAAGAACAATAATCATACAAAGTATGTTCTTAATTATAAAATTAAACTAAAATTTAATAACAGAAAGGCATCTAAAATATTCTCAAATATTTGGAAACTAACAACACATTTCTAAATAAGCCATGGGTCAAAGAAAATCATAAAGGAAATTGGAATTTTTCAAATTGAAAAATATGTTTTCAATAAAAATCAAAGGCTGATTCTTTGAAAAATCAGTACAATTGATAAACTCTATCCAGACTGATTGAAAAGAAAAAAGGAAAAAACCAATGGTCAGTATCAGGAATTAAAAATAAAAGCATCACTACAGATCCTACAGACAGGCAAAGAAAAATAAGGAAATTTCATGAACAACCTTACACTAATAAATTTAACCTAGATGAAAGACATCTATCTTGAAAAACATAAAATACCAAAGTTCTCTCAAAAAGAAACAGATAACCTAGATAGTCTTATATCTAAGGTTATTTGTAGCTAAAGACTGACTTTCAGAAAACTGCAGTCCCTGATAGACTCACTTGTGAGTTCTATTAAACTTGAAAGAAATAAATAATACTAATTCTACAGAAACTCCTCCAGGAGATAAAAAAAAGGAAAGATTAATTCTCTACTTATTTTGTAAAGCCAGCATTATCTGATTTAAAAACTAGAAAAAAAAACAGACATCACAAGGAACATCTAGATTAATAGATTTCATGAACACGGATGCAAAAATATTAACAAAATATTAGCAAATCAAGTCCAGCAAAATATGATAAGATTAGTACATCATGACTAATTTGCATTTATCCCTGCAACAGAAGGTTGGTTCAACATTCAAAACTCAATGCAGTGTACCACTAAAAAAAGAAAACCTTTATGATGATCTGTAAGGATGCAGAAAAAAACATTTAATAAAATTCAACATCCATTCGTTATAAAAACACTTAGCAAACTAAGAATAGGAAGGAACTTCCCTCAATGTGATAACAAACATCTAAGAAAATCTTACAGCTAATTTAATGGTGAAAGACGGAATACTTTACTCATAAAATCAGGAAAAAGGAAAGGAAACTGCCAAAACTTTGTTTTTTCCCAAAGTGGCTAACGTATTTAATGATGAAAGACTGAATGTTTTCCCCATAAAATCAGGAAAAAAGGCAAGGATGATGTCTGTTCTCACCACTCTTATTAAGCAGGGTTACAAAAAATAAGTTCTGTGACTTTGAGCAAAATGACAAAGTCAATTTTACCACAGGCTAATACAAACAAGAGTTGAGTTCCTAGTTTCTCATCAACATTATAATAAATGCTGCTGAATAAAACAGTATTTGAGGACCTGTTGTACAGGAGATCTTTATCACTGTAGTGGGGCAAGACGAAAAAATAAAAAGCATATAGATTAGAAAGAAAGAAATACCACTGTATCTGCAAATAACATCTATGTAGAAAATTCCAAAGAATATACAAAACAACAAGAAAACAAGCTATTAACAGCTAGTAAGTGTGAGTGGCAAGGTTTCAGGATAAAAGTTTCCTCTACAAAAATTGATTTGATTTCGGTATATAACAATGAACTGGAAATGGAAAAAAATTAAATCTTTCTTACGGCATTCATCAAACACGAAATATCCATGAATAAATCTAACAAAACATATACTACATTTATATTTTGAAAACTATTAAACATTAATGAAGGAGATTAGAAAAGACCTAAATGAATAAAGAGCTACGCCATATTCGATTAGAAGGCTTAATAGAGCAAAGGTGTCAATTCTCTCCAAATTGAGCTATAGATTCAAAGTGATTCCAATCAAAATCCCAGCAAATGTGTTGCAGAAATATGGAGAAGCAAAGAATCTAGAATAAAAAAAAAGTTATTTTGAAAAGGAAAAGCTGAAGGATTCATAAAACTGATTTCATTATTTAGTAATCAAGACAGTGAGGTACTGACATAAGGATAAATATATAGATCAATGGAACAAAATAGAATCCAAAATGGTCAATTAAGTTTAGATAAAGGTGTCAAAGTAATTCAATGAAGAAAGGATAGTCTTCTCAACAAATGGTGTGGGACAATCAGACAACTATATGCAGACGACATGGATGAATCTCAAAAGCATTATGTTAATTGAAAGAAGTCAGACACAAAAATCTTAAAATTCAAATTTACATAGAATTATTCCATTTTATATGCTATTCTAGAAAAGGTTAAACTATGGAGACAGAAATTAGATCAGTGGTTGCCAGGAGTTAGTGATGCCACAGTGGGGGATCAACGACGAACGTGAAAGAATTTTTTGATTTTCACGTATTTGACTGTAGTGGTGGTTACACGACTGTGTTTATTTGTCAAAAGTCTTTGAATTGTACTGTATGTCTAAAAAAAGGTTATTATTATGTAAACTATACTGTATTAAATTGATTTCTAAAAAAAGAAATATACTCTATGTGCCGTATCTAAAAAAAACTACTGCAATATATTAAGTCACAAATAAATGCACTAAAAATATTAACCTGGAGTTGTGGTAAAAAGAAAATTTGAATAAGTCATTAACTAGATATATAAGAAATTTGACATTATTAACGAAAACCTCACTGAATCATAACTAACTCTCGCTTGTGGTGGCCAAATTTCTTATTCTGTTGAAGATGCATTGTGATCTAGGAAGCATTGAAATGTAAAAACGTTTAAACAAACAGTTATGCTGAGGAACACAGTTGAAGTTCAGAGGAATTAGGAAGGTAAAGGGGAAGCTACAGGTGAGGCATGGAATAAAACAACAAGCCAGGACACAGTGAAAGGAACAGTTAAAGGCTGGAGAAAGAGTACAGCGACGTGGGTGAAGTGTTAAAAAAATCTGCAGAGCTAAGGACTGATCAATCACATTTAGTAAAATACTGACTGAACATACACCATGCGTCAGGCACTGTTCTACATGGTGGAGATACAGCAGTGGACAAAACAGACCATAATCCTTAACCTCAGACAGTCTACATTCTAGAGGGTGGAGACAATAAGCAAAATAAATAAGTATATGAAATAGTATGTGTTAGAGTGAACATAAAAAAAAAAAAAAAAAGCAGGGCAGGGGAATAAGGTGTGCTAGAGCAGAGGCCAGGGTTCAGTATTTAAAAGAGTGGTTAGAGAAGGCCTTATTGAGAAAGTGATATTTGAGAAAGACTTGAAGAAGATGAGGAAGCCATGAGAATAGCTATTTAAAGGCGGGGGCTTTTAAACAATCGGTCATGGTGTACTCAGCTAACGTTATCTACTTTTATTGAGTTTCCCTAATAATGATATAAAAAGATACCACTTAATGTGATCACTGGTTACGACAGTTTATAAAAATGATTTACAGAATAAATATAATCTTTATTTTAACTGAACAAGAAACATTTGAAATCCAACTGAAAGAAAACCACACACTTCAATTTATTTTTAACTACTACTAACCCTCCTCTCTCTAACCTTCCCCTCTTTCAATTTTCATTATACACGATTCTGGAAAACCTGAATGGCACAGTTTAATATTAATAAATTTTTCAGTATTATTAGTTGGGAAAGGGATTTAGAAAAAAACAGGAGGAAATAGCCTATCCATATGAAAACAATAATCACATAATATTTATCGTCTGGGATTGAAATGTTTCAAATACGCAAAGCAATAAAATGTCAGGAAAAGCAAAACTTCCTAACGTTAAAAAGATCATAAATTTTTTCCCAAATACGATGTATGAAAAAAGTTCAGGTGATACGTTATGTCAAAGGAAAAAAATATCCTTAATACTTAGTTAAAGCAGCCCCCAAACTTCAGAAGGCACAGTCTACTCACCACTAAAGAACTGAGGACACAATGACAGTTACTGTAAAGCGCAGAAACCTATCGGTGCCTTTTTCTTTGAGCTTGAGACTCACTTTTTTTATATAAACATATTCATGGGCCCATGCATTCTATAACTTGTACTTCTGCTACCTCCTGAATGAAAAAAAATATGTTAACATCAAAAAGTTACCAGGATTTCATAATCATTTTTAAATGAATTTATATTTTGTAAATCACAATGGCATACATATTCAAAACAGAGTGGCACCTAGATGGGCAAAACATGTTTATTCGATCTGCAGATATTTAATCTAAGTGGCCTCATGAGGCCCCTTCAAGAATTTCACAGTTCCCCGAGGTTCCTTCACTCACCGTTTGGGAATTGTAGCCTCCATGTTGATTGCTTGGCTTTCGTAGGTGCTAAATTTTATTTTGGAAAAAAAAATGAATGCATGGAATGAATAAACAGAGATAAAGAAAACATTTTCATTGCAGGCTACTCTTGGATGATAAACTGTTGCTTCCAGTTCACAAAAATCTCATTTTCATTCTAAATAGAGCATCATATTTGCTTTAAGTTCAGTGGACGTTATTTCCATTACCTTTAAGGAAATCTCATCCTAAAATGGCTCGTTGTCTTTGCAGTAAACTAGTGGGAGAACTAGTAGGTTTTTGAACATGGTACTATATGCAAAAATAGGGAGTAAGTCTGTAATTCTTTTTCAAGTTTGTATAGATTCAGGTGGAATCTTTTAAAGACCTAAGGAACAAACGTTCCTTAGGTCTTTAGAGGTACAAATGAGATTGAGGTTACCTCTCTTTCTGAGGTCATTATCCAAACAAGACTGAAGTCACAATGACCAACTCATAAAGGCCACAAGAAACCGGATGCTTGGGGTGCTTTGAATTGGTTTCTCTGAGACACTATTTATCTTTAAGGAAAAGGCTGTATTCATCTGTAGCTCATGAGATTTGCGGCCAAATAAGTGAAACAAGCATCAATAACAGATTAAACAGATTTAACGATAAAAGGATTGTTCTTCTGTTTAAATGAATTAGGTATTCATGTTTACCGAATACCTAATATGAGCACGTGGTGATTATATATGAAAGATGTATAACTTTAGGACTTGCCCTCAAGAAATTCTTAATCTAGTGCAGGCTACGAGGCACGTGGAGAAATGATCAGGGACACTAAATAGGAAGGACAGAGACCAACAGGGACGTAAAGAGTTCAGAGGAAGCAGAAGGTGCTATGCGCTGAGGCAGGCAGGAAGGTTTTTGGGAAACAGCTAGGGAAGGAGGCCGCCATGAAAACCTAGGAAAGAAGGTTGATTTTTCCTACTGTTAACAGAAAAACATGACACACTATGTATTGTAGGGGAAAGGCACCCCAGTGACTTGCATGTCTCCACACAGGCCGTATAGGTAAGGTTTGGCCGTGGGCTGCGACCAGCCCAGGGATGTGTGGCAAGCCAGTCCGTCTTGGGAGGAGCAATCACAGGTAGTTTCTCATCTGCCTCCCTGGTTTTGGTGAGGCATGGGACCGTCCACCCCCACCTCCTTCTGGGTATGGAAGTAAACACAAAAATGGCGTGGTTGTAGAGTTGGAGCCTCCATGACACAGTGACCTGCCACTCACATCTCCTGTCATCTGGCCCCTACATTTGGTTATCTTCCTGCAGGATTAGGAACATGGAAAGTTGACGCCATGCCGATCTTGCTTATGCTGCTGTGCGAGTAATAAACTGCCCAAACCCTTTTGGGCTCATTGTTTCTTCACAGGCCAAAACTCATGTAAGTGCAGCAAGCCAATCCATCAGCTGCCAACAGTCACTGCTACTTTGGGACTGCTTGACTGATTGGCACATATAGGTCAGAGGGGAGTGACGAGAAGTGGTCATTGTACCAGTAAGTAAACTAACTTCTCCCAGGGAACGTGGTTGAAGTTAATCAACGCCATTCAGAAAAGAAAGCTGCAGGTATGCAGTACCACAGGTTGGTGCACTGCTAGTTGAGATCTTAAAGAACATAAATCAGAAAGTGACTTGTCCTGAGGCAGAACAGACCTGGGCTTGAATTTAAAAAGCTGTTAACGACTGATGAGTGAGGAAAAATCATCACTTCTAATTTAAATTGTGCTCAGCAACTTTCTTTCCGCTTTATTCTTTATCTTTGTCCACCACTCCCCCCAAGCACACACACAAACATCCTGGGCTTGGAGAAACAAGTGACTATATCGTAATTAACGAGCAAACACCTAAAAGGGGCATTTACATAAAGTTTTGAGGGACTGCCATATGTACTTCTGTATCAGTCACTGCAAACACACGTAAACAAGATGGGGATTATTTTAGGACATGAGATAAATACCTTGCATGAAAGCATAAAATAGAAGCCTACATAATTAAAGCCTTCTGGAGATACAGTCTTCACAAAGGAGGGGCTTTGTACACATGGATCTTTGAGGAAGTTTTTCTCATAATTTGTATAGGGATTCTTAGTATGTGTATTGATCATACATATTTACCTTAAGGTTTAAGACATTATAGAGGACTTGGCATCGTTCTATATAATTATGTTCTATTATACATTATATGATATTCTATAATATATACAATACTTGGCCTTAGAGAAAGAATGCTAAGTTACAATGAAATTTTCTTGTAATCAAGTTTTTTGGTACTGAGAGGAGTTTCTAGGTTCAGGACAGCAATTCTCTTTAACATGCTGTGAGGAGTCTCTACTCCATGCTGTGTAACAGTGGCGAAGGGCACGAGCTTTGGGGTCAAAGCGCTGGGTACGGATGCCAGCTCCACCTTGGGTACCTCTGTATAAGCCACTGAACCTTCTGTTCCTCAGTTTCTTCCCTACAGCCTAAAGGCAACGAGTAGAGCTATAGTGCATATCTCGTAGCTGGGTTGTGAGAACTTAATGAGACAACCCACACAAAGTGCTTAGCATACAGGGTGGCACGCGGTGGGCTATAATTATTATGTCAGGCTTATTAGTAAAATGCTGATACAATATATCATCATTTTTAATAGCAAGTAAAGTGTTGCCTGATTATATAAGTAATCATCTTGATTCTTGGTTTTTCCTCTTTTTCTATTTTTATTTTCCTCTGAAAAACTGAGAATAGTGAACATTGGGTGGTGATGAGCAGAAAAGGGACCATGAATATAAGGCTCTATACAGAATTATGGTGGTTTCCAACAATGAAATATTGTATGTGGGTTTCTTACGACTTTGTAGGAGCTGATTGTTTTAAAATATGCTACAACTGCCAAAATTCCCATGACTTATGACAGCTCGAATATTTGATACTTTGTTCCAGAAAACAAATGCAAGTCTCTCTTTTTTAAAAGTGCTATGGTATCACTCTTCTACTCACAACGTTAGAGACTTGCTTTAAGAGATATGACTTTTTAATATTTGACTTTTTAAAGGCATCTGGCCCTTATTTAACCATCACATTTACATCCAATTCCTGCAGGCATGGTTTTGTTGTTTGAGCTTGGCTTGATGCCCTCTGCAGAAAGCCTTTGCTTTAATGAATACAGCTCCACTAAAACTGCTAGCATCGCCCCCCAATCCCCTGCAACTGTAGCATAAGAGCACACGGTTTCATCTTGGCATTCAAATAAGAAGATAAAAATGAAAAATAAATTGCTGAACAATCAACTTTATGTGGGGGCCACTGCTATGATATATTCAACCTGATGCCCTTATATTATTTGCAGAAGTGTTTATGTACTATGAAACGTTCAGCCAGAGCATACAGGAAACTGTAAAATATTTTATGAGATGTATACATGGTTGATGGTAAAATTTTAAATGCGACCTGGGAAAATTCTATCTAAATTCCAGGAGGGCAGATGAGGGAATACTTTCTCTGGAGTGATTCAGTTTTACACAAGGGGTTATATGAACTGGAAAGAAATATCTGATTTGGGAACTATATAAAATGTTTTTCATAAAATTAAACTTTATAATTATTAGCCAAGCAAACTTGTTTTCTTTCAGACCAAGAATCACCAGTTATGTTTGTCTTCTACATCATTAAAGCATTAAATTTGGATTGTTTACTATTTTACAGAAACAAAGAACAAACAGTAAAAAATGAAGAATTTTCCCCAGATACAGAAATTATATACAGCATTAAAAAAATATTCATGCTTCTGATGTTTTTTAAATAAAAATTCTTGGTTCTAAAATTGGAACATTATTTTTGAATCTTAACTATTGCAATATGTGAAGGCAGGAAGGTTAAAGACAGAGCCTTAAAATGACACGTTTGGCAAGTCACATTTCCAGATTTAGGTGAAAGAAGAAATATTTCCCTTTCCTTTACCCTCAAGTCTATGAGACAATGTCAATTTCCCATAAGAGAGACTATTTACTTATTTTTTAGTTTTACTTATTTCCAGTTTGATCTCCAAAACACATGGCTACGAAAATAGAAACTATCTGGTATACTGACATTTGATTTGGAGTTAAGCCTGATTTTTGTTTGTTTTCTGTTTGTTGGGTTGGTTTCATAGTAGCTACCTCATAGTCATTGTGAAGATAAATGAAATACCAGAGGTGAGATTCCTGACACAAAGTAGGTGCTCAAAGTGTGTTAATTCTCCTCTCCCTTACTTGCAGACCTCTTTTTAAAAATTGATTTATAATTGACATATTACACAGATTATTTAATTAATACCACAGTCCCTTTGAAGAAAATTGTAATATAACACTTAGGCTTTAGGATGTGTCTACAATTAGTATCACTGTTTATAATTTTAGGTTATTGTCTGTCTAAAAAAAAAAAGCCATAAAACCCAGATGTGTCTTGGTAATGTCTCATGCAAATCCAGTATGATGAAGTAGATTACCAGACCGAGAATCAGAGACCATAGATTTGGTCTCTGGTTGTCACTACCATTACTGACTGACCTTGAGAAAGTCAGTTTCCTTCTCCAGGCCAAGTTTTTTCATCTGTAAAATGAGTGGTTGTTTTCAATGACCTTTAAGACCATCATTTGCTCTAACATTTTATGATTCTACATAACATTTTAATCTTTAGAAATTTGTTGATGTCACAAATTTTCACATTTTCTGAAAATTTCCTTCTATGAACTTTCTTCTTTTTTTCTTTCCTACATTCACTGCTTAAGGAAATCTTATTTCACTTCCAATTTAGCGTTGTGGAAAGAGTCAGAGAAAGAACCCAAGCGTAGAAAAGAAAAAAAGAATTGAAAATACTAATATTGAGCAATTATGGGGACATGTAGGCTGGTTCAAGACAGACATAAATGACCTTGTTTTATTCTAAATTCAGCTCACTGGCTTATGATGAAAAGTGAAAGGTTATTATATGGACTTACTGGGCAAAACCAGATTTTATAAATAATTACCTGTCAGACTGTTCAAGATAGACAAACATACGCCAGACCAACAAAAACACAGACCTGTCATATTTCTGAGAGAAATGTACATTGAGTCTTCCTTCTCTGGGACTATAAGGAGATCAGGTAGAATAAAATGAAGAGAAAAAAAATCTAAACCCTATATTTTCTGCCTTGTGCATACTTTAAAATGTATAATGTGGGAGAGAAGGAATTTTGATGTGAAAAATTAGCCCCTGAAAATTTTATACATCAATAAGCCTGGCAGATCGAAACCAAATACAATAAATGCTGTCGTTTTAAAAGTTAGGATGTTTACTGCAAGCTTGTAATTTTCTATGATTAGGGACGCCAAGAAAAATAAGAATGATGATAAAAAGAAAAGTTTAATCACGTATTTCAACAAGCACAGATGGAACATCAAAACCCTTTGGCAATTTTTTGATATTATATATCTGCATTTTTTGTTCTTGACAAAGATTTTTTCCAGAAGGACTAACATAGAACAGGTAAATGATAGTTAACAAATGTGAATAACATGGCACAATCATATTAACTGAGCTTCACAATGATTTGGTCACAGGATGAAAATCTTTCATGCTTTTCATTTCTATTAATATTAATTCTTTACAAAGGCTGTTTCGGTGTGTGTAAAAAACCATGAAAAAAGTAAAATTACACAAAACTCCAGAATTGAAGAAATAACTTCCTTTTTTTTTTTTTTTTTTTTTGCTATTCAAGTTAAATCAGGAACTGCACAATTACATCTGCTATATTTTGGTTTGTTCCCAAGAGTTAAAGTTCCTCATTTATTGAGAAAGTATAGATGCCAGAAGGGTAGCTTAGCTGCTACCAGCAGAAATTACCCCGTCTGCGTTTCCAGTCTACGTGGGGTGGTAATTTGAAGAGAGAAAGCAAATCACTCGGCTCCCCTTCTCGTACTGATTCTAATTACTTTGCTTCTAAATGGGTATTATATGTGTGTGAGTGGTGGGCTTGGGGACTGTGGGGACAGGGAAAAGAAAGAAATGAAGGCAGGGAAGAGAATCTATGTGAGGAAAAACGCACATGGTAGGCAGATACGCAGCAAGTTGGGAAGAAGGCATGAAAATGACACATACAGTAAAAGTGGGGTGAAGGGAAGAAAAGATGGGAACAGAGAGTTCATTAGGTCAACTAGGTCTCTGAGTACTATGTTTATAAAAGGGATATTTGACTCTAAAATACATGTAGATATGGGCAACAAATGTAAAGTTGGTGGGATAGTACAAGGGGACAACTGACTGTCCTTTTAATTTTGTTTCCTTTGTCTCAAACTTGGATTACAAAATGCATCGAGTAAAACATAGACTAAACACTGGGAAAAAAAGACACTGCTTTTAAGATATGTGAGCTGAGGGCAGTAAATCCATTCCAAATTAAAATTTCAAAATTGTGTGATCTGCATTCTTGTCCACCTACATGCTATCCCAAACATCCTGCCATTAATTAGCTAAACGGCCCATCTAGTAAACAAGACTAGGCGTTGAGGGGGCTGGAAAAGAGCTGGAGTCAGCCAGTGGATAGTCACAACAAACCAACGCACTCCTGAGGAGGCAGAGAAGGTAAACTTGTATTTTATTTTGTCCAAAGAGGGGAATAGGAATCATCTTATTAGAACATTGCCTCTTCTGTTGTTGCAGTCACAGTCACATCAGCAGGCTAGAAAAGCCATCCCATTCCTGCGGTAGGCACTCTGTCAAAGAAAAAGAAATCTGCAATGAATTATCACACCAAGTCAAACGGGAAAGGAGGCAAAAAAGCAAGCAGAGCTTTCTTCCCATTTTGTAGACTCTGCTGCCTACAATCTAATAGGCTGCTTAATCTGAACATTTCTGGTGGCAAAGCTAGAGCAACCGCTTTGTCTATTAAAAGGTCAGTGTGGTTAACAAGTGGTTAGTGATTCTATTTTGGGGGAGTGGGAGATACGCAAAAATAAGACATCCCATTTTGTTAATTGATTGGGCTTGGTTGGTCCAAAGACATGTTGTGTTGAATCTGTTTGTTCTTTATAAACATGTGTTCTCTATTGGACATGCTCAAGAATCACTTCTAACTAAGTATCTTAATAGTCTATAAATTACTGACTCATTATAGCCTTCCCAGGCCTAATTTATAGTCTCAGTGAAAAGGTATGGGAACAGACACTAATAAAGGCCTTTCCTCCCCCCTAAAATATGATGGTCTCTAAGGAGTTCTGAACATTATAGACATAATAGAAAACTTGCATCTTACATAATTTTATATACATGTGTGTACATATAGATGTATATATGGTTATTCATGATGTGATAAAATATTCCCATAAAAGGAAATGGAAAAGTGGATACTAATTACAATAATATAATATATTCCAGTAAAGAAAGTAGAACTGCATGACTTTTCATCCCAAGAGATATATTCTGCATTTCAGAGCTGGAAGAGCTGGGCTATACAGGACCTCTGTGACTTGTCCTGAGTCTCATAATGAGACTCAGAGTGAAGCAGAACTAAAATTCAGGACTTAGGAATAAAATTACTCTTTCACCAACACATTTTTCATCATTTAAACTTGGAACAGTTGCATTCAGAGAATTCATAACCCTCAATTAGGGGAAATTTTTCTACAATCTGTTTTCAGAAAAATGGAAAAAATGACAAAATCTTATAATAGGGATTTTTTTTTTTTCCTTGAGTGAATATGTCTGAGGCTGTTCTGGAGCCTGGATACTTTCAGTTCAATAAACTGACCTTCATCAGCCATATTATGGGAGATATATAAAATTAGTTTTTATGATTAAGATAATGTTATAAAGATACTGTAGAATTTAATTCTAAAAAGGTGATTAAACTAGTTTTTAATTACACTGGAAAAAAAAAGTGAAACCCAAGCTTTTTAGAAAGACTTCTATCAATACGAGGTGAAACAAAAACGTCTTTTTTTGGATAACTTTCTGTTAATTATAAAATTCAATTAACTTCAAAACCATCCCTCCAAATATCCTGCTAACACAGGATTTACTATGGTTGTCAGGCTTTGGAGTCCCGGCTGAAATTTCATCAGTTGGCTATGCTGTTACACAGTTCACTCTGGATCAGTATATCAAGGATGAGAAAACAGTGGAACATTCCAAGTGTCAGTCCTCAGGACTCTCTGTGAGCTTGTTCCTCACAGCAGGCTTTTTGTGCCATAGGACACTTCTGGACTGAAGCGAACATTCTCACAAGGACTAGAAAATTCCAATTCTACTTCCTAAGATCATGCATTGGAGAACAGTGTTAAATGAGTTCCTCAGAGAGCCGCAAATAACTTGCAGGAATGGACAGCGTATCTTCCCACAACCACAGGCAGGGGAGCCTCAGGCCGTGAAACAGCCCCTACCACCAAGGCTGCCTTAGAGAGCCTTATGCCAAAGTAATACTTTCAGTTTCTTGATCTTGATGTTTTAAATTTTATAACCACAGTGACAACCTTTAACATAACATAATATGTAAAACATAAGGATGTTTTATATGGAGATAAATGGACCTAGGAGTAAAGCTGATTTCTCTTAAAGGTAAATAGGTGAAGTGAGCCTTGCTTGAAAAAAGTTTTGGCTCAGGAGAAGTCTTGGCTGAATCCACCTCAGAAATCACCAAGTTTATTCCTTCCAGGGTGTGCAATATGAAATGGTTCTCTCTCGTATTGAAAAGTCTACTTTTCAGAGATCAAGTCACCATCGCAGATGTTTTATCGTTATTGTTTGCAAACAACTAAAAGATTATAGGCTTATTTAATAACAGATCCTCAAGTAGCCAAGTTTGATGAGACAAAGAAAATTTTAGAGCTGACCCAGATTTCTGGAATAAGTTTCTGGAATGAGTTCTTACTATTCTAATTCTAAAATAAAGAAGAAACAAACATGCATGTGTAATCACTGAAGAGCAATTTCAGCAAACCAATCCCCTAGGGTCCTCCACCCTGAGTCACTGCTTTTTCCTTTTGATGTACAAAGCATGTATGCTGTCTGTGTAGGGTGATTATGGGAACGTCGCAAATTTGGCATCCTTTCCAGAGTAAGCAACTTTAAAGGAAGATGGATGAAGACAACTCATCTTTGTGTCAACTGTGAATTTCTCTTTATTTGTGTTGTGAATGTTGAAGCTAAATTTAAACATTGCTCAGTGTGAGGGCCTTCCAGAGGCCACATTCTCATGAAACACTTCGGACTGCACTTACTCTCTACTGTCGGATTGTATGATTCCCAGTTCTGTACCTTCACAGACACTGCAGACCTTGACCAGAAACAGCCAAGACCATACTCCGCTATTGAAAAGTATAAATTAATCAATAATACAATAAGACCTCCCTAACAAGCCAGCCTCTATATACCACTTACGCTTTATTTGACTTCATAAAACTTTGTACTCTACTACCAGTTGCTCCTACTGTAAATTGTTGAGTTCACATTGTTCAGACATTTTAGTATCTCTCGAAGTTACCAACAAAGATGATACATTTTTTCAAGAACCAACTGTAGTTCCTAGGCTTTTACTTTTAACTGAGGGTCAAGCTAGCTTCGAATTTGTGACATTCATTTATTCTTTCGGTCCCAAATTATGACCTGTTACCGGAACCTCAATATATCTGCATAAACAGACAGAGATTCTATCTACTGCACTGTGCACTGGTGGGGAAATTAATTCCTAACTATGTACTTTTAAAATATGAGGTTTTTTCCCTTATCTGCATATGGATAAGTTAAAAAAAACATTTCAATACTAAACTGGCTTACTTCTGTTTTTATTGTGGGTCATCGCAAATATTACAAAAGATTAATACTTATCTTAAGCAAAAGGTAAATATGCTACAAAATATATCCCGTTATTCCAAGTTGAATATGACTGTGTGTTATTTATGCCGTAGCCTAATTAACAGAGCTTAAACTGTAGATAAAATCTCTAATCCTCTGAGTTCAGGCTTACACTTTATTCTCACTACTATCTTTCCAGATTCTTTCCTGTTCTTTTAAACTTTAAATAAAACAAGAATTTCATTATAGGGACTGCAATCAGCAAGATGGCAGGCTAGAAGCTCTCAAAGCTCATCTTTCCAAACAACAACAACAACAACAAAATAACTACAAACATTAAAAAAACAGCTCTGGGAAAGCTCTGAACTGCAACAAAGAAGCAGAACCCTGTGGAGCTCAAAAACCAAGCATGGCCAGATAGTAGTATAGAAAGCATTTTATCTGTATCACCCACCTCCGATTCAGAGCAGCTCAGTACAAAGAGGGACTCCCTCAGATGAATTTCATCCCCCAGGAAAAGAAGAGCAGGAGAACCTCAGAAAGTCTATCACTGCTACGGACATCTGAAGCCTCTGCTACTGAGGAACCCCCCAGTCTTCACCAACACCGAAACCAGCTAATGGAGCTGCATGGAATCCCCACTGCTGCATCTCCTCACTGGGACTGGGGCCTGTTGCGACTGTGAGACCTGCCTCCAGGGGCCCCACTTGATGCTGTGCCTCACCCTCTGAGATCGAGAATGCCACAGCACCTCATCATCTCTGGGACAGGAGCTGCTGCTGCTCTCTGTGCCCTTCCTCTGGGATTCTAAGTTTCGGCTTTGATTTACCATCACTGGCTGTGCTACTAAAGCTGCTGCTCTCTGGCCCACCTCCTGGGTCCTAAGTCATGGCACTGCCTTGCCATGACTGGGAAGCGCTGTTGCAGCTCTGTGCCCCATCCCTTACGTCCTGAGTCATAGTGTTGACTTGGCATCACTGAGGCTGAGCTCTTGCTGCTGGGGCCGGAGTGAGGATTTTGACCCCTATCTCCAGGGCATGCTGCTACTGTACCCTAGCCATTGATGTACCTTGTTATCCCACGGCCCAAGCCACTGCTATGTCCCCCAATCCTGGGGTCCAAACACTGTGGTGAGTTTCAGAGACTCAGACCTCGGTACCTTGGTCTATAGGTGAATATGCCTGAACCTAAGACTCTAGCATTACCATTGCAGCAAGTATACCTGTGCCCTAAAACCGAGGCACTGTGGTAGTTCCATATGTACCTGACTCCAGCTTTACTGCTGCTCTGAGTGCCAGTGCACCAGACCTGGAGCCATGAGGGATTCCCTTGGCTAGAACGTCCTCTCACAGAGAATAAAAGGAGAATAGGAAGACCCTAGCAGCCTCTGCCACTGAGGACTCCAAGAGCCCTAGATACCACTGGCACTTGCAGGACCTCCACAGTCTTGACCGTTGAAGACCTCTACAGTCTTTGCCAATGCTGACCTCAGTTGATGGAGCTGTACAGAGATTATGCCACTGTGCCCTCTCCCAAATTAGAGATGCTGCTCCCCATTCGACCAAAGCGCTCACAGCCAACTTCAAGTGAAAGTCTTTCCTGAGCAAAGTCAATCCAAAAAAAACTATTAGAGGTGACTGCTCCTTCAAATGCAGATATCAATGCAAAATCACTAGAAAAGTGAAAAAGCCAGAAAACATGATAGCACCAAAGGAACGCAATCATTTTCAGTACTTAACCCCAAAGAAATGGAGATCTGTGAGTTACCTGAAAAAGAATTAAAAATAATAATTACTTTAAGGTAGTGCAGTGAGATTCAAGAGAACACAGACAATACAATGAACTCAGGAAAACAATGCATGAACAAAATGAGAAGTTCAACAAAGATAAAAAAGAACCAAACAAATTTTTGAGCTGAATGATACAATAAACTGAAAAATGCAACAGAGAGCTTCAATAACATGCTCAATCAAGCAGAAGAAAATAATTTGCAAACTGGAAGACAGATCTCTTAATATTATTCACTCAAGAGAGAAAAGAAATAAGAATGAAAAGGAGTGAAAAAGTCTATATAAATTATGGGACAACATTAAGTGAAACAATGTTTTCATTATAGGAGTCCTAGAAGAAGAGAGAGAAAGGGTCAGAAAACTTATTTAAAGAAATAATGGCTGAAAACTTCTGAAATCTGGGGAGAGAAATGGCCATACGCAGTGCTCAAATATCCCCAAGCAGATTCAACCCATAGAGATCTTCACTGAGACATATTATAATCAAACTCTTAAAAATCAAAGACAAAGAGAGAGCTCTGAAAGCAGTGAGCTTAAAAAGAGTCATCATGTAGACGCAAACTCAGATAAGGTTCTAAGTGGGTTTCTAAGAAGAAACTTTAAAGGCCAGAAGAGAAGGGATGATATGTTCAGAGTGCTCAAAGAAAAAAAAAAAAAACCTGCCTAGATCTGAAGGTAAAAATAGACATCAATGTAATAATAATAAGAACTTTAATACTCCACTTTTAACAATGAATAAATCATTCAGGAAGAATATCAGAAAGGTAATAATGGACTTCACCTACACTTTATACCAAATGGATCTAACCGATATATACAGGATATCCACCCAACAACAAAAGAATACATATTCTCAAGTGCACACAGAACATTCTCTCAGACAGATTATATGTTAAGTCACCAAAAAAGGCTTAACAATTTTAAAAAGACTGAAATCTTAACAAGTATATTTTCTGAACACAACGGTATAAAACTAGAAAACAGTAACAGGAGGAAAGCTGGAAAATTCACAAATAATGTAGAAATTAAATAACACACTCTGAACCACCAATGGGTCAAAGAAGATATTGAGAGAGAAACAAAAATATATCTTGAGATAACAAAAAAGGAAATAAAACATACCAAAACTAATGAGATACAGCAACATCACTTCTAAGAGCGAAGTTTACAATGACAAACAATTATACTATGAAAAAAATATTTCAAATAATCAACCTAACCTTATACCTCAAGGAACTAGAAAAAGAAAATGCCAAACTAAGCCCAGAGTTAGCAGAAGGGGATAATAAAATTTAGAGCAGAAATAAATGAAATGGTGATTAGAAAGAAACAGAAAAGATCAACAAAACTAAGAGCTGGTTTTCTGAAAAGATAAACAATCCTTTAGTTAGACTTAAGAGAAAAAGAGAGATGACTCAAATAAAAGTGTAGATGAAAGAAGAGACATTACAACTGATACCATAGAAATACAAAGGATCATAAGATACTACTATGAACAATTAAATGACAACAAATTAGATAACTCAAAAGACAGGGATAAATTCCTGGAAACATATAGCTTATCAAGACTGAATCGGAAAGTAATAAAAGATCTTCCAAAAATAAATATAAAATAAATAAAAGCCCAGGACAGATGGCTTCACTGGTGGATTCTACCAAACATTTAAGGAATAATTAATACTAATCCTTCTTTAAGTCCTTTCAAAAATCAAATAGGAGGAAACACTTCTAAACTTTTTATGAGGCTAGCATTACCTTGATAGGAAAGCCAAACAAAGACACTACAAGAAAAGGAAATTAAAGGCTAAGACTCTGGTCAACAATTCCGAGGTGGTTGTTTTCTCCCACAGCAAAAGCAATTCTTGGAAACCAGCTGGGTGTCCTGTAATTCAACTCAATTCTGACACTATCTATCTGGAGACAGCATCAGATTCCACAGGTTAAGGGCTTAGTCCTACAAGACTGCCCCCACCATTTCAGATGCCAATCACAAATCCAGGTTATTATTGTCTGTACTTCTGACCAACCAACCCTCTCTTTAGGTTTAATTAATTTGCCAGAGTAGTTCACAAAACTCAGAGAAATATTTTATTTACTAGGTTACTAGTTTATTACAAAAGGATATAACTCAGGAACAGTCAGATAGACGAGATGCATGGAGCAAGGTATGAGGAAGAAGTGCCTCCAGAGCTTCTATGATCTCTCTGAGTGTGTCACTACCTGAATCTTCATGTGTTCACCAACCCGGAAGCTCTCTAAAGCCCACCCCTTTGGGTTTCTATGGAGGCTTCATTACATAGACATGATTGATTAAATCACTGACTATTGGAGACTGAACACAATCTTCAGCCCCTCTCTTCTCCTTGGAGGTCAGAGGTGGGAAAGTTCCAATCTTCTAATCACATGGTTGACTCCACTGGCAACCAGCTTCCAACCTTAGGTGCAGTCCAAAAGCCACCTCATTAACATAACAAGGGAGACCTTTATAGCTCTCATCATGGAAAATTCCAGGGATTAGGAGCTCTGTGCCAAAAACAAGGATAAAGACCGAATAAATATTTCTTATAAATCACAATATCACACAGACCGATATCTCTGATGAACATAGTGCAAAAATCCTCAACAAAATACTAGCAAGCCAAATTCAAAAGCATATTAAAAGGATCATACACCATTATCAAGCAGGATCTATTCCTGGGAGGTAAGTATGGTTTGACATATGCAAATTAATAAATGTGATAGGTTACATTAACAGAATGAAAGATGAAAATCATATGATCATTTCAACAGATACAGACAAAACATCTGACAAAAGTCAGCATCCTTTTATGACAAGTTAGGTATAGAAGGAATGTACCTCAACATAATAAATGCCATGTATGACAAGCCACAGCTACCATCATACGATAAAAAGTCTTTCCTCTAAGCTCAGGAACAAGACAAGGATGCCCACTCTTGCTGCTTCTGTTCAACCTAGTACTGGAAGTCTAGCCACAGAAATTAGGCAAGAAAAAGAAATGAAAGGCATCCAAATCAGAAAGAAAGTAAAATTATCTCTGCTTGCAGAAGACATGATCTTATACATAGAAAACTCTACAGACTCCACCAAAAAACCGTTAGAACTAATAAATGGATTAGGTGAGGTTATTTAGCATAAAACCAATACACAAAAATCAGTTGTGTTTCTATACAACAGCAACAACAAACTATCTGAAACAGAAATTAAGAAGTCAATCTCATTTACAGCAGTATCAAAAACAATAAGGAAAAATTTGACCAAGGAGGTGAAAGACCTAAACACCAAAAAATGTAAGACATTGGTGAAATAATTTAAAGAAGACACAGTAAATGGAAAGATATCCTACATTCTTGGACTGGAAGAATTAATGTTGTTAAAATGTCCATACTACCTAAAGCAATCAACAGATTCAATTCAATCCTATCAAAATGTCAATGGCATTTTTCATAGAAATAGAAAATACAATTCTAAAATTTGGAACCTCGAAAGACCCTGACTAGTTAAAGCAATCTTGAGAAGGAAGAATGCAACACATTTTCTGCTTTTAAACTATATTACAAAGCTATAGTAATTAGAACAGTATGGTATTGGCATAAAAAACAGACATATAGATCAACGGAACAGAACAGAGAGCCCAGAAATCAACCCACACGTATATTGTCAACTAATATTTGACAAAGGAGTCAAGAATACACTAGGAGAAAGGACAATCTCTTCAATAACTGGTGCTGAGAAAACAGGACTCCTATTTTACACCATATGTAAAAATCAACTCAAAATGGATGAAAGACTTCATTGTAAGACCTGCAACTGTAAAACTCCTAGAAGTAAACACAAAGGATAAGCTCCTTGACACTGGTATTGTCAATGATTTCTTGGATAAGGCACCAAAAGCAAAGGCCAAAAGAGCTAAAATAAACAAGTGGACTTCATTAAACTAAAGAGCATCCATATAGCAAAGGAAATAATAAAAATGAAAAGGCAATCTACAGAATGGAGAAAATATTTGCAAACCATATATCTAATAAGGGGTTAATATTCAAAATATATAAAGAATTCATACAATTTTATAGCAAAAAGTAAGATTAAGAAAACGGGCAAAGAACTTGAATAGACATTTTCTTGAAGAAGACATGCAAATGGCCAACAGGTACGTGAAAAGGTGCTCGACATCACTAATCATCAAGAAAATCCAAATCGAAACCACAATGAGGTATCTAACCTAACACCTGTTAGGATGGCTATGATCAGAAAGACAGGAGATAACAAATGTACAGAAGTACAGAAAAGAAAGCCCTAATACACGGTTGGTAGGAATGTAAATTGGTACAGCCATTATGGAAAACAGTATGGTGGTTGTAACATATTAAAAATAGAACTACCTTATGACCCAGCAATCTGACTCCTGGATATACATCTGAAGGAAATAGTATCTTGAAGAGATATCTGCACTACTATGTTCCTTGCAGGATTACTTACAATCACCAAGATATGGACATAACGTAAATGTCTTTTGAGGAATAAATGCCTAAAAAATATATGGTATAGATAAAAAATGGCATATTATTCAGTCATAAGGTAGAAGAAAATCCTACCATTTCTGACAACATACATGAATTGGAACTGTGCTAAGTGAAATAAGCCAGAGAAATACAAGTACTCTTCGGTATCACTTATATGTGGATTCTAAACAAAACGAAAATCAACCAACCAACCAACCAACCAACCAACCAACCAACTCAGAGAGTAGAATGGTGGCTGTGAGGGGCTGCGGGGACAGGAAAATGGGGTGATGTATGTCAAAGGATACAAACTTTCAGTTACGAAAAGAGTAAGTTCTGAGGATCTAATGTACGGCATGGTGAGTTAATAATATGGTACTGTATACTTGAAAGTTGCTGAGAGTAGATCTTCAGCGTTCTAATCACACACAAAACAAAACAAAACAAAACAAAACAAAGAATTACCTATGTGAGATGATGGATGGGAATTATCTTGATTTTGGTAATTATTCCACAATATATGAATATCAAATCATAACATTGTACACTTTAAATAGATACAATTACATTTTCAATTATTCCTCAAAGCTGGAAATAAAAAAGAATTTCATTGTAGCAGGTTCCAAATTCACTCACAAATATTTCCTTTCTCAAAGGTCTAAGACAGAAGATTGATTCTACTGTCTGAAGTCTTATAAATTCGTGTAATTTGATTTAAAAAAAAATCTTTATTGAGTTCTTACTCTATGTAAACCACTCTGTGCTTGGTGGGGCAAAGGACACAAAGATTAGTAACACAGCCCTACAGCCAGTAAATGTCCAGTTTACTGTTAACGGTTTAGCTAACATAAGTAAAATGCAATGAGAGGTCATTCCCAAGGATGAGAAGGGGGAGAAAACAGGCAGCCCTTTAGTTCACTTTAAATCACAATATTTAATTTCAAATAACATTTAAAAGTCATGAGATTTATAGATTTCTTAAAACATGGAGGGGCAAAGATTAAAAAATGCTATATGGTTTTATGGTTTAATAAGTACTTTCATGCCCATATCTAATTTAGCCTTACCACAACGCGTAAAAAAGGTCTTATTATTCTCCTTTTTAAAGTGACATGTCCAGTGAATGGTAAATTTAGGATTAAAAACTCAGGGCCTTACTCTTCATTATACTACTTTGTCTCATATTAAACAAAAGAAAACAAAACCCTTGAAATCTGGCATAATTTATCCCACCCATATTATTGAAAACATACATATTCTCCTAGTCCTAATAAACTCAAATCTTGCTAACTCAACATTACTTCGATGGTAAATTAAAATTTTACTTCAAATTTAAACTAAATCAGCCTGGTACACTACTTCAGAGTACAAAGATGGGACTTGAATCTAAATCATCTTTAGTTTGGAGGCATTCTCAATGAGCTTTACTTTCCAGACTATTTTTAAGAACAGTGTATAGTAGAAAGCACTGTGCAACCAAATCGCCTGGGGAGCTCTGAAGTACAACGGATACTCAGGCTTCACTTCTTCATTTAGGCTTTAGAATGGTTTAAAAGTTATGCAGGTGATTTGGATGTGGAGTGAGGGCTGAGAATGGTGGTTGAATGGATGAGTACACCATTAACAGGACCCAAGATGGGTCTGTCAATAAAGGAAACCCTTTCAGAATCTGTCATGATTATGCAGTAAACAACATTTCTTAATGGAAATCCTAATACTGGCACTTAATTTAATACATAAGAAATAGAAAATAAGTTTTTCAGACCATGCCTTTTACACAGATAGTAGACGGGTTACCTATATCTCACATTTCTTACCTGCAGTCCATCTGTAGAGCAGTCATTGTTTTTTTCTCTCCCCAAACCCTGGGATGCCCCTGTTAGGGAGTACAGTCCTTTTGACCGCCTCACCACACTTAATTCCATAATGAAAAAGGAATTTGGAAACCGAGCCTACTAAATCAGGCTGAACAAATCCCCCTTTGCTTATATCTAGAATCAAGAAACAACAGAATTTTAGAATGGGAAAGTATCTTTGTGAACTCCTCCAGGCCAATTCCAAATTTCACAGATGAGGAAAACTAATGCCCAGAGAGAGTGACCCATCTGTGGTCACGTGAGGAGAGCCCGGGATTCCCGACTCAGTCTAGGGCTCTTCATAGATGGTTCTCATTCTGCCCAACGCTCTGTGTTTAGCTTCTCTGACCTTAATGGGGGAAACAGATGCAGACAAAGAAATGGTGTTTTTCTGGATCAAGAGCTCTTGGGAGCAGAACAAAAGTGAAGGGACTAGGGGGAAGGAAGGGACTTACTGATGTCCAAAACAGCACGGCTGAGTAGCCAGAACAAGGCAGGCCTTTATGAGCTTTTGGTTCTACTTCTGGCTTGTCTGCCATGATTAGCTCTTCCTTAGAGAATCACTTAATTTCCCTGAGTGCCTGAAATAATTATTTTGATAAATGGATGAAATATCAAAATAAAATAGGTAAACCTGGCTGAAAAGTTCCATGGCCAAAAAACATGTCTTCAAGACCTTTGTGGGGGTGACATACCATGTGTTCCCACTGAAGTCTCACTAAGGCTCTGCTCGGTGTCTGATTTAGGGCTGAACAAATAATGTGGCCTGCCTGGATATGTTTAGAATTGGCCAATTTGGGTTAAATCCAGTAGAAAAGGGACAATAAAAAGACACTCTCTCCCAAACTAATGTTAACTCCCAATTAACCGAGTGTAGGACAAACTCTGCATTTTAGATGATGTATGAGCCACAGGAAACGCCCTGGCTACCAAGGACCTGGGGGATTCCCAAATGTTCTTCTCCACTCTGTGGCGACAAACAGGGCACAGAGGGCAGAGTTTCTACAGCCTCTGGCTTGGCTTTGCTTGGAGGAAGAGGTAGGGACGTAGTAAACTGAAAGCAACAGACTTACTGATTAAGTTAATCCAAGTGTTTGATTTATTGGAATACTTAGTTAAGTTGGGTTTGGGAAGGTAGGTACACCTCTGACTTTCATGTGTAAAATGCTGTTTCACAAGACAGCTAACTTAGCCTTCCCTTCTGCCCCACCTCACTTCCAAGATTTACAGTAAAAGCCAATTCTTGTATCTAGCCTTTTTCTACCTTTTTCTTCTGGCGCAACACTGGGGACTATATCAACTTGTCTCAAATTCCACTGACCCCATACCCCTGCCCTCTGGCCTCACTGGATTCAAAGTCTGAGCCCTCCGCCCGGCCCTTCATTTGCCTAAGGAGGTGTCCATACCCTGAGGGACACATTGTTTTGCTTTAAATCTGTAAATCTTTGAAGCTCTGGAGCTTCATGTCAAAGCTATGTAATAGCTTTTTAAAAGATAAAATATGCCCTCCTTTTTTGCTGCCCTGACTCTGCGTGTGGGCAAGAGATTTAATTATAATGAATAAAACTGAATGGTGGTCTAAGACTTTTAAAATCAAAGTGGGAATCATGGCTGAATTTCATTAGCAAACATAAATACAAATAGGCACATCTTGTTTGTACCAATGAATGACATGTGACTTTTCTCCTTTTGATAATTTTATTCTAACTCTGATATTTCAGAGAATCTAAATTGAACCATATGATGCATGGCACGGCGACATGCAAAGCTCTTCATTAAAGATTTTCCTTTCTGTATACTTCCTAATGTTATAAATATCCCATGAAAATCATGGAGGGCAGTTTGTCAGACAGCAGAGCAGTGGAGGGAGCCCTGCCCTTTAAATAAGAGGTCTTCCCTGGCCGGCAGAACGGGAAGAGACACAGCATTAACTCTCATTCTATTCCAGTAACTAGGAGCCTATAAATCTTGAGGAACTTGCCATTGTATGCATTTTTTTCTCTAACTCTGTGGCATAGTCGTCTTATTACCTAGTTATTTTAGAACTCTGAAAACAAATCTCCAAATTAACATTCAGTTATTAAAAATTACCATTTCTAACAGTCCAAGTCATCTCAATCAAATTATATGAGAGATGTGTTAATTTTGTTTTTGAGCAAAATAATTAAGTGGCTCATAAAAACAACATTATGTTTTAGAAAGTTTTTTTTGTGAATGTTATTTTTAGCAATTTTATATGAGACTAAAAGTATACCATTTCTACATATAAATTATTCTTTCCATGATATTGTATGTAGTTAAATATATCTATGGTTAATAAAATTTAATGCAATAATATTAAACTTTTCTTCAGCTACCTTAAAGTATAAACAATCAAAACACAGATGTCTGAAATTATTCTAAGCTGCAAACACATATAAGTATGTGTGTAAACAGTGCTAAACTGGCAGGAGTTAGTAACTGAAATCTCCAGTTTTGGGGGGTGCTCAGGTCTAACAACAGTTAATTCTTATTTCTCTTGATTGACCCATAGCCTCTAGAAGGCAGGGAACTCGCTCTTCAATCTGTGTATGCTCAAAGATGTAACCCAGAGCATGACAAATAAGTATGTGCTCAATAAATATTCATCTAATGAATGAATGCATCTGACTAGCAAGTAGCTTAGCTTCCTCTGGACAATGAGAAATGCTAACCTGTGTTCACCATGAGAGCGGGGGCTGGGATATTCTCAGCTCCTAAAAATTAGGATTGGACCACACACATCATTTTGCAAGATAACCATCAGCAACAATTGTTAAGAAAAATAAATCAGTGACCTTAATAATTCAACCATAAGCACTGCTGCTGCTGCAAAAAAAGTTACTCTGATATTAGTTCTCAGTTCCCACTGGGAGCATATCTGGACTTCTCCTTACTATTATCTGCCAGAAGTAAAAACTTTTGCTCCCAACTGTTTTCTTTGCCAGAAAAAGAGGATCCAAGTCATTTAAAACTACACTGTTGAATTATTTTGTTGAGTCTAAACATTTTAAGTTCAAATATACTGCTCCTGAAAATTATAACTAGTAGTGAGTTTATAGTAGATAGTATAAAATAAATTTTTTAACAATCTTGGTTGTGTGGCAATGTTACTCAATTGTATTTTTTAGTCTTTAACAATGATACAAGATAAATATAAAAAGAAAATACTGCCTCAATTGACCTGTATTACATCGAAAAAACACAACACAAAAAATAAAAACATAGACAGCAATACCTGTTTACCGATATGGTCAAGACACCAATTTAGGATAATAAATAAATTATAATTAAGGTTCTTAAGAATTCTTTGAAGACAACAAATACCAAACATTATGACATAGAACAATCAGGACATAGGAGTTAATAATATCAATGACATAAAAGAGCCATCTGAGAAGGTATATTTCTGTATGAACTTACTATTATTCACAGAGTACAAAGTGCAAAGGATACAGTAGTGATCACAGATGTGGTTCCTGCCCTTCATGTTGAACAGTCTAATGAAGGAGACATATTGAATGAGAAGTGACAAAAGTAATGCAAGTTAAAAATGAGTATAGAGTGTAATGAGACAAAATAGGAGGGCAGCATAGGTAGGAGGTAGTGATCAAGGTGTCTTCTTGAAGGAAAAGATGACAGCTGAGACCTGAGTCGGGGATGAGAAGAGAATGGTTACCAAGATAGAAAAGTGTTCTAGGTAAGACCCAGAGAAGAGAGAGCTTGACTTATCTTGTTTCCAAATGCCAGTCTATAGGTTATGCTTGTCACCAAAAATATTAATTCTAAGACACCAATCTATACTACCTACCACTGAAGGGTTTATCAAAATTCAGGTAAGAAATGCCCATGTTATGTAAGCATTCACCTAATTCTTCTGAATCACTGCTTTAGGGCCTGATATAAACTCTGTATTAAATTGGGATAATATGAGAACTTCTGGCTTCTGGTCCAGCATGTAAGAAGCTTGAAAGTTGCCACTCTGTCCTAACAACAATTAAAAAGCTGACCAAACTGAAAAATCAGCAACTCTTCATAGATCTAAAATTGAAGTGAAGTCACAGGGCAAACCACTGCCTCTAAAATTGGAGAGACAGGCAAATACAGAGAGTCATAACTTACCGGAGCATAAATCTACAAGCAGAAACTACTGCCAGTGCAGGGAAGCTGGAACTATAATTGACAAATTGCTAGAAGCTCAGTGTGAATAAATGTGAGATAAAACTTCAGGGACTCGGTCATGGAGGTGGTGTGGGGAAGCCCACACTTTTGTGAGTTTTATCTCCTGGAGCTCTACCAGGTTCTTGCAGTGAATATAGTAGAAAAATCTCCTCTTGCTTCAGGCAGATAGAGGGGGAAAACATTTTGAAAGAATCCCAAGTATTCTGTTCTTTACAAGGTCTGCCCTCAGGAGAAAATATTTAACTATTTTAAATATTTATCAGAGCCTAACTGACCTTTTACCAAGCTCCAGACCATTGTAGCAATCCTGTCTCATCTATTAAGGGGTGAGAGTGGGAGTGGGGAGAGGGTACTAAGAAACACTTGTGAAGTTCACAGCCCAGAGGCATAGGCTCACTAAAAGACTGAGACCTAATCATACGACTATAGAATGCTCCTTGCCCCGCATCTTACCACCACATTAATAAAGGCCTATTTATATAGCAGCTCCTATTACCCAGTACATCACGTCTGGTTATCAAGACAAAATTACAAGGCATACTAAAAGGCAACAAAAAAAATAGAGTTTGAAGAGAAAGAACAAGTATCAGAATCAGACACATTTATGGCAGGGATGTTGGAAATAACTGACAGAGAATTTAAAACAGCCATGATTAATACATTAAGGGCTCTAATGGTTAAATAGTACGCAAGAACAGATGGGCAATATAATCAAAGAAATGGAAATTCTAAGAAAAAATAAAAAAGAAATGATAGAGATAAAAGAAAAAGCACTATATCGGAAATGAAGAATGCCTTTGATGGGCTTATTAGTAGACTGGATACAGCTGAAGAAAGAAACTCTGAGTCTGAGATATCTTGATAGAAACCTCTGAAGCTGAAAAGCAAAGAGTTAAAAGACTGGAAAAACAAAACAAAACAGAATATCCAAGAAGTATGGGATAGCTATGAATGGTTTAAAACACGCACAATGAAAATATTATTAGGAGAAAAAAAGAGAGAAAGGAACAGAAGAAATATTTGAAAAAATAATGACTGAGGATTTCCCCAAATTAATGTCAGACACCAACCTAAAGATCTAGGGATTTCAGAAAACACTAAGTAGGATAAATGCAAAACAACATAACACCTCCCCACCCAAAACCAACCAACCAAACAATAACAAACAAACAAGCCCCATAGAAACAAATCAACAATAATAAAAACTACACTTGGGCATATCATGTTTGAAATACAGGAAGTCAAAGATAATATTTGAAAGATGCCAGAAGAAAAAATACCTACAGAGAAGCAAAGAGAAGAATTACTCCTGACTTCTCTTCAGAAACCATGTAAATAAGAAAAGAGTGGAGTTAAATATTCAAAGTGTTGAGAATACCAATTTAATATTCTGTACCCTGTGATATAATCCTTTAAAAGTGAAGGAGAAATACTTCCTCAGACAAACAAAAATTGAGGGATTCCCTGCCTTCCAGTAGCCCTGCCTTGTATGAAATGTTAAAAAATGTTCTTTAGATAGAAGGAAAATGATATAGACCAGAAACTTGGATCTATATAAAGAAAGGAAAAGCACTGAAGAAGAAATAAGTGAAGGTACAATAAAAATTTTACTTTTATTCTTAACTGATCTAACAGATAACAGTTTGCTCAAAATAATAGCAACAATGTATTAAATTATGTAGCATATACATACATGTTTATGTATACTTATGTATAAATGAAATGAATGACAGCAATGATACAAGGGACAGGAGAGAAGAATTAGGATTAGTTGGTTCTTATAAGGTACTTATACTATCTGTGAAGTGGTACAGTGTTATTTGAAAATGGACTTGGATGAACTGTAAATGTGTACATTCATCCCTCAGAGGTATTGTGGGTTCCGTCCCTGACCATGGTAATAAAGTGAATATTGCGATCAAGTGAGTCACGTGAATTTTTTGATTTCCCGGTCCATATAACAGTATGTTCACACCATACTATCGTCTGTTAAGTGTGGAATAGTTTTATGTCTAAATAACCCCAACGTACATACCTTAATTAACAAATACTTTATTGCTAAAAAAACACTAACCATCATCTGCGCCTTCAGTGAGTTGCGATCTTTTTGCTGGTGTAGGGTCTTGCCTCCATGCTGATGATCAGCTACTGAGTGATCAGGGTGGTGGTTGCTGAAGGTTTGGGTGGCTATGGCAATTTCTTAAAATAAGTCAATAATGAAGTTTGCCACATCGATTAACTCTTCCTTTCATGAGCACTTTTTCTGTAGCACGCAATGCTACTAGATAGCACGTTACCCACAGTGGACCTTCTTTCAAAATTGGGAGTCAATCCTCTCAAACTCTGCCATTGCTTTATTAACTAAGTTTATGTAATATTCTAAATTCTTTGTTGTCATTTCAACAGTCTTCACAGCATCTTCACCAGGAGTAGATTCCATCTCAAGAAACGACTTTCTTTGCTCATTCATAAAAAGTAACTCCTCATCTGTTAAAATGTTAACATGAGATTTCAGCAATTCAGTAACATCTTCGGGCTCCACTTCCAATTCTAGTTCTCTTGCTATTTCCACCACATCTGTAGTTACTTCCTCTACTGAAGTCGTGAACTCCTCAAAGTCATCCGTGAGGGTCAGAACTTCCAAATTCCTGTTAATGTTAGTATTTTGACCTCTTCCAATGAATTGCAAATGTTCTTAATGACATCTGGAAAGATGAATCTTTTACAGAAGGTTTTCAATTTACTTTGTCTAGATTCATCAGAAGAATCACTATCTATGGCAGCTACAGCCCTACAAAATGTATTTTCTAAATAAGACTTGAAAATAGAAATTACTCCCTGCTCTTAGGGCTGCAGAATGGATGTAGTGTGTTGGCAGGCATGAAAACAACATTAATCTCACTGAACATCTTCATCAGTGCTCTTGGGTGACTAGGTATTTGTTAATGAGCAATATTTTGAAATCTTTTTTTTTTCCTGAGCATTATTTCTTAACTGTGGGCTTAAAATATTTAGTAAACAATGTTGTAAACATATGTGCTGCTATCCAAGCTTTTTTGTTCCATTTATAGAGCACAGGCAGAGTACATTTAGCATCATTCTTAAATGCTCTAGGATTTTCAGCATGGTAAATGAACATTAGCAACATAAAGTTACCAGCTGCACTGACCCCAAATAAGAGAGTCAGCCAGTCCTTTGGAACTTTGAAGCCAGACATCGAGTTCTCCTCTCTAGCTATGAAAGTTTTAGATGGTTTCCTCCTCCAACATAACATAAGGCTGTTACATCTACATTGCAAACCAACTGTTTACTGTAACCACCTTCATTAATTAGATCTTTTGGATAACTTGCTGCAGCTTCTACATCAGCACTTGGTGCTTTACTTTGCACTTTGATCTTATGGAGATGGCTTCTTTCCTTAAACTTCATGAACAAACCTCTGCTAGTTTCGAATGTTTTTTCCTGCAATTTTCTCATCTCGTTCAGCTTTCATAGAATTGAAGAGAGTTAGGGCCTTGCTCTGAATTAGGCTTTGGCTTAAGGGAATGTTGTAGCTGGTTAGATCTATCCAGACCACTAAAATTTTTTCCATATCAGCAATAAAGGCTGTTTTGCTTTCTTGTCTGTCATTCGTGTGTTCACGGTAGTAGCACTTCTCATTTGCTTCAAGAACTTTTCTTTTGCATTCACAACTTGGTTTTTGTCCTATCTCGGCTTTTAACATGCCTTCCTCACTAAACTTAATAATTTCTGGCTTTTCATTTAAAGCGAGAGACATATGACTCTTCCTTTCACTTGAACACTTAGAGCCCATAGTAGAGTTATTAAGTGGTTTAATTTCAATCTTGTGTCTCAGGGAATAGGAATGCCCAAGGAGAGAGACAGAGACAGTGAAACAACTGGTTGGTGGAACAGTCAGAACACATATAACATATGCGAATTAACTTTGCTGTCTTATATAGGTGCAGTTTGCAATGCCCCAACAATTAGTAACATCAAAGATCACTGATCGCAGATCACCATAACAAATGTAGTAATAATAAAAAGGTGGGAAATATTGTGAAAATTTAACAAAATGTGACACAGAGACATGAAGTGAGCAAATACTGTTGGAAAAATGGTAACGATGGACTTGCTCAATGCAGGGTCGCCACAAACCTTTAATTTGTAAGAATGCAATATCTGAAAAGTACAATGAAAACAAGATCCACCTGTTTTACAAACTCAAGGGCAACCACTAGAAAAAAGAAAAAAAGGAGTATAACTGATATATTAAGAAAGGAGAAAAGATGGAATCATATACAATGCACGATTAAAACCACAAAAGGCAGGAAAGTGTAAGACAAAAATGGGAACAAAAAACAAGGGCAACAAACAGAAAATAGTAACAAATATGGTATATATAAATCCAACTATATCAATCATCACTTTGAATTTCATGTGGTATAAAGGCAGCAATCAAAAGACAGATTATCAGAATGGATCAAAAAAACAAGACCCAACTATATGTTGTCTACAAGAAACTCATTTTAAATATAAAGACACATACAGATTAAGCATAAATAAATGGAGAAGGATATACTATGTTTAACAGTAATCAAAAGAAAGTAAAAGTAGCTATTTCGGATAGAGCAGACTTTACAGCAAGAGAGTTACCAGGGATAAAAAGGGGCTTTACATAATAATAAAGGGCTAATTTCCCAAGAAGATAAAACAATCTCTGACAAATATATACATAACAGAGCATCAAGATATGTAAGGCAAAAACTGATAGAACTGCAAGGGAAATAGATAAATTCACTGTTACAGCTAGAGACCTCAACATCCTTCTATCAGAAATGGACAGATCCAGAAGGCAGAAAATTAGTAAGAACACAGTGGAACTCAACAACATCATCAATCGACTGAACATAAGGGACATCTATAGACTATTTCATCTGGTAACAGCTAATTACACATTCTTCTCAAGCTCACACAGAATATTCACTACACATGGGGCCATAAAATGCACCCCAACAGATTTAAAAGAGAAATCATACAATGTGCTCTCAAACCACACTGGAATTAAACTAGAAATCAATAACAAAGATAGCTAGAAAATTCTAGAATACTTGTAAGTCAAACAACATATTTCTAAATAACACACAGGTCAAAGAAGAACTTTCAGGAGAAATTTAAAATATTCTGAAACAAATAAAAATGAAAACACCAGTTATCAAAATTTGTGGGATGCAGCAAAAGCGGTGCTTAGAGGGAAATTTACAGCACTGAAGGGATATATTAAAAAATAAGAAAGAACTAAAATCATTCATCTAAACTTCCACATTAGGGAACTAGAAAATAGAACAAATTAAATTCAAAGTAAGCAGAAGGATAGAAATAATAATAATTAGGGCAGAAATCAATGATATTGAACACAGGAAATTAACAGGAAAAAAATCAACAAAACCAAAAGCTGGTCTTTTGAAAAGATAAAAAAAATTGATAAGACTGTAGCCAGATTATGGGGGAAAAAAAAAGAGGACTTGAATTATTAATATCAGAAATGAAAGAGGAGCCATCACTACAGAACCCATGGACATTAAAAAGGATAATAGAGAAATACTCTGAAAAACTTAAGCTCAGAAACTTGATCACCTAGATAAAATGGACAAACTTCTTTGAAAGGCACGATCTGCCAAAACTCACACAAGAATATATAGGCAATCTGAATATGCCTCCTTACGTCTATTGAAGAAGTTGAATCAATAATTAATAACTCTCAAAATCAGAAAGCAACAGGGTCAGATGGGTTTACTAGTAAATTCTATTAAACATTTAAGGAGATATGGAAGCAGAGGGAATATGTCTTAACTCATATTGTGAGATCGGCACTACCCCAATACCAAAATGAGACAAACACACTCCGAGAAAACTACAGATCAATACCTTTCTTAAACATAGATGCAAAATCTTCAACAAAACATTAGCAAATCGATCCCAGCAATGTATAAAAAGAATGACCAAGTGAGATTTATCCCAAGTATGCAAGGTTAATCCAACATTTGAAAATCAATTAATGTAATCCATTACATCAACAAACTAAAGAAGAAAAATCACATGGTCATGTCAATAGATACAGAAAAAGCATTTGATAATATCCCAAATCCATTCATGATGAAAACTCTCAGTGAAATAGGAATACAGGGTGCTTCCTGAACTTGATAAAAAGTATTTACAAAAACCCTACAGTTAACATTATAATTGATGAGATACTAGAAGCTTTCCCACTAAGATCAGGAACAAGGAAAAGGGTGTTCTCTCTCACTACTACTGTTCAACATTGTGCTGGTAGTCCTGGCTGATGTAATAAGACAAGAAAAAGAAATAAAAAGAGATACAGATTGGGAAGGAAGAAATAAAACTGCCTTTGTTTGCAGATGACATGGTCATATATGTAGAAAATCTAAAACAAAGGTCCTCAACCTTTTTGGCACCAGGGACCAGCACTCCTATGAGAATCTGATGCCCGGTGATGTGAGGTGGAGCTGAGGCAGTGATACTAGTGGTGGGCAGCGACTGCAAATATAGATGGAGCTCTGCTTGTCCACCCACCGCTCACCTTCTGCTGTGTGGCCCAGTTCTTAAGAGGCCATAGACTGGTACCAGTCTGCAGCCCAGGGGTTGGGGACCCCTGATCTAAAGAAATCAACAAAAAACACTCCTGAAACTGAGTACAGCAAGGTTGCAGAATACAAGATTAACATACAAAAGTAAATCATTTTCCTATATGCTAGCAAAGAATAAGTGGAATTTGAAATTAAACACGTTGCCGTTTACATTAGCACCGGCCTCCCCCCAATAAAATAGGTATAAAGCTAACAAAACATGTACAAGCTATATATGAGGAAAACTACAAACCTCTGATGGAAGAGGTTAAAGAAAAACTAAAAAAATGGAGACATAATCCATGATCATGAATAGGAAGATTCACTATTATCAAGAAGTCAGTTTTCCCAGAATTGATCTATAGATTCAATACAATTCTAATCAAAATCCTAGCAAGTTATTTTGTGGCTATTGACAAAAGGATTCTAAAGTTTAAACAGAGAGGCAAAAGACCTAGAATAGCCAATATAATATTGAAGAACAAAGTTGGACCACTGACATTACCCAACTCTAAGACATTAAAAAGCTATAGTATTCAAGACAATGTGGTACTGGCAAAAGAAAAGACAAATAGATCAGTGGAACAGAATAGAGTCCACATAAGCAAAGTCAACTTATCTTTGACAAAAAAGCAAAGGCCATAAAATGTAGCAAAGACAGTTTTTATAATATACGGTGCGGGAACAACTGGACATATGCATGCAAAAAATGCATGTAGTCACAGACCTTAAGCCTTTCACAAAAAGAACTGAAAATCAATCACAGAGCTAAATGAAAACTGAAGAACTATAATCTCCTAGAAGATAAAAGAAGAAAAACTAGACAACCTTGGGTTTAGTGTGACTTTTTAGATACCCCACTAAAGTTACAATCTATGGAAGAAAAAACTGATAAGTTAGACTTCACAAAAATTTCTGCTCTGTGATAGACACTGTGAAGAGAATGAAAAGACAAGCCACCGGACTGGGAGAAAACATTTGTAAAGTATCAGGACTGTTACACAAAACATACAAAGAACTTTTAAAACTCGACGGTAAGAAAATTGATTAAAAAATAGGCCAAAGACCTTAACAAGCACCGTATCAAAGAAGATACACAGATGACAAGAAAATGAAAAGATGATCCATATTTCCTTCTGTGATATGTCACCAGGGAAATGCAAATTAAAACAATAAGATACCACTACACACCTATGAGAATGGCCAAAGTCGAGAATGTTGACAACACCAACTGCTAGTGAGGATGTGGAGCAAGAGGAACTCTCACTCATTACGGGTGGGAATGCAAAATGGAACAGCCACTTTGGAAGACAGTTTGGCAGTTTCTCACAAAATTAAACATACTCCTATCGTACGATCCAGCACGTGCACTACTTTGAATTTACCATACGGAGTTGAAAACTTATGTCTACACAAATACCTTCACAGGGATATTCGCAGCAGCTTTATTCACGCTTACTAAAACTTGGGATCAACCAAGATGTCCTTCAGTAAATGTGGTTATTACATTCAGACAGTGGATTACTCAGTGCTAAAAGGAAATGAGATATTAAGCTGTGAAAAGACATGGAGAAAGCTTAGGTGCTTATTATTCAGTGTAATAATGTTACCTGAAAAGGGTATACAATGCATGACTCCAAGTATATGTAATTCTGGAAAAGGCAAAACTATGGAGACAGTAAAAAATCAGTGGTTGCCAGATGATGGGGTGAGGGAGAGATGAACAGGCTGAACACAGAATTTTTAGCTTAGTGAAACTACTCTGTGTGATACTATAGGGGTGAATTCATGTCATTATATATTTGTCCAAATTCATAGAATGTTCAATACCAAGAGTGAACCCTGATATAAACTACAGAATTTGGGCGATCATGATGTTTTGTTGTAGGTTCATTAAGTATACAAATGCACAATTCTGATGAGGGATGTGGATAATGGGGAGACTATGCAGGTGTGAGGCGATATCTATACCTTCCACTCAATTTTGCTGTCAATCTAAAACTGTTCTAAAAAATATTTTTTAAAATTGGAATACTCTCTCTTGGCATTTCTTTCAAAACTGAACTGCTGTGTACTGACAATGACAGGCATGCCTTCCCTAATAAAGTGTTCTTGAGGCACTTATGAACATATTCTTTTATTATGTACATATTATACACCTATATTTCTATAACAGAGTTGTGTGTTTAATAAATTTGCCAGACGTTTTCAATCTGCCCTAACCATTTTGAAAGTTAACTTCTAAAATAAAAACAAAAACAAAAACAAAGTGTGTTCTCCAGTGGGAAAGATTAATTGACTAAATCTCCTGAGGTAAAGAACCATCCCAAGTCACATATATTAGCAGTGAAGTGTTTATTTTATTGGATATTATTCTAATTCATCCTAAAGGGTGAGCTACTTGAGTCACGGTAATGAGGACACTGCACTGGCCCAGATGACCCCATCACACCACTGTTGTTCAAATCTAATGTTTATTGGCCATACTGTCTCAAGAACAGTGAGAATATTTAGGTTGAGCACATTAAAAAGAAATGTTCTTAATTTCACTTTTACAGAAGCTATTACTATTCAAAATACTTAAAAAAAAATAGTTTATTAGTCGACGGCCAAATTAAAAAAAATAGATCTTTAGAAAGCCTATGAAAAACTCAGCACCAATACTAGACTGAAGAATTAAGTCAGTTGAGATTCTTGTTCTTGGCAAAAGTTGGGATCAGAGTCATCCTTACAAAAGAATGTGGCTGTTATATTTCAGTAACTCTTAGCATGATTTCTTGAGGAAGGGCTGAATGAATTCTACCTTTATGTACTCTATTCATTACGTAAGCAGGTATTCTATAAAGTACAGCCTCAGGATGTATAATCTCTATGCTGAAATTAATTCAATGAATCATTTCAACTAGGTTTTAAGAGAGAGGAAGGAAAGGTATTTTGCAAATGAACCCCTCTCTCTCATCCAGTCCATGTGGTGGTGGTGGTGATGGAGTTGGCTGGTCCCATCACTCTCAGGGTCCACTGGCTCCCTGTGCATGCAGCCAGCCTTTTGTTCACCACGGCCCTGGGAGGTGAGAGGAGGTAAGCTAATGCATGAGTAGCTGCCAGGAGTAAAGATGGGAGAAAAAAGCTAAAGAAATATACTATTTCAATCAAAGTCAGAAATTTGTAGAAGTGGTTTTGGTCTCCATATAGTAAAAATATTTATCCAAGAAACTCCTACTCGGGTGTGAACATCCTACTTCTAGTGAGATTTTGTTTGGCAAACGGCTGGGAAAGAGTGGAAGCTAATATAGAACATGTCTATAAACAAATTTATTTAGTTAGTACAGATTGACACATTCACTAGAGGATTTCAGCAATTATATGTGTAAAACTATTTCCTACAGTGGTTTCCTTTTGTGATTTTGCTAATTTATTCAATCTAGGCCATTTTCATACACTGACTGTTATAAGCCATTTAGCCACCCAGGCTGAAATGAACATATGGAGATTCTATGCCTTATTTCCATTTCTTCATGAAACATAATTATATGGTGATATTAAAGAGTCAAACTTTTAATGAAAGTCAAGTCAGGCTGTAATACCTTAAAACATGGTGTTGTAACCTAACATTGGAGAAGAGAGATTTGGGAGTTTTGGCTATAATAATGTACATGACAGTATTCAGTAAAATGCAGAGCCCTGTATAAGATGTTTATATTTGTATTCAATGTGCATTTGTAATCTAGTTATATAATCAAATCATATGCATGAAGAATTTGAACTTTTACCAAATGTATGTTCATTGGAATGCATATTCTTAACTCCAGAAACACTTTAATTATAATTCTCTAATAATACAAATTTCTATCTGTGAATGTTATTAATTAATAACTTCTACCTTTTAAACTCTACTTAAGCCATTATTATAGTTCTTATAAATGCCTTACTTTTAGATACTCAATAAATATTTGGTACATGAGTAAAGACTATTCAAGTTTGGATAGTCTTCATGTAAAGAAAACCAGTATATATGAACAAATATTTGCAAAATAATTTATTTCACAAATTGATATTATTTTCAAATATATCTGTGATTAAAAAAACAAAATAAAAAACTGTAGAACTGCTATCATGAGGGAGGGAGGAAGTAGCCATAAAAATACTTATGTAAAATGGAGTCCTCATACTCAAAACAGCTGAGAATCACTGGCCTTGTCCCAGAGCACAGGTGGCCCATCCAGACAGGGTATGACAGGAAATGGCAGAGGGAATGTGAAAGAGCTGGTCCCTTGAGTAGGCTGAGTGACAAGCTTCTAGAATCTGCAATCTGGAGTCTCAGATCACTAGGACACCTGAGAGCTCTCTGTGCTGGATGTAGAAAGGTAAAAGAAGACCCATCTCTACAAATGAGACGGTGGAGGGAAGGTATTCTATCTACGACTTCATTGTTTTAGAGTTACATTGTAATTTTTTTCAGAAATGTTGAAAATCTTTATTAATAGCAGAGAAGTAACGATGATAAATTTGTTTACCCCTCACTTTAATGTACCTTCCTGAATTTGTCTCTTTTTCTTTTTATCTTGGTCATTTGTTTCATCATAAAATCAGCGAGTCCATTTTTATGGAGCTTATGCTGGAGATTTTATTTACAACTATCATCTTGATATAATGGTAATTAGATGGTGTAACTGGTTAAACTGTGTCCTCCAACAAGATAAGTTGAAGTCCTGGCAGCAGTGACTGTGACCTTACTGGAAATAGGGTCTTTGCAGATGTAATCTGGCTAAGATGAAGTCATTGAGGTGAGCTCCAATCCAATATGACTGGTGTCCTTACAAGAAGAGATGGAGACACAGGGAGAATGCTATGTGAAAACAGATACAGAGATTGGAGTGGTGCATCTACAACCAAGAAACACCAAGATGGCAGGTCATCGCCGAAAGCCGGGAGAGTCATGGAACAGATACTCCCTGAGACCCCTCAGAAGGGACTAGCTCCACTGACACCTTGATTTCGAACTTCTAGCCTCTAGAACTGTGAGATAACAAATTTCTGTTGTTTTAAGCCACCTAGTTTGTGTCACTTTGTTACCGCAGTGTTAGGAAAGTAATACAGGTGGCAACATACCTACTGTCACTACTTTCTTATATAGATCTGTGTGGTATGGAAGAAGCCTGGATCTTCCATCCATCGATTTTTAACAGATAGTATGGAGACTCAGGCCATTGCTGAAGTTCTCAAAAACTTAAATCAGTCTAAGGAGGCAAAACAGTTGCTTTTGCAATGGTGCGATCGCTAATGTTCTGGGCTGAGATCGGTTTTGCTTCTACCTGGGCAGGACATTTTCCCCTGCTGGCTTTTTTAGCACGTAACGGGGAGCTACGTATACTTGAAACAAAGACTGGCCCCAGAGTGTACTATTAAGTAAGGCTTTCCTAAATGATAAATCTAGAGGGCAAAACACTTAAAAGGATATTCTCAAGACTGTGGCATTTTCATCTCAAACACTGTGTGAAAGTAAAAAAAAGAGAAAATGAAGTACAACTGGCCCCCCCATATCCATGGGTTCCGCATCTGTGAATTCAACCAACAGCAGATAAAAAATATTTGGGGAAAAAAAAAAAAAGAAGTTGCATTGTTGTGGACATGTACTGTGTAGCTAGACCTATGATGGCTGCATCTGTACTGAACACGCATCGATGTTTTTTCTCGTCATTATTTCCTAAATTATTTGCATAGTATTAGGTATTATAAGTAATCTAGAGATGATTTAAAGTATACGGGAGGATGTGCATGGGCTACATGCAAAAACTACTCCAGTTTATATAGGAAACTTGACCATCCTTGGGTTTTGGTGTAACTGGGGGTCCTGGAGGCAATCTCCTTTTGGGTACCAACGGGTGACTTTATTGGCCTACAAAGGAAGAGGCCTGATATATTTTAAAAGCTAAGTTCTTGATAATGGCCATCATATCATCGTCTTTTTGCTTTAAGGCAAACCTAAGTAAGATCAAGTTACTTTATATATGGCCTAGAAAACCCTAAAATCAGTAATTCTCATCTTTATAATATGTAAGGGAATCTTAAAAATATATATTATGGTGAAAAAATTGTGTATGGGAAATATAAAAAAATTTAAAAACACTCACATGGGAGTTTTATTTCTTGTAGCCACTGATTGAGAAAATACGTAATGATCAAAATCTTTCAATAATGTGTCTAAATGAATTTTATTAATCACAAGAGTATCTACGTACAATTGAAAACTTATCAAGACATATCAGTTACCCTTTCTATAGGCAATGCTTAATGTGTCTTAGGGTCTGGGGATGACCTATTCTAACTATAAGGCTCTTGGGGAACTCAGGTTCACAGCTTTGAAAATGTTAGCATTTGTTTATTCATTTATTTACAAGTATTCATTGAGTGCCTATGATGTGCCATGCACTGTTCAAAATGCTGAGGATGCATCACGAATACATTAAATCTGACTTTTTAGTGGGGTGAGACAGTCAGTAAATACATACACAATATGACAGCAGTGATAAGTGCTATGAGAGCAAATAAGGCGGGGTGAGGGGACAGAGAGATGGGGTGGGACTGCTGCCCCTTTGATAAAGTGACATTCAGAGGCATGAATGAAATAAGGGAGGGAGTTACGCAGGCATCAAAGTACGGGTGGCCTATGAATCATAACAGCAGAGTGTGGGGGCATAACTGAAATCATATTTAAAAAGAAAACTTGGCAAAACAGGTAACACTGAGAACATCCTATCTTCCTGCCAATGTTTTCTTGTGTATATCCTGTGTGAAAGGCAGATGGTAGGCTCTGAGGAGCCACTGAAACAGTCATGGTTCTTGTTACTAGGAGTCTTGCTCTGGTTGGGGAGCAGGGGAGGGAGAAGGATACTTAGATGTATATGCACATGTGTGTGTGCACGTGTATGCACACCCATACACACGGAAAGCTATCAAAGACATCTTTTTCAAGATGTATGGTCATAGCATTGCTCAGGCCCATGTGACTGACACAGCCATAGCTTCAAATCAAAAGGGAATATTAGCTGATTTTCAGAAGTCTGTTCACATACTCATTGACAAGGGCTGAGTATGGGCTTTCTAGTTGCAAAGATGTGCAAATAAGAAATAAACTATCTCCCAATCAATTTTTCAGTTTTCTTTTTTCATCTCTGAATGCAGTGCAAGCAGTTAAAATATCTTTCCTCAGAGAAGTTTAAATTTTAATGATCTATTTCCCTCATAAAATCCTTTAAACCAACAAGTGCTTTACAGCATGTGATCTACATGCCAAGAGGAAAAAGCACACTGATGTCATCACTACTGTGAAGGCATCTGGGAGGAAGAGATGGTGTGTATTTGGGGCACTTATTTGCTATCCTGACTTAAATATAGCAGCATACAAATATTACTTTTAGAGGATCTTAAAGTACATCGCACATTATGTATAACTTGCCACTTCATTTATTTAGATATTTTAGTGAGCTCATTTATCCATAGCAACTAATATGAACTCCTTCAACAGGAGGCACTGGGGGTTTTAGTAACTGCTGAGAATGTTAGTCTATGGATAGTTAAAGTCTTATTCAAAGTAGCTTAGGTTTAGAAATAAACATGAAAGTTCTGCTTCCCCTGTAAAAATAGGTAACTGGTTATGTTTAATAACAAACCTGTCAGGATATAAGATCATGAGGCTGGTCACTGCTGCCCAATTGCCGTGGGATGATTTCGACATAAGAAAATGAATGGAAAGAGAGTGAGAGGGACATTATCAGCTACAAATCATTCGAAGGCTTTTTATGCTTTCATATACCTATTTTTAAATACACGGTTGACCCTTGAACAACGCAGGTTTGAACTGTGTTGGCCCACTTATACACAGATTTTTTTTTTTTCAATAAATACTTGTATTGTATTTCATCTGTGGTTGGGAGTCTGAGGATGCAGAGGGCTGACTTTATGCAATGATCTATGCCATTTTATATAGGAGACTTGAGCATCTGCAGATTTTGGTATCTGGGGGTGTCCTGGAACCAATCCCCCATGGATACTGAGAGACAACTTAAGTTTTAGGGGATTCAAAGTTATATGTGGAATTTTGACCGTGTGAGGGTCAGCACCCCTAACCCATGAATCGTTCATGAGTCAACTGTATCTATATTTACATCTATATCTATCGACATATATATTTACATAAAAAAGACTTAGATGATATATAAAGATAAGAAAATTTATTTTTTTAAATGCCTGTGATGTAAGAGCAGTTTGATGGTCTGTACTTTGACACAAAGGGAATATGATTGCTGTCTGGTGACAGGCCTGTTTATCCAATCTCCCAAAGACAACAGGGGACCATTTATCCCATTAGCATATAGCAGCAGCACAAAGTCACATCAAAATAGAATGAATCATATCAAATGTTCAGTAATGTTACTTTTGGTGGGAACAAAGAGACACTGCTCAACGAAAAAGACAAGTCTTTTGAAAAGAAATGTATTGTCATGTGAAAGAGAACTGTTACTTCGGTACATTGTGACCACCTAGATGACAAGGTGGATTAGATAAAAAAAAAGTATCCAACATTGCCAGAAATTTTAGAAATATTAAAAAATAAAAGTCTAGTGTCAGGACAGATACACCTTGGCGTGCTAACAAAAGACTTTCTTGGTGGCAGAAATTATTATAAGTTCTTTTATCTTAGCATTCTAGTGATATACATGAAAAAGCACATGAAATTCAAAAATGAGGCATATATACACACAGAAAAAGACTAAAAACAATGATGTTCCTCAATCTGAGAAAGGCCATTTATTAAAAACCCACATCTAATATTAACCTTAATTGTGAAAGTCTGAATACTTTCCCTATAGGATCAAAAATAAAGCAAGACATCTACTCTCACCATTTCTATTCACCATCAGTGAAATAAGTCGAGAAAACAAATAACAGGCATGCAAATTGGAAACGCTGAAACAAAGCTGTCTCTATTAACAGAAAACACAACTGTCTACATAGAAAACGACAATCTAAAATAGTTACTAGAACTAATGAGTTTAGTGAGCTGTCAGAATATGAGGTCAACATAAAAATGAATTTTATTTGTATATTCTAGCAATGAACAAGCAGGCCTGAAGTTAAAAATTTACAAAAGCATAAATAACATAATATACTTAGGGAAAATTTTAACAAAATATGTGCAGGATCTGTACAATGAAAATTACCAAACGTTGATGAGAAAAAATTTAAAAGATCTAATTAAAGGAGGGATATACTGTGTTTATGGATTAGAAGACAATATTGTTAAGATATTCTCCACAAAGTTATCTATAGATTCAGTATAATTACTTTCTAAATACCACTACGCTTTTCTGTACAAAGTGCTAAACTGATTCTAAATGAAAATGCAAAAGACACTGAACAGCCAAAGAACTCTGAAAAGGAATGAAATTGGAGGACGTGTACTACTTGATTTTAAAACTTAGTATAAAGCTAAAGTAATTAAGTCAGTGTGATAATAACATACAAATAGAGATGCGGATCAGTAGAACAGAAGCGCAAACCCCCAAATAGATCCACACGTATGAAGTGCATTTATTTTTAGCAAAGGTGCCAAGATAATTCAGTGGAGGGAAGGACAGTCTTGATAGTCTATTCAACAGATGAAGCTGGAACAAGTGGACAACCATATAGAAAAAAGAAAAAAAACCTTGATCCTTACCTCACACCATATACAAATATTAAACTATAAAATTTATAGGAGAAAAAACAGAAAAAAATCTCTGTGACCTTATGATAAAGAATTCTTAGATAATACATTTATACGCAAAGAAAAAATTGAGAAATTGAACTTCAAAATTACAAATTCAAGAAAAATGAAAACATGCCAATATAAAGACTTATATGTGAATATTTACATATTAATGTAAATTTTATTCATAATTGCACCAAACTGGAAATAATGCAAAATGTACATTAACATAAAGAATGAACTATTGATATATGCAACAAAATGGATGAATTTCAAATGCATTATGCTAAATGAAAGAGGTCAGACTCAAAGGGATAGTACATATATATGATTCTATTTAGCATCAGAAAACAGATCAGTGGTTGACAGGAAAGAGGATGGAAAAAGAAGACTGAATATAAAGGGGCATGTGACATTTTTTTTGAAGCAATGGAACTGCTGTATATCTTAATTATGATGGTAGTTATATGACTATTTACATTTGTCAACATACATTAATCTATATACTTTAAAAGAATAAATCTTTTTGTATGTAAATTATAATTTGGTAAAACAAAACAAAAACCAATTATGCTTTCTGGGGATGGTCAGTATTTGTACATCATAGGCAGGAAGATTATTGGATTTGAACAGAGCTAGGAAATGAAAAATAACACTTAGCAAGTTTCCAAGTTGGTTTTAGATATGGCAGCATGTTATGTTTTCATTAGAAAGGCCTACTTGAATAAAAAGATCATATGGCCAGAATTATTTTGTTAAAACCAAAGTTAAAAGTATACATTAATAAAACCAATTCAATTTGGCAAACATTTATCGAATGCCTACTATGTACCAGACACTGGGCTAGGCACTACGTGGAAAGAAAACAGATAATTGAGACATAAAACAGCATCTCCAGAGACTCATAATGTGAGCCACCCATTTATACACCATCACTGGAAGTGATTGGCAATCAGTAAAGAGTTTTGAAATGATTTTTCTCTGTGGAGTGCCTGAAATCTAATTCTGGAGCACCGTTCTTTGATAAGGGTGTATGAAAAGTTATTTTGAGACCATCTCTGACCCTTGGTGCCTTTCATTACTTTGCTTTCCAACTTTGCTCTCTCTCTGCACTATAACCTTAGACCTGACAATCATGAACTTTTCCTCAACTTATTGCAAAAGGCTAGTTAAGGATATAAGCAGTTAGGTGCACTGATCTCTTCAAGAGCTAACCTTCTAACTATCCCGACAAGCTAGCCATAGAGAGAGCTCAAGACTAGTACAGACACCAGAAAGCCCCGGGAAGGAACATCAGAGCCCTTCAATAAACCATGGAGAGCAGATGACAAAAGAAAACAAAGAGAGCTTTTAGAAGGGAACAAGTGGGGAAAAGGAGGCAAGATCGAGAAAGACATGTATATTGTAGGGAAACCGAGAACGGTCTTTGGAGAGAACACGGGAGGCTTGACCTTTCTGAATATTTTTGTCTTTTCCAAATTGAAAATATTTTTTAAAGGGTAAAGAATAACTTTCCACACCAGAAATGGTTTTTAGCATTACAGTTTCTTTGACTTTCTTGGCTTTTTCTGTGTTTGAAAACAGAATCTGAAAACACAGAAATGTGGCTTTTTCTTGGTAACTGACATTAGGGATCAGATTGAACCCTTGGGCATAAACCAGGACAACGGCTCTGAGAACTGGACCCCGAGCACAATGAAAGGCTAATACTTTATTTCTTGCATCGAGACTGTGCTAAACTACTAAATACTTTTCCAATTGCTGATACTTATTTTGCTAAGGATAAAATGCCACGGTCTTTCTTGTAGAATTTTTTTTTTTGCATTTTCTGTAAATGACCTGAGACTACAAGTCTGGTCACAATCAAAGTATTTGCACATTAAAGAGAACCAGCCATGATTAGTTATAATAACTCAGATTAGCCGTTAGGTAAATATTTACTATGGGGAACAAGAATTGTGAAAATAACACTTAATGCTCATGTTTGTGTATACCTATTGCCACTGGACTGACTCTACAGCTATCATATTACTGGTTGGAAACTCATTTTCAAATGGAAACTTTAACAATTATGGAAAGATTTTTGTAACTCTGTCTTTTCTTCTTCTGCTCTTATTTTCTACCTGGCGAGACGTCAGCCTAAGCTATTGTTAAGACTTGCTGGAGGCCTATAGGTCCCACTAATTTACTCTATTCTTCATTAGACGCATATATTCTACTGTTGACAGTTATCTCTTCATGTCCATAAATTCTATCTTTATAACTAGACTTTTGGAGGTTGTGTTTTTTTTTTTTTTTTTTAATCTCTCTAGCACAGAGATTTTTTCTCAGCACTGGCTGACTGCACATTAGAACCACCTGGGGAATCTTAAAATATCCCGAGGCCCAGACGATACCCCCAGACCGATTAATTTCTGGAAGTGAGGCACAGGCATCGATTCCAATGTTCAGTCAGGGTAGAGTACCACTCCAATAGGAAAAAAAAAAAAATCAAACCCTCATTTGTCTTTCAGGCTCATTCTCAGTTTTAATCCTCTGCTGCTTCCATCCCTAGTGAAAAGGAAAATATTACAGTCATAGTCTGTGTTCACTTGTTGCATGGATCTCTGCAACTAGACTTTTCTATTTATGGGTTTCCTGTCACCCAACTTAAAAGTGAATCTTTTCTATTAGAGATTGATAGATATTAAAGAAGTCTAAACTGCTTGCTCTTGATTTATCTTCACTATTTAGCTGGCATCGATAACAGTACATTTTATGTGCATGTTTGCACAGTGGTTTTTGGTTGGCAGTGTACTTCTTGTAAGCATCATCTCATGTGAACCTCACCATAATTCTGGAAAGCAGGCAGATTTAACATGCCCATTTAGGATGAGAAAACTGTGGCGAAGGGAGGTTAAATGACTTGTCTAAATCTCAGAGTTCACTGACAGAGGCAGGACTAGGCGCCAGGACATCTAACACCCAATAACCCAGCATACTTTCCACTATTTCATTCTACCTGACCTTCCTCAGAAGAAGAACAGAGTTGAGTGAAAGATGACTTCCTTGTTACCTTGTCACAAGAGGCTAAGTTATAGCTAAAGGACTAGGTACCATATGGAATCAGTTCAATGTAATTTAATGAGGTGCCTGGATTATAGTATATGATCAACAAATACTTGTTGAATGAGTCAATGTACAAAACCTTTGTGGCAACATATGGGACCCTCCTATAGAGGACAGCTGTAGAGAGAAGCATTCCAAATGAATCCCAATTTTTATCCTGGTTTGATCTGCCTATAATCATAAGGACCTGGAGAAACGGTTCGAAAAAAGTAATTCAGCATTCAGACTGAATTTGTCTTGGGAGGAAGATGGAGGCAAACTGATGGACAATAAGACATACCAACACAGTCGTCTAGTCTTCCTGTCTGGAAGAACAATCTCGGGAAGTAACTAAATATGTGCAGGAGAAAATATTAACTGACAACAGCTCATAGGACCTACACATTAAATGAAAATCACTGCGCAGGAAGAATAAAGGAGAGCTATTCCAGTAGATAAACCAGATGGATGACCTGAAGTACAACTATTGAGGCTGCATATTTATACATTTATAAAAGCTAATTCATAGTGTTGGTGATGTATTTAGCTGGAGAGAAGACAGTTATGTATTTGTAATAATGCTCCCAACACACCTGGCCTGAGGACCACCACTGGCTGACATTCAGAGTAATGTATAGACACCACTTCCTCTTTAGACATTCAAGTCTGAGAAGTTGCAAAATGGATATGAAGCCAAGAATTGGTCAGAGATGATGACCAAAATATGAGGAACAAAATGCTCATTAATGGTAGAACAACTTTCAAGAAACTTAATCAACAATTTTTTAAAATTACCAAAGTCAAAATGTATTAACGTTCAGATTAGATGTTAACAAAACAAAACAAAACAAAACAAAACAAAAAAACAAACAAAAGGTTTAAAGAGGCCTAAGGGATAATCACATTATTGAAAAATAAAAACTTAAGTAAAATAAACAGAAAATTGCTTGACTCATAGTCTCTCCACCTGTCTTTGCTCTTTTTTCTTGCTTCTGTTCAGTCTCTTAGAAAGTCCCTGGTGGGTTTTGAAGGGACACATACTTCTTGACATATATTAGGCAGGTCAAATCCAGATGTATGTTTTTTGAATTAAGATAGCTTATTTAAAGCAATAAGAAGCTGCCACAGAATAGCCAAAATTATAGATATTAAGGATGGAAAAGACCTATTAGATCATCAAGTCTGTCCCTCAGGGCCCGTGCCGGAGAAGCAATCGAAATAAAATGATCCACTCACTCCAACTGTTCTCTGTGGTTAGCAAGACAAAACACTCAGACAAATGAGTCTTGGAAATTTACGACTGAAATGCTGCACTCTTTTTTTTCCAAGTATTTTGCTCTTTGACAGTCAGAGTCTGGGGAAGCTGAGCTTATTTTGTTCTTGTTTTTATATACTTTCTGTCTGTGTCCGTTCGTTCATCCATCTAAATGTATCTGTATTAGTGTGTGTGCACGAAACACATGTAGGTGCTGTGAAGCCACCACTTACGATGGCTTCTTGCACAACCATCTTTATATTTATAATGGCTACTGATTCATTAGAGATTCAGATACACATTATGCTTAAGATTTGCTAGTGCAGGAATCACACCCAGAGACTCAGTCTTCTCTTTTCTGGGAGTTCAAGATCTAACCATGAGTCTGTGACCACTGACAGATGGTGTACATGGACAATGAATTTAGTTCATGGAATGGAATTCTAGATACAAACATCAAAGACTTGAGGATTTTTCCACATACAGAGACTATAGAAAGGGAATAGCTTTAGCTTTCCTCATTGGAATGGTTTCAATAATTTTGAATAATACCTTCCATGAGGCTTTTAAGATATATTTTTGAAATATTTGTATATAAAATTTACCTAAATAGAGGAGAATACAGCTACATCAATATCTAAGAAATAAAAAAAGTTTTCTAAACTGGCTGGGATAAGTAGAATGTGGAGGTACAAGAGATTCTTTCCTAGGTAACCAGGTAGTCTTGGAAGGGCACAGACGTGACCCAGCAACAAGCACACTTGCGTTTAGCATTCACTGCAGTTACGGCTGGCAGTACAGATAGACTTATAAGGCAATTGTGAGGAAATGAATCCAAACTCAAATTGATCTACCAAAATATTCCTTCTCTGGCTACTAGTGAAATTTGCAATCAGAAAAAGTGGGATTTCTTTATCAAAGAGTCATCATTGATTGGCCCTATGCTTGCTTGAAGAAACTTGTCAAAATGTTCCCCAAACAGCCTTTTAAATTTCCGTACTAATCTAGACATATTGTCGCCTTCTAGTTTCCTTAAAATAAAAACGATAGAAAAAATTTTTAAAAGATTCCATATGGTTTACTATGACCTTATAGTAAAAATATATAAAAGTCTTAAGTTATGAAACTCTATAATATCATCCTTAATTGATTTAGTTGATGAAATCTTGGTGTCTGGAGTTATTTCTATAAAAAACTGGGCTTCAAGCCCTTGGTTGAGAATATACGCTCCTAATGAAATCTGTTTCTATGGGAAAATTGAAAATTGACTCACATCATTTTGACTCGTCAGGCCTTTTCCAGGAACTTAACCTGCCAAAGGGATGAAGATTGACTCCTTGTTTAAAGAAGAGGGGCCCCAAAGGCATTTCCTATAAATTCAGGTGCCAAAGGCAAATGGAAAATCCCTTATCCTCAGACATTTGAAGACCAATTCACGGTAATGATACCAATATCTTCTATTTTCCAGCCTTGGGGAAACTCAAAGGACTTTGCTTCTAATTTTTATTGTATTCTGGTGAGGAGGCAAGAGGCTTAGAATCAACTATTTTAAAAGTATTTAAGCCAGAATTAGGAAAATGGGCACCTGAGGGAAAGTAATTATTGGTGACACCAGACAAATTCCCCACAGTAGTTACCGTTTCCATTTGGCTTTCTTTTACCTCTCAACTAATGCCACTCTTCTATTTTTCCCCTAATTATGCACTATGCTTGGCTGTGACAAGCTCGGACCTTGCTCAGCTTCATTAAGTATAACGAAAGCTATGCCATGGAGCTGTGAACATATAATAATGGCACCCACCCCAAAATGGCTTTAGAGATCGAATTTCAGCAAGCCTTCAGTTTTACATTTTTACTTAACTTCTTCTGATTTTAAAGCAATTGAAAGACTTAATCCTTTGAAAAACTGAATGGAGAAGGAACTCTCTCTTTTCACATGCCTCTGTTTCCTTTCACTACCCTCCTTCCAAATCCCACACAAGAAACAGTATTCATGAACATTAGAAGAAAATGAAAACATTAAAAAAATTTATGTTGTATTTACCCATTCGTCTAATTTGGAGAACAGATTATTTTCATTGAAAAACAGCTACGGTAAATTCTCTGTATTTTTTACCTTTTAGTGTTTTATTAATCAAAAAGGCCATCGGCTCACACAGTCTTGTTTTCCCACAAAACTAGTTATTAATTCGCATAAAATGAATGCTATTTCTTATATATTTGCCTTTGTGAGCTAACCTTAGAGAAAAGAGGAAGGAAGGCATGTTTAGGCATTATTTTGCTAGAGAACAATTTGGCTTCACATTTTGTCTTCAGCAGGTTCCATTCCACCACTTAGTTCAAAACAATTTTAAACTGAATGTTTTAAACTGTTATCTTTAACAGTTCTAAATAATGCCCTAGCGATTGTAGAAAGTATTTTACCTAATGGCTACCTCTCTTTTCTGGAGATTAAAATAAGTTTTTATTTCTGTATTATAATTATAAAGGCTGTGTTTACTCTGTGCCAGGCACTGTCCTAGGCACTTGTATTAACACGTTTAATTCTTACAACAATGCTATGAGGTGGGTCCTATTAGGAAGGCTATATAACTTGCCCAAGGTCAAATATCTACTAAGCAGTAGAGTCACGATGTGAACCTAGGTAGCTGCTCCAGAGCCCATGCTCTCAAGCATGGCCCTGGAATCACTGATACTTTCGGGAAGTTCTAAATCATCATAGGAAACATGCACTCGATAAATGGATGCATGTAATAAATATATGCTGCATGCTTACTCTATACCAAACTTTGGGCTGTGCACTGGGGATAGAAGAATGAACAAGACACAGACATCATTTGCGTGGCATGCAGCCATTTAAACAAATAAAGAGTGACACTACGCTTGGGGCTTAGAAATGCACACAGAGCAAATTACAAAAGTAAAAACAGAGGTGGCCCCAAACAGGGGAATAAAAATGAATGCAGGAATGGTGATAACACGCAAAAAAAAAAAAAAAAAAAAAAAAAAAAAAAAAAAAAAAAAGAACTGGCTGAAATCAACATTCCCAAAGCATCATCATCTCTCGGTGAACTCTTTTAATAACTTCCTAATTGATCTCTCGGCTTCTCTTCTTACCTAAAGGACATTCTCTTCACCGCAGTCAGAGTGAACCTTTATTATCTACTTTGAAAAGAAGAAATCAATCGGGAAAAACTAATACTGCACAGTATCCTGAGTCATTCTGCTCCTCTGCTGAACTTGGTTCTGGAGCGGACAGTTTGGTGGGCTCAATGTCACTGAATTGCTGCCCTCTGCAGAGATTCCCCTTCCTCTCCCCATCTGCCACCTCCCGCAGCCAGAGTCCTCTTTTCTTTAAGCTTCTTGTAGACCCAGCTCCAATCAGCTTCTGCACTATGTGCCACTCTCTGCTCATCATTAAAAACACACTAAAGTGAAAATGCAAGATATGAAGATATATTTTAAATTTATCTAAAATGTGATCTAAAAATATTACTCATATAAAAAAAAATAGAAACTTATTTACTATTTAGATACTTTTTTTCTTTTAAAGATTTTCTAACAGAGTCTGGAAACATAATAGCTGTCTTCAAATACCTGAAGGTCTATCTTAGGAAACAAGATTAGCTCTGCCCCTTAAGTTCCAAAAAACTCCCAGAGATAAAGCATAGTATTTCCTTATCTAAAAGATAAAAACAAAAAGGAAGAAGCACAAGTGTGTTCCTGAGGTACACCTTAGAATGAAAACAACCACTGAGTTCATTCTTTTCCATTCAGTTCTACAATGTGAAGTTCTTGGGTTGTCACAGAACACTCAGACCTGAATGAGGAACTCAGGTTTTCTATTTTAAAGCTCAGGCTTCCCCCCCACCCCTGCCACGGAACTGTATGTAAACATGTCACACTTTCTAGAGAGGGTCAAGTAACGCAGTGCACTTAATTCTGTACCCCCTCCGCCTTTTCTCTTTGCCATGGAGGAGGGGAGTGCTAAAGGGCTAGAGCCCCCTTTCTTGGGCTGGCCAGTTTTGATTGGCAGATGCTTCTACTGAGGCAGCAGTTTTTCATGTTCCAGGCTTTCTGGCCACACTGTAACAGATAAGGGGTAGCAGACATCCTGTCTCTAGTGCACTCAGAAACGAATGCAAACTAATGCAAAACAGAATCAGAAGGCACAGTTTTCCCTTATTTTGCTCTCCTAATGAAACTGTCATCTTTATTTATAGAATGGTTTCTTCATATCTTTCCACTCCTCCTACTGCGCAGCCACAGGTACTGACCTGAAATGTGCTGTATTTGACCTTTGGTCAATTCCAGTTTCTCAGCTATGGCAGGGAATCAGAAGTTAATATACAGCAAAGGCTACTCCGACAGAGATGGTGTGTGCATGTGAGCATGTGTATATAATGCAGATAGATATCAGATGCGTCCTTGCATTATACACACCCATCATACATGTGTTCACATTTTTTTTCCTACTTGGGTTCAAGAACAGCCTTTAGGTTTTCCTCCCTTCCTTGGATCAAGGACATTTTTTGACTGTCTAAGAAGCAGTCAAGCATTTATACTACCATTACTCTTATTTAATAACAAGACTGAAAAACTTCCTAACTGTCTGCCACCATGCCTATTCAAGCTGATTGGTTTTTAATAGTTTCAATGAAAGTTGTGCAAGAAAATAATATTCTACCATCTTGGGTCTCCAGGGAAGACTATGGTCATTTCCAGAGGAGTGTGAGCCTTTGCTGAATCTGCTACTTTACTAGTAAAACAGGAAGGTCAGTACTCTTATTGTACCTTTTTAATTTTTGAAAAGCTGCCCAAATAGTTCCAAGTAGAGCTGAAGCAAAGTTATTAATGTCAAGAAGCCAGGATCTTTCTCCATGGTTTGCTGAATGAGGAAGGAAGAAAACTGTTTGTGCTCAGCCGTCCTTTGCTTCTCTTGCTTCAGCCAAAGAAGCAGGAAGGAGAGGGAATGAATAAGTGAAAAGAGATGGTGTTTATCTTTTAACAAAATCACAATGTTCTGCATGTACTCAGTCCGGCGTCAAATGTGGCCGTTGCATCTTTAAGACAGATAGTCTCTTCTCTGAGAGACGACACACTAATTATAGTGCTTCTGCCAGAGGGAACTCACACATGCAAACCATTATGTAAAATATAATTTCTTTTACTTTAAGAATACTCAAGATCATTAGACATGGTTTCTTCAATGCTAGAAAATCAGGCCAAAAACGAAAACAGTTTCAAGTATTTGCAACATAGTTCTGCATGCATTTATGGAAATACAGTAAAAGTGCTCTCAAATGTGGTTTGACATTTCATGCTGCACTGTTTTTCTATTTTTCCAATTCTCTAACACGTGTCCTCTTATCCTATATCACTTTCGTTTCATTGTATTTCAAATATTCACATAGCAATAGCCGCAGCTATTACCAAATAGTTGGGCTTTGAGGGAGTTAATAAATAACAGGAAGCAGCCCAGAAGCTTGTTGTAAATTAAACAAACTCCTTATAAATTAAATATGGTAACATATGAACACAAATGTAGGGCATGACAACATGACATAACTTTTAAAAACAGCAATTAAATGTATAGCATTGCTTTCCCTAATGATGTGCTATGCTAATTTAAGGCTAAGGTGATGATTCCGTTGATTTAACAGTTTAACATGGAACTCATAAATGAGAATAAAATCTGTAATAAAGAAATCATGGGGACTTTAGCATTTATGAGTATAGAATTAGGTATGTTATGAGAGAAAGATATATATTTCAATTCAATCAATTTTCTATATCATAAACTAACCCAAACAGTTAGGTTGAACAGTAACCAGTCTTTTTAGATTTAAGGAAATACATCCTTTTATTAAATATTCAGATTCTCAATGGAATATTAATTGGTAAATTATCTTTTTCATTTTTATTGTCTATGTTATGCTTCTTTCATACAGTTTACCATTTCAATCCTTTTTTTTGTAGATGATCTGAAAATACAATAGAAATGTAACATAAAGGTATTACTTATAATACCTTTATGAAACATAAAGTCCCATAATGGATATGCAAGTTCTATCTTAGCAGAAAGAAAACCGCATCCTCTGAATGCATATGGGTTTGACGAAGGCGGGGATGCTCTGTTTGGGGAGCAGCATCACTGAAAGGGATCTGACTGCTGTGATCTTTTGCAGTCACTGCTTTACTCTGCTCTAGAGAAAAAAAAATCCAGATCAATCAGGTTGATTTTTTTATGTCCATGTTTAGCTCAATGTTAACCGGCTTTGTTTTTTAGAAATATACCCTTTGATTATTCAGATAAATAAGTAATTCAGCTTCTATAATCATAGTACTGTTACTATTATGTAGCATTTTAAACAGATTTTCTTTAAAAGTACTTTATTCCAGAGGCCAGTTTTTTTTTTTTTTTTGTAGTCCATTTTTCCTACCTAGCTAGCACCTTTGATATATAAAAATAACCTTTATAGAATAGCCACTTCCACATAGGACAAAAACATTAATAGTTAGAATACCTTGGTAAGCAAATCCTCAAGCTATCTGAATTGGCAACCGGCAATGAGGTCTTCACCATACTGGCAGAAATCATATATGTTTCTGCTTTAGTGGCAACTGGTGAAACCTGCTGATGTATGAAGTAACAAGCGCAAAGCAGGAGGGAAGTAGTGACTTCACTTTTTGTTCCCCGCTCCTGCCACATTTAACTACTTGCAGATCTCAGAACACATTATGCTCTCTCTTCCTCAGGCCTTTATAGTTTATACTTATCTGATGAGACCGGTTCTTTGTGCTTAACTAACTTCTACTAGTCCTTTAGGTTTCAGCTTAGATGGTACTTCCTCCAAGAAGCCTTCCCTGATTGTTACGACAAAGTTAGGCTCCACCTATGTACGTCTATTTCACCTGTTGATTTTACGGTAGTACTTACTACATTGTAACTGCTGTATACTTGCTTGTAAGCTCCTTAGGGTAGGGAATATAGCCTGTTTAGAAATTTGGCCCCAGTGCCTGACTCTACTAGGCCTGCCATGCAGGCAGATGCCACTAAATATTTGTTGAACAAATAAGTAAGATGCTGATAATAATGACAATGCCAAAAACGGCTAAATTTATTGAGTGCTTATTATATGTCAAGCACTATGCCAAGTCCTTTACATTTAATCTTCACAATAACCCTACAAGGCAGGTACCATTACCTCTCCCATTTTATAGATGAAGAAACTGAGGCACAGAGAACCTTCGGTATCTTTTTGAACTGCTTTGTTCTGGGAATGGTTTGTGAACTTAGGTAAATTTAATTTATGCTGGTAGCAAAGGTGAATTGAAGGGTAACTACTAATTGACAACAGATCAAAATAATTATTAGGTTGAATCATAAGAAACTGTTGACATTCAATTGATTTTGACTTACAAATATGGCAAATTAATATGGTTCGACCTCACATATTGAGTTTAACTATAGCTTAGTGTTTATCCATGTGCCCTACCCCATTCACAGCTGAAAAAAAAACTCCACACTCTTACCTATTGTCACATTAGAGAGTGACAGGTACACGGATAGGGACCAGAGAAAGCATTTATGCATAGAATTCTTTTTAACTCTGTCAACAGAGCCTTGTTTCTATGGTTGTCTGAGACTTAATGATCTCTTTGCCATATATAACCCTTTTCTGAACAATGACATTGGTTGTAATATATTCTGCCTATGTCGACCAAGTCAAAGGCCCCAAAGAGGTAAAATCAGTAACAACATATTTTTCCATAGTTTTAATTCATATATGATGACATAAAGCCAAAGGTAAAAGAAAAAGAAAGATTTCAGAGTTGCAAATGATTTAAATTTGCCAGTTCCTAGCACTTTTGGAATACTGCCAGGGTTAATTTGGATTGGGCCTTTCAGAGCCTGCACTGCTCTAACTTGATGTAGCCTAAAAAATAGACTTGATATAAAGAGGTGAAAAAACTCTACCTAACTCAACACAAGACAGTCTGTTCTCAAGTTGCCTAGCCCTGAACCAGAATGTTTTATTTGTTTCACTCCAGAAGAGGGTGATACTGTGTCTCTTAGTGAAAGGTATTTGTGATGAAAATAACTTATAGGCTAATCCAAAGCTATGTAAGGCAAATGCTCACAGGGAATAGGACTTGTTTTCAAGGTGGAAACATTTTTAGATTTTGCTGGAGATTTTTATTTCGAAATCTCCAAATTCAACAATTCCTCAGCCTCTGTAAACTTTCAGATGGAAAGCTCCAATATTTAGAGTAAATAATGTCTAAGCTTCCCCTTCACAGCAAGTTTTCTTTTTCTCCCCTGTCATAAGAGTGTTATATCCTGGCAACTGAAATACAGAACCCCTTTGTAGTAAAGCTATCATACTATACCACTCAGAATGTGTTGCTAATGAGGTTATTGCTTAATAGAACCATAGAAGGACATTGAAAAAAAAAATACTCTGACAAATGTGTTGACCAAAGGATGCCAACAACTCTCCCAGGGTCCTGTCCGAAATTCAAGGATTTAAAAAAAAGTAAAAATGAACTTTAGTGTATGTGAAAAATCATAACATTGAAACATTAGTCCATTTATCTTTTAACTATTTTTCTAGTTCTCTTCCAAAATTTTACTGGTTATTAAAACACTGCTGTGTAAATAAAAATGTTCTGCTTTATAACTTACCCCCTATTTCTTGTCCTTACAATATAATAATGTCATTGTTTGTTATATCACACTTATTCTTAAAATAATAGGGCTTGATGTGAAGGACTTTAAATAGCATATTGAGGAAGGGCTTCTGCAGAAAAATGAGACTGAGGAACCAAATATAGAATGGGGAATTCAGAAAAGGACTCTGAAGACTTCTACAATTCTGAGAGTTCTTAAAGAGTGTATATACATGAGATATACTCTTCATAAATATCCTCCTTATCTGCTAAGTAGGCTGCCCAAAGCTGAGCTGCCCCTTGATAAGGTCATCATGAGGAATATATTACCAGAATTGCAGTGAAGCCGTTCAAATTCTCAGACTGGGAATACGGTTGTAAATAAATGAACACATATCATTAGCATATATCCTGTACCCTCGCGACCACTTCTCTTTCAAGATATTCACAATCAACTGCTTCACGTACCCAACTATCTTAAGCCATTAGGACCACCAAAAACGAGAGCTTATGGCAGCCTATAAAACGTCAACACTTTCAAAGATAAAACACAAAATATGCTGTAATTAGAATCACAGACTGTAGGAGCTGGAAAGAGCCTTTGAGGTAATTTAGTTCAACCTTCTCATTGTACAGTTGAGCTCGAGTGACTTTTCCAAATGTTATTCAGCCAGTTAATGGCTGCACTGGGAGTAGAACCAGGTCTCCTGACTCTTATTCCACTGCTTTTGCCATTATAGCAGGTTTGAGCCATGATATACTATTTAGACAAGGTCGGTACACCCAGGCACTATCAAGACTTAATGGGATGGGATTCCATTAGCAAGACGCCTTAACAGAAAACTCCCTGTATCTAATTCCTAAAAATTTAAGTTGAGGGCTAACTTAGTACTCTCTCAGCATGAAAAGGCAAAGGGAACTGTATGAACTAGAATATAATTCTAAAAGAATCTAATATTTTTTAAAACCTACATAAAGATTAACAAACATGTACTCAAGGTAATTAAATTTTAAATGTACTACTTATTCTAACTTGAACAATTTTTTTTCTTTATCTCATATGTTATACCTGTGAAATAGGAGTGAGGAATTTCTGTTGTGTGAAATGGTAAATTTCTCTCCAATGACAGTATGTTACACTGAAAAAAAGCACTTGCTTGGGAATTAAGAAATCTGATTCTATTCTGGGCTCCGTCATTCATTCATTGAGATACTCTAACTTTCTGAGTCACAATTTTCTAGTATAAACTAAAAGGGTCGTTTTGTAAAAGTGTGCTCAGAGAAGGCCTGGAGGTCCTGTGAAGGTGTCCTAAGTGTTGACAAGAGAGGCGAGGAGAAGAGTTGACGGGGAGGCCGAGCTGAGAAGTTCTGAGTTTTCCACCTCAATCTCACTGGGCAGCTCCACTTTGACCTAATTTTGATATTAAGCTAATTTCTAAGATTTTGTTTGAAGAACAAGTTATGTGGTAAAGTTTCAAAACCAACAAAAAGCTGAAAGTACTACAATCTTGCAACGCTAACGTTTGCTTCCTCAGCTTAAAGGCCCTCCGACACCACCCATCGAGGATTAAATCCGAGCTCCTAAACATGGCATTCCCCAGGCCTTCTCCCTCACCTCTCCTTTTCTGACCTCCAGCCATACCCTACCATGTACTTCGTGTTTTAATAATTTCAAATTGTCGGTCATTTCCTGACCATGCAGTGCCGTTTTACATCTCTCTGGAGCTCTATTTTAGCTCATGTTCCCTCTACATCTCCTCCCTCTCTGCTTGCCTGAAGTTTTCTTACCCTTTGAAATTCGGCTCGGGCAATCTTTCCTTTACGAAGCCTTCTCTGAACTCTACAACTAGGTGAATTGCTCCCACTTTCTTCAATTTCATCCTGTGAGGGATTATTACAGTAATTAAGCATCATAATAAAATAATGCTTACTATCCCTTGCAACTGGGCTGTGACTATCTTATGGTCAAGGCCTTTCTCTTTTATATTTGTTAAAATATTAGCGTCTTAAAGTTCAACAGACTTATTGAAAGAGAGAATTAAAAAATAAGAAAATCTTAAACGTGACCAAAAATTTAGTTTCAAAAATTCTAAAAAAGCCTGATGATGCACAGCTTAGCTCTTCTTGAAGGCTTATTTTCTTATTGTGAAAAATCTTAATTCCAAGCTAAAAGAAGAAATGAGTCTTAACAAGGATTTGAGTGTATATCTGTTCGTTATGAAGCAATACGAAGGTTTAGCTAGAGAGAGCAATACTAACTTAAAAACAGTTTTAAACACTTCCCTCAAAGAAAAAAGCTGAAAAACCATTAATTAAAAACAAAAACCGAAATAACGAAGTTAACCAGAGAAAGGATCGGTATATATCTGTAGAATATTTATATGTATCTATTGTCTATCTTTCATCCAACTGTTCATTAGCTATTTATCAAGTACCCACTATTTACCAGTCTACCCCTCTAGGTGCTGGGGATGCAACTGTGAGGAAACAGGCAAAGTCCATGCCCTCATGCAATGTACTACAGTGGGACAAATATATGACAGATAAGTTATTACACAGTATGATAGGGTTGTGTGACAAGTGCTATGGGAAAAACTTAAGCTGGCAAAAAGCAATGGGGATCCTGAAGAGGGGATGGAGCTACTATGAAGTGTTCAGGGCTCAGGGAAGGCCTGCCAGCTGAGGTAACATTGGATCAGAGAGACCTACCGGGAATGAGAGAGTAAGCCATGCAGAGATACGCAAAAGAGCAATCTAGGTAGAGAGAGCTGCAAGTAGAATGGCTTTGAGGTAAGAGCCTAAGTGGAGTATACTGGGCACAGGAGCGAGGCCAGTGTGGCTGTGGCAGAATGAGCAAGAGGGTGGCAAGTAGGAGATGAGCTGGGAGAGGTTGTCAGTTGCAAGATCATGGGGAGCATTAGAGGTAAACACTCGGAGTACAGCACACATACGAGGTAGAAAGTTCTCCAACCTCCTAAGGCGTTCTGTAGTAAAAGGTCAGGAATAGTCACAGTAAACTGAACTGCCAAGGACAGAACTCAAGATGGGGGAGAACTGAATCTGTTCAGATGGAGAGGAGGAAGAGAACAGACTGAGAGAGCTTGCAGTGAGGAAGAAAAGCTCAGGGACCCTCTCTGACAAAGCAATGAGTACTTCTTCCTCAGAAACAGGTCCAAGAGAGAAACAGAAGTTAAACTACAGAAATTCTGAGATAGATAAGAAAATAATTCAGAAAGCCTATACTGGCCTTGTATCTTTTTTTTTTTTTTTTTTTTTAAGCAGAGCAGATCACCTGCTTGGGAGTCACAGAGGCAAAACTGGGGGTTTGGAAAGAGTAAACCATTTTGGTACAGTTCCTATTGGGATGTTAAGGAACAAACTCCTCAAATTTCCATATTTCCCTGCTCCCTGACTAGAAAAGGAGATGGCACAAAAAGTCTGCATGAACCGCATTTTACTGTCTAATTGGCTAGTTGAGAAGAGAGAAAATATTAAAAATTATGAAATCAGAAGGCTGTGGTGGAAGTCAAATTAGGTTTAGTTTTTTCTGCACCAGCTGTGGAGTGATAATCCCTTTTCTGATCCAGGGGCAGTAAGACAACACCTGAAACCTTTTGCTCGACTTATGTCCTATGAAAGCTCTGGCTACACATATTTATTATTCCCCACTGCCTTCAATGGCTGCTCGAGTGGAAGTTTCAAATTATTCTTCGTCTTGTAAAACATTAGCTTACAGTAAGGTAAGAAGAAGGAACAATCGAAATCAGTGTAAACACAAATCATTACCAGCAGTTCTTCTTAAGTTAGAGCGTGCTTAGTTAACAGATATTCCTCAGTTATAAAGAATGTCCAAACCCTAAACATTCTTAGATATTATGGAGAGGAAAGTGAAAGGAAGCATCGCCACTGTACTTTAACTGCAACTGTTAAAACAGTAACAATTGGAAAAAAGTATTCCATTTCTCAAAGGAAATAAACAGTCACTATAATTACTAAAATCTGAGCCACAGATAATTAAATCTTCACAGAACTTTTTAGATAGTTGCTTATAAAGGAAGATGCAACTTTTATTATTAATGAAATGCATGTCACAATAAAGGGTTACTAGTCAATATTCAATTCAGAATAATTTAAATTTAAATTAAATATCTTCTACTACAAGTACAATTCATTAACATCTAAGGAAGATTCAGCTAGTCATAATTCCAACCTCCTTTGCTATCTCTTCTAGCAAGTTTTTTTTTTTTCCTAGAAAAGCGGTAATAAGCAATCCCATTCTCAATGCTGATTTACAATTACAGCCTCATGTGCAAGCCCGTAACAAACGTGTATGACACATACTAGAATCTCATTGGTTCACACCTTCAGCATGGGAACCACAGCTACCAGCCCGCCTCCATGGGACTTTCAATAAAGCAAAAGGCCTTTACCTAAGTGCACATTAGCTGCTGGCTACAGCATGCTGTATGACATGGCTGCCTCCCCAGCGGGCGGGCGTACCACAGCAAGGCACTCATTAAGCTATTGAGTTTCATTCCAGTAACTGTTCAAATACATTCTTCATTGTACCAAAAAGTATGTTCGTTTGATGCTGAAACTTTGAATTTTCCCCCTCCCACTCTTCCTCCATACCTCCTGATCCCCTCACCCCTGTTTTGGTATTTGTTCCCATGCTAACATGCTCACAAATATTCAGTAATTCTCAATGGGTCTCTTGGTCATTAGTGCAAATTAGTGAGGTTTTACTGAATATGGTCAGATTTGATTTGCCAAGTTCTTTTCCCGTTAAGGTTTTAAACCCATGTGTATTTCAAGGGAAATCTAATTTGTAGGTTTCGGATTCATTTACACTCAACTCACAAACGTGGTTCTGTGAGTGCCTCCATAGCTGGTGCACAAGAAGCCACAGGAGCTGGTTTCCCTTCCTTTTAACAAGTTCTTGTTAGAATGTTTGCTTTGAAGTAGGTATTTGGACTCGTGCTGGAAGCAAATAGAACTAAACCCCAGGAAAATGTAAAGTAAAATTTAAAAACCAAGTTCAAAACAGTTTTTCTTGCCCCAATAATTATACTTTTTAAAGGAAAAAAAAAACAAAAACTAAGCCTAGAACCATCCATTTCAGTCTTTTAAGGATGATGTCACCACCCAAATGTCTAGATAAGGCTGCATCCCATGTCTGCCTTGTAGGCTGATAAGAAAGTCATCTGTGAGGAGGTGGCTTTCTCTGCTTAGCTCCTGCCTTGTCTACTTTGTCACTTCACTGACTCTGCTAAGCTGCCCCATCTCCCATTCCCACTAGGACTCTGCTGGGATTCCTTCAGGTGTCTTTTCTGCCCATGGGGGTTCCCACCCACCACTACTGACTCCTGCCTGTCCACCCTTCTTTGGAGCTCCTTAGTGCTTGCTTCCTGTGTTCTTGCACTTCATCGCAGCAACGGTTTCCTGCGTTTCCTGATATCTGCCACGACCTCCTCATAGGATGGATTCCTTGTCACTAGTCCTAGATTCCCAATGCTATTTTTGGCTGAGGTCTACAGCTGCGGAATGACTGCTGCAATGCAGTCCTTGATCCCCCATGCTTCTGCCTCCAGGCTGGGCTTCTGTGATAATGACTTCCTTGGTGTCTATGAGGCTCTAGATGGAGGACCTACTGCTGACTCAGGCTCTTCTTTGTCACTCTGGATTGCTCTGAACAAGAGGGCAAAATCTCACTGATGCATCTATTGCCAGTGAGACCACCAGCAGTGGAATGGGAGTGCTGATGAGACTTTGTGTTCTTGTAGACGGCATGAATAATGCTCAGAAAGGCAGATTATCTCTAGCAGTGCCAGCTCTTGTCTAAACATCAAAACTAAGAAATTCTTATTACTGAGAATACGTTGGTTTGTCTTTTTATTCCTTCAATATTGCCTGCTTGGAAAGACAAATAGCATATCACACTCCAAAGACTATGGCAATATCAAAAAAGCCCATCTTTATCAATTGTCACCTGCACAAGCAACTCTTTCCAGTGCTCGGGAGTTTACTTCAAGTGACTTTGGAGAAAAATAGCCACGGATGCTGCTAAATGCTGGGATGACTCATTAAGTGGTGAACTCTGAGTGGTGAATAAAGAGCTGAGATGTAAACCACTAAGAGCAACTAAGATTCCATTGGATTCGGAAAGACTTTAAATTGCAACTGTTCTGAGAAATCTACAACTAATTCAGGGACTAGCAAAAGAGGCACATCGACAAACATTCCTAATATGTTCAGACAACAGCAGTGTGTGTGCATATACAAATAAAGATGCATATATAGTTATAATTATATATATGTGTGTGTATATATATATATATATATATATATATATATATATATATTTTATACAAATGCAAGGAAATCTAAACCAATTATGCACGCCTATGAATGAGAGTTAGAGGCTTTTTCTAATCTGCCTGGAATCCCTTCCAGTGAGACTTTTGGAGAACATACTGCATGGTCCATTAGAGGCTATATCAAAATTATTTCATAGATACCAGTTTGAGATGGCATGAGCAGTCCTCCTACAGAGGTCTCTCTGACTGTTAAGGAGAGTCATTCTCCTTAACATTTAACTCATTCACTAACTCATGATAGGTCTTTAACAAGGTAACAACCATGTGTCAGGAACCACAGGAGATTCTCTCCCTTAGTTGAGAAAGAATTTCTAGAGATGAGAGTAGAGAGGACAAACATGTTCTTTTTCCATTTCCCTGCCCTCAAGTTTATAAAGCAAAGCAAAAGAAGAAAGTAAATTATTTTTATATGTATGTACAAAGTACCTGAATCACTTGTCAAATTTGTCTTTTTTTTTAATTTCGACATTTTTCTTCATTCTTCCATTCCCAGCTCCATCCTTTTTAGTGATTTAAATAGTGGCGCTGTCCACAACTAGCATAAATTATAAGTAGCTCTATCTATGGAACAGTGTCCCTTTTCTTACAATATAACTCTTTCAATTTATATGTATATAGAACATAGCAATATTTAAAATAGTGATCTAAAAGAATTTCATCAAAATGATACTTTCATCAGAATGATTTGTGCATTTCATTGTATGAAAATTTTATCTTAAATGAAAAAAAAACTTTTGCTAATAATATGCATGCTTAAGTATTGGTTTCTGCAACTTACTTTGAAATAGATTAAAAAAAAGAAGGTTGAGGGATGAAGGATGGATAGATTTGCAACAAAACGAGTAAAATATTAACTGTGGATACAGGCGGTGGGTATATGGGTGTTCATAGTAAACTTCTATCAATTTTTCTGTATGCCTGTGTGTTTTATGTGACTAAGTTTTCATAATGTTAAAAAAAAGTTTCAATAAAATGCCATTTCCACTTCTATTTCTCTTACATATTTGTTGATAGTATGTTTATTACTTCTCTGATGGATTTTGGAAGCACATGCAATTTTAGTTTTTTTTCTTAACTTAAAAAGGAGGATAGTGAGTACAAACCACCCAGAATGAAGAGGGGATCTAGAATGAAATATCAAGGGGGAACTGCTATAGGTTAAATTGTGTTTCCCCCAAATTCTCATGTTGAAGCCCAAATGCCCAAACTCACTGTATTTAGAGACAGAGTTTTTAGGAGGTAATTAAGGCTAAATGAAGTCCTAAGAGTAAGATCATAATCTGATAGGATTAGTGGCTTTATAAAAGGAAGAGAGATCCCTCCATGCTCTCCCACTGAGGAAAGAGCATGTTGAGGAGATAGCAAGAAAGTGGCTATTTGCAAGACAGAAGGCTCTCACCAGGAAGCAAATTGGCCAGCACCACAATCTAGGACTTCACAGCCACCAGAACTGTGAGAAAATAAATGTCTATTGTTTAAGCCAGACAGTCTGTGGTGTTTTGTTACGGTTGCCTGAGCTGACTACTACAAATTCTCAAAGTTAAACATATGTAAATAATGAGGTAGTCTGCATGCAAGTAATATAGAGAGAGAAGAAGAGAGAGAAGAAGATCTGAATCAGTATATTCAGGATTGGAATGACAGAATGTAATAGCTGGAAGTGGTTTTAGTAACCAAGTCGTCAAAGCTCTCATTTTACAGATGAGGAAAAGAAGCTCACAGAGGTCAAGTGGTCTGTCTGAGGTACTTCAGAGAAATCGGAGGCAGAGCCAAAGTCAAGGACTTTTGAGCCTAAGGCTCTTGACTTCTGCTCTTTATATATCACCACGCGGCTTCATTAAGTCAAACCCCTTGAGCCAAGTGTCAGTAGCCAAAAATCTAATTTCTTTCCCTCTACTGCAATCTCTTTCAAGAATTCAGCTCCATTTTTCTGACTGTACCCTTCTACTTCTTCTACTTCTACTACCACCACCACCACCACTACCAGCACTACCACTACTACTACTACTACTACTACTACTACTACTACTGTTATTATCATCATAAATCAGTGTGCCCATATAAGATAAAAACTAATCAAGAGAAGTCTTCTGAACAAATACAAAGGTGTATAAGTATACAAAGGGATAAATATAAACACAAAAACCAACACTTAAATTTGGATAAATGCTGACTCTCTTACGCATCTACAGGACAGGCCTGTGTACCCAAAGACAGCATACGTGCATACAGAAGGCATCTTACTTCCTAATTTGCCTATTATAACATATAAAGACATTCTAGAAAAATAATAAAAATGTATTTGTTTTCCAAATTAATAGTTTATAGTCTAATTTAGCACAGTATTACATCTTTATAACATTTAAAATATCCATTTTGATAAAACATTCTCATAAACAGACCAAGAAAACCAGGTTAATAAGCTTCTGTGTTTTATACGGCAATAAAATAATTCATTTTTAAAACATTTAAAGATAATATAAAATACAAAAATTAAGCAATATAATAATTGAACATTATTTTGTTTAAAAAAGTTCCAATAGAACTTTTTATTTCACTTTTCCACTAGGTAAACTTAGAGTGTATAAAGATAATTATTCTAATAGTTATTGATGCAATGGAAATGTGCCAAAGACATCCAGAAATGATAATAATCTATTAATAGTCAATGCTTAAAAATTTAACATTTCTTTAATTTTCTGCATCGATGTGTTAGTTTCACTATACACAGCCACTGAACTGAGCCACAGACAATTCATTCTATAATTTTTCTTTTTACATTTAGGTCAGTAGTAGTTTGAATCTTCAACAAAATGATATATTAATAAAATAATGTGATTGATTTGTCACCACTAAATCTTCAAAAGAATGTGTCACAAGCTCTGAAGATAATGTCTAGAGCGTAATTTCAAAAATATTTTGATTAAAAGCAACACTGTTTGGAATTGCAGAGATATTCAAGGACATTTTGTTTTGAAAGACACAGCCTCTGAGATGTAATACTCTGGTTATATTTCAAAATAAAACAAACAACAAGAACAATAAAACTAGTCAAATTACTTTCTAGTTTCACCTATTTTTTAAAAAATGGCTGCAATAATGATTGCATTGTCTGGGGCCATGGTCCACCCTGATGTAATAACTACAGTGAAGACAATGAAATTTTACTTTTTGTGCATTCATCCAAAGCAGAATCAAAATTAGTGGAAAAGAGCAGAGAATTGGAAAGCAAAGAATCTATTTTAAAACCAAACCATTATATACTGCCTGTACATTATCAAATAAAATTCATTCTCTTAATCCAAACAAGTGGGAAATATGGACATACAAATAAGATAGGGCAAAACGAGTGATTACCTTGAAGGCAGTGTCAGCAGAACTGAGACAGCCACAAAGAGGCCTTGGGAACTATGTAGAATTCTTGTCCACCTTCCTAGGGGGTGAAGCCCTGGTAGGACTTCTTAGTTTTGAAGGAAGCATTGATTTATGTCCCACAGCCCTTCAGAATCCTGGGGACAAACGATATTCCATTTTCTCATTTTTTAGCTTTTTCTGTAAAACAGCCTTGGCAGAGGGTATTTGAGAGTCTACCTGTGTCAAAGCTGCGACAATCAACCATATATTTCAAAAATAGATAAATAAAAAGGTTTAAAAAATACATGTACAAATAATGTAGCTTAACAAAACACCTGAATTCAAGTTCCAGCTCTACTATTGTGACCTCAGAAAAAAATAACCAACTTTCATGAATCTCAGCTTCATGGGAAAAATCATCATCATCATTATCACTGCTAACACAGCATGCTTACTATATTCTATGCACTGTTCTAAAGGTTTTGCATATTTTAACTCATTTAATCCTTAACAAGCGCATGTGAAAGTACTATTATTAGTCACATTTTCTACCTGAGGAAACTGAGTCACGAAGAGGTTAAGTAACTTGCCCAAAGATAACACTTTTGTTGTGAGATCAAATATAAAATCAACAAGATGATTAGTGATGGAAGGAATCTTTAAGGTCATGTAGTCTTAAACTCTAACTGTAAATATAAGGCATCTAAGGTTCACGAAAGAGTTGGTTACTGAAGACACTGAATCTCTTCCAGATCTTACTCTAGCGGCCTTTTAAAAGCACCTCTTTCCCAGACAACAGTTTAGTGGTTACCAGAGGGAAAGAGGGGAGAAGGGAAAGCAGATAAGGGTAAGGGGGTCAAATATATGGTGATGGAAGGAGATTTGACTTTGGATGGTGAACACAATATAATATACAGATGATGTGTTATAGAATTGTACACTTGAACCCTATATAATTTTATTAACCAATGTCACCCCAATAAATTCAGTAAACTTAAAAAAAATAAAAGTACCTTTTTCCTATTCTTTCTCTAAGTAATTTTCATATATTCTTTCACTTATATGTTTCCTCTAGTTTAGAAAAGTGAGAAAGAAGTCTTTCTCACTTTTTTAAAAAACAGCTTAGAAAACTTGGGATACTTCAAGGTCGGTATGTAGAACATCTGGACAGAAGGTCAAGGTCAACTGCATGATAATGATGATGATGTCATGATTAGGATGGCTGGGATACCATTTCATTTAATGCATCTTTATTCTCTTGAGGGCACTCTGCCAAAGCATCATGTGCACATTATCTCATCTAATGCTAACTCTACCTCTTAGTATATAACTTAAAATGTTACTAGTTTTAAAATCAGAGAATGGCTAAGCTTGAGGTTTAAAAAATGCAGACTCTATGAAGTCGAGATTCCAAATCCCAGTTGTGTTGACTTAGCCTGAGATCCTACTACCGAGGATAAACTGAAGGCCAGGAAGATTAGTTAGTGCGGGGTTTAGGCTAGACATTGAGAATGCAGGCCTTCTCTCTACGGAGAAGACACACACAGGCCCCTCGGTACTTTCTGAAAGAGTGGGGTTTAACCTCAACTCTTTCAGCAGAATCTCAGGTTTACGTGCCAAATGGATTTTTAAAAACAATGGCTGAATTACCCTATGGTCAGTCCATTAGTCATCCTGCAGAAATCTAATGTTAGAAAAATGTTCACTTAAGATTTATTGGGGGTGGAGGGGTGGTGGGAATCTTAAGTATGTTCAGCAATTCTTGACTGTGGTCCTTTATTAGACAGAAATTTCCTCCTTTAAAATGACCAGTTATTGGATGCAATATAACCCAACTTTCCACATTTGTATTTATAAAGATGAGATGAAGCTCTGCTGTGGTAGCCAGCTCCCAAGACAGTCCTCAGTAATTCTTGCCTCCTGGTAGCCAGGCCCTTGTGTAATTCCCTCCCACACTGAATCAGGATTGGTGACAACATGTGACCTTTGGGGCTAGGTCACAGAACGCACTGAGGTTTCTACCTTGCTCTCCTGGATTGCTTGCTCTGGAATAAGCCAGCTGCCATTGGCAGGTCCCCGGTCAATGGCCAGGACTAACCTTGCCATATAAGCGAGCCACCTTGGAAGTAGCTCGTCGAGCCTCAGCGAATACCTGGCTGACTTCTGACTGTGACCTCATGGGGAACCACAGCCAGGACTGCTCAACAGTGCTGCTCCAAATTCCTACTGTACAGAAATCATGATTACTGTTGTTTTAAGACACTAAGTTCTGGGGTTATTTGTTACAGATACAGTAGACATGATACAGCAGATAATGAATACTGCTATCAACCTTGAGAGCATGCAACAGCGTACTATTATTCTCTTATAGTTCATAAACCATCATCATTCCATTAGTTATTACTGACTATACTTTTATTAATGATCGCAGTTGGCCAAAGGCCAGCAGTTAAATCATTATATTCTGGTTTCTGTTTGGTTGTTATAAGCGTGGTTATTTAGGGAGGTGGCTTTTTAAAATTTAACTAATCAATTAATTAATTAATTAATTTTAAAGATGATCATATATACAACATGGCTGTCTCCACTGTGTGAGATGCTAACTTCCTAGGCTTGCAAAATTCCCGATTTGATAAAATTATTGGTAATAGATATTTATTTATATTTTCTTCAATGTTACACTTAAAAAAGAGAAAACGAGTAGTTTATGTTTTGAAGATAAGTTTCGATGTCGTGTCTCTGACTGTGGTAGAGTGAAGACTGTGGAGGACCACAGCAAGGAGAATTTGAAAGGGCAAGAAGCAAATCTCTGCTGAAATCCACCGCAGTGACTTTCCAAGGGGAGAAATTTTAACAACTCCTCATGTATCCAAAGGGCTTCATTTGAACCAGTGCAAAAATGTAGCAAAATTTCAGAAAGATAATTTTAAAAAGCTAAGCACCGGGCACTGGATCTCAATTCTGAACAGAAAAGAAATGCTACGTATGAATTCAGGGAACTTGCCTGGCTGCCAAAAGTTTGATATTTCATACTGGTACTATGGGGAAATATTTAAGAGGACTGCCAACTATGCAATCCTGCTTCCTAAATTAGACCCATTCCATAGTAAAGGAAAGTTACCTTCACACTCCAGAAAGTCTTTATTGTTAGCCAACTCTGTGCCCAGGACTTTGCAAAGAATTGCAGAAAGGGACGTTTATACAACTCCTGGTATATTAGATACCAGGACACTAAAATACCTGAGTGAAAAGTTTAAAAAAATCACCAACATACTTGGTTTTGTAGAACTTTCTAGTGGCTCTGCCTTACTCTGAACTAATATTTTCTTTAAACTATTTAAAAACAGGTAATACTTGAAAATGGTTTAAAAGCTCCCAATTATAGCAAAGGATAATGTTAAACAATAGGCCTCCCTCTCATCTCTGATCTCATTTATCGACAACTACTTCTACTAGTTTCATGAGTCCTTCCAGATAATTCTATGCATATACAAGCATATACATACATAGATATCTTCCCTGATTACCATCCTAACATAAATAACAACACAATATGCCTTTCTGCCCTATATCTTAGTTTTTGGGTTTTTCTTTTTTTGGTTATTGACATATTTTAGAGATTATTTTTCTATCTTTATCATATGTTCAATCCATCATCCATATTTGGGTATATTTCTGGTCTTTTTTGGTTGCATTATGTTTTAATATTTAGCCTGGCTAATTAACATTCCCACCTCCTTGAGAATTTTCCTGACAATTCTTAAATATTGGATTTTCTATATGAACTTTAGGATTTTGTCCATCCCCCACCTCGAATTTTAATTTTTTAAAAACTGAAGTCAGAAGTGATTATCTCTGTCTCACACAATCCTATGAAGGTAGGTAGTCAGTTTAAGTCTTACTGTATGCTAATCTCATAATATACATCAATTACCTTAAGGTTTCCGTTTATCTGGTATTTTACTACTTATGAATGTTCACTTTTGTCATCTCCTTTAATCTTCTTTACCACTTTGGGACTAAGCCGGACATATATAATGACTCTCACAACATAGATGGGGACTCATGGACTCGTCTCTGTGACTGGGAGGGAAGGGCTCCTTCTCCCAAACCAAATGCAGAGAGCACTGTGAGTCTCCAAGAAACATTTTAAAAACAGGGATGGTTTTAGTTTTATTGCAATGCTATATTTTAGAAATGTTGGCAGACTATCAAATTATTAAACTTTTAATGAAGTTTAAAACTTAGAATAATACTGGCATGAATACAGTGAAATCTGAACTTTCACAAATTGCTGGTGGGAGAGTGAACTGGCACAGCCCTTTTGGAAAGCATTTGGGCAATGCATACCAGAGGTCTTAAAGGGTTTTGGAGGAAGACGAAAACTGCTACTGGGATTTTTGGGCTGCAGCCTCCACTTCTCTCCACTCATGAACTCATATCCTTTGCTCTAGTTGGGCCTGTTTCCTCACGGTCTTTGGAGTGCCTGTGATCACACTCAACTCTGCCTGTCTGCAGAACCTCCCACCTCCTTTCTCTTTCTTTCTCCTTTACCCTGAATCTTAGGGCCGACAAGGTCTCACTGAAGTCCCACTTCTCCCATTAGCTTATAATTCTTATTGCTCCCTTCCCAGTCTGATACCTTCTTCCAAAGTTTCTCTCTTCTGCATATCCTGATGGAGACGATTGTTTACTTCTTATAGAGTTAATATTTTGAAATCGATAAATATTATTCTCATTTACCAAATTAAAATTAAATGATAAAATTGAAACTTTTTCAAACAATGCATAACCCTCATTCACCTCACTTAATTTAAGTAACTTTTCCAGAATAACAACAAAACAAATAAAGAGATTCATTGAAGTGATTTTCTTAGAATTCACCTTCACCTAAATGACCAGAAAATATTCTTTATAGAAATTAACTTTAAGATTATTTGTGAAACCGTTCCCTCATAATTCATTTTCTTGTTTAAATTTTCCTTTGATTTAGAAAAACTATTTTCCCTTAAATTTAAGAACTTAATTTCTATTACAAGTGAAACAGTCAAACTTAGATATAATTTTTTTGTAAGCTTTTGCTAACATTGTGTGTAACAAGCAATCACTTACACCAAGATCAGTTTTGCACAATTTAAAACTGATTTCGTTTTCCTCCGAAGGCCTTGGTTTGTTCTTTGTCCATCTTTTTTGTTCATTTTGTATCTTCTCAAAATTAAATATAATCGCTTTAACTGTTTTGAGCCATCATTCCCACCATGTGTTCAACAGTGGCTGCAAGGTCAAATTTGATATCTATTTCATCAAGATGATCTTTGAGCAGATCCAGAAAATATCATAAGTAACGTTCAAATTGTTCCAAAGAATGTCATCAGTATTGGCAGAGTTGTGACAGATTCAAAAGACGATGCATTGCTCAAAGCACAAAAAAATACTTCTGGAATCTTTGCCAAAATCCTGGCATGTATACTTCTTCCTTTGCCAGCAATGTTAATACCATTATGATGGTCTTGTCCTTAAAATGCTTTAAAATTATTTAAATAAAGCTAAAATTTTTATTTTAATTTTTTTGAAAATTTAATGGAATCTTATTAAATATTTTTATTAAAAAATGTATTTGCAATTCTAATGTTTAATGCCCACCTAGTTGTCCATATACAAATTACTCTCCATGCACTTTCCATTTAGATCTATATATATACAAATTTCAGAGTAATATGAGCTGTTACTGTTTGTCAGCCCCATGTGTAACTGTGTGGATGCTGTGCTGACTTGTGAGTATATCTGGATCTTTGAATTACAACATGAAGAGAAAGATGAGATAAGTTCATTTGCCTTTTCTCTTATTTAAAAGCTTCTGCAGCTCAAACTCTCCCCTTACTTACTTCGGCAGTGTCCATTTAATACTCTGGTGGCAGCATAATCCACAAACCTTCATAGTACTTGGCAGCAATTGCCTTTTTGGGGGGTTGGGCAGAGTGTGAAACATATACAACATAAAGTCCACCACTTTAACCATTTTTAGGTGTACAATTCAATAGCATTAATTACATTCACAATATTGTGCAACTATCACCAGTATCTATTTTCAATTTTTTTTCAGGAATCCGAACAAAAACTCTGTACCCATTAAGCTATCATTCCACCCCTGGAAACTTCTAATTTACTTTCTGTCTCTATGAATTTACCTATTCTAGATAGTTCACATAAATGAAACCATATAGTATTTATCTTTTTGTGTCTGGCTTATTTCCTTTAGCATAATGTTTTTGAGGTTCATCCTTGTTGTATCATGTATAAGAAATTCATCCCTTTATATGCACGAATAATAAATAGTCCACTGTATGTATACACCACATTTTGTTTAGCCATTCATCAGCAGCTGCCTTTTGATGAAGGGTGGCGAAGAAAGGGCTGAGCAGTGACTGTGATAGAAGGTACCCCATGCAGTGTGGGGCCCTAGGCGGGAGTCCTTCCCACCTGCATCTAGGAGAGTACTGCTGCCCAAACACCACTGGTGGGGATGCTTGATTACTCCAGCTATTGTGTTTCCCTTTGCCTTTGGAGTCCTAAAGCAACTGAAATCAATAAAGTAAAGTTTAACATTTATCTACAAAATGGGTTACTGTTGCCCTCTCCACAATTAAACTTCAAGCTCCCTTTTTCTGTTCCCAAGTAGTTAATGGAGATGAAAATGAATACCGGCTCTCAGTGTGCCAATTACTGTGCTGGGTGATGGAGCTCAGCAGATGTTCACTTTCTTCCTTCATTTCTTCTCCACTGTCTAACATGCTACTAATCACATACCAGGAATTCAAAATTATTGCTGATTAATTGATTGGAAAATGAATCCTTCCTAACAAAATATATGAATTACTCGTGACCTTTATTTTTCTTTGCCCATTAGGGGAACTGATTTCCTTGGTCAGTGAGAAAAAGCAAACCAAACGCACATCTCAGGAAAAAGAGGATTCAGAGAACTGAGTTTCCCGATTATACGTGGGAGAGGTGATTTCTTCTTTCCTTTGCAAGTCTCCTCTCCGTCTGCCTATGGAGCAGACTCATCATGCTTCTAGCTGACAGTGTACATCAGGACACATACCTTTGCACTATTTTTCCTTTGTTACACTCTTGAGAAATCTTTTATTTTTTCCCAAGGAAAGTAGAATCACAGCATCCCTGTGGATATCTGCTTTTCTTTGGCATAAAAAGAAAGATGAATTCTCTTATAGCGAGGAAACATGTGAAGGCCCATCTTCAAACTGAAGCTGTCCAGTAATTTTCCTAGCCTTATAGCTCAAAATATTGTATGCTGGAAATTTATTTCTTAATGGGGCAAGAGAAAAGCTCCTAACTGGGAATGCAGACAACTACAGTCTGTGTGGGAACCTGACATATTTCACGGCAGCATGTAAGGTTGTTATCCAAGAAAAAAACAGTTTCTTCCAAATTTGAAAACAAGATGTCTAGACTCTTTTCCTAATTGATGGCCATGCATAAAAATGTATCATAAAAATGTGTCTGAAGCTGTACAAGAGCAAACCACTAACAAAGGCACTTTTATCAGAAAAATTTGGTTGTGTCTATGAGAATACATAATCATCTAACAAATAGGTGTGTCTTAATATCTAAATGATTCTGTTATTTTGGGTTCTTCAAATCTTGTTTTCCTAGTGGTTATTTCTGGCGCCTAAAATTTTTCAGAAAAAGCTTCCTGAATGGATAGTGATGATTCAGGGCCATCTCTGCCATAGTAGTTTCATATTTATAATTGCTGTCATTTTAAAAACAACTGTTTATTAACTATCGAATTTAGCCCTCGTTAAAATGTTTTCAGTTTAGTACCTCATAAAATAGCCATACAAGTAAAACCTGACATCAACAAGTACCATTACAAAGAATAATTTTCTAGAACAAGGTTAATTCCAGAGCCCAATAGGTGGACATTGCTCTCCTGGATAAAAACAAACAAACAAACAAACAAACAAACAAACAAACAAACAAACAAAGCAAGCTTGCTATCCAGAGCAATTATGTAAACAAGATTGGTTTCTGTAATAAAAATGAGAACTTTGAAGACTGGATATTTTATACATATTATTTAACTGTCTAAATACCACTCAGCAAAATGACTGAAGAGTGATTTTAAAAGATAATCCTTTAAGCCTTACAACTGATAGCAAAGTTCCTTCTTATTGTTTGGGTATTTGAAGCTTTATTCCTCAGTTCTGACTGAGGTGCTGAGTGCAAAGGTCAATTAGACAGGTAGTTGTCAGCTTCAATGATGGTTCCAGCATGATGCCGGCAACTAAGCTTTATGCTTTTCCTAATATGCTAATTTTTCAATGTTTGGTAGAGAACCACGCACTGAACACATTCATTTTAAAACAGATAGTGCTCACAAGGAAACCTGAGCCTTATTCTTCTTTTGATTCCTGAGGAATCAATGATTAAGGCTGGATAGTAATAATGAAGCACCCATGACATTCTTTCCTCTGCCTTGCAGTCATCTTAAACTGTTTAATCACAGGTAGTGGAGAGTCCATTTATACAGGGCATACCAGGTTCAGAGGGCCTAAAACTGACCAGGACTTTGGCCACTGGAAGGTTGTTCTCTCTTCAGACTATCATTCCATTCATCAGTCCAGCCATCCATCCATCTTTTATGTTGCGTTCCAAATAAGCAAAAAGCATTGTGTTTTGCTGAGGGAGATACCAAAATTAAAGTACGGTCCTTTGGTCTACCTGAGGATACATCCTCATTAGGTTTGGGTCAGATTACAAAATATGAAGTATCTTGGAGGAAGTGGGTCAAAGTTTAGGACTTGATTCAAAAGAAGGAAATAGTTGAGAGAAAGTCAAAGAAATAAGAAAGAGATGGGCTATGGACTCCTTTTATCATGCTCTACATCACCAGGAACTCCTTGAGCTTAGATCTATCTAAATTAGAAAAGGATTCTTTTTCTAGACCCTGACCTCTAAAAGAAGTACGGGCACTCTGAAGCTATCTTGAGATTAAAGTGGAGAGAGGGACAAAATTCTCTTGAGCAAGTATGTGAGAAATACTGCTACCAAAATTAGAAAGGACTTTAGACAGTTTATTCATATAACATTATAGTATTTTTCTTTCCATTTAGGAGAAATAAAAAAAAATTTCAATTTAAGTTGGAAAGAAAGTGTCTAACTATTGGATGAAAGAATTACCTCTGAATAGAGATTTCACAGTTAAATTCTAGGAGATTTTTGGAAACAGTATAAATTCTCGTTTGTCTTGAATAACTTAAGGAAAACACTGCTGAAATGGACTAAGAGAATGGACCAAAGATCATACAAGTCATCAATGTAAAGTAGCATCGCCAAACAATTTTGCTGAGTTGCAGATCGTCGCACCTAGATACCTAAAACATTAGATTTTCATGTGTACTAAATATATTTTAAGAGAAGACAATGCCTTTCCACTAGCAGAAGTTTACGAATCAGTGAAAGCAGGAGTAGGAAACTTTTATGGGTAAGGGTCCTTCCCTGATCCTTAAGTTGGAAACTTATAATTAAAGCCAGTTTGCAAGGGACTACACGTTTCATTCTTTCCTTTTAATCTAAAGCTTCCAACTGCTCTAAGCTCTCATTCCTGGAAAAGCTTTTGGCAGTCTCTTGTTGCAACCCACAATTTCTGTAGCTTTTCATCTTTTTCACCAGTTCTTTCTGCATCTAAGCCTCACTTCCCATATGTGGTCAGTAATGTCACCACCACCGGAAGTAAAATGGTCCTCAGCATAGGCCTGTTTGCCCACACAAGGGCAGAAATGTGGGGCAGGAAAGGAGTCCAGTGTTCGTGGATCTCAAGATCCTCTGCAACTATAGAGAACACATAATTACTCTTTTTATATATGTGAAAACAGGCACGGAAACATTAGGGAATTCTCTGAAGGTACAGAGAAAGCCAAACAGTGGGTCTGGATCTCCATCTTACACTAGGATGCCAGGCTGGGCCTCTTTCTGTGGTACTGTTGGCCAACTAGCCTTGCCATCCCTTCTTCTGGATTCTCTCAGGATAATAATGATTTTAAAATAAATGCTCACTTTTTGAGCACATTCTATATTTTAGGCACTCTGGTAGGTGCCTTCAAGTGATATTACTAAATATGTACCAAAAATGGCTAATTTTTACAAGAGATTAAACTGAGGCTCAATCAAGTCATCTGACTTGGAAGGATTGTTGTTGGCCAACTAGCCTTGTCATCCCTACTTTTGAATTCTACGAGGATGACAATGATTTACATGAAATAGCACCAGTGAAATTTTTGGTTCATACCAGGTAATTCTCCCTCCTTCCTCCACTTCCTGATACTCACAATCATACTACTATCTAAGTTGTTGTAATAGTCAAATGATATCATACCTTTAAAACCCTTAAGAGACAACCTTTTAAAATAAGACTATATATGTACATGTGTGTGCAGACATTACACATACAATTATATCTATCTAAAAGATGTTACGTATATGTGTGTATAATTTTTAAAAATAAAAGTGACATCTTAATGAAAATACAGTGTTCACATCTCTGGTGCTGATTTTCTAACGACAGGAGTCCAACACACGATGCTTCTCTGAAAAGCAATTTAGTATCATGACTGACTAAATGATGCAAACATGACTGACACAGTCCTGAGACATTTTTCACCTTGGTAGAACACACAGAGTTGCATATAAATTTTTAGGAGTATAAATGAAGCCTCCTGAGTCTTTTGGAATAAATATCTCCAGAGTTAGTGAGACCACGGCCAAACAGCCTAGAAGTTCTAGCTTTTGCTTACAATAGTTTGTGAACTATGATACTGGAATCTGTGTAATCCAAGTATTTTAAATGCTTCCACACCATTTCAAGTACAATCAAGAAATTTAAAAATACTCCTCTACCATCCTATAGAACAGATAAAGAATAGTTCTTTGCAAAGCTTGTTTAAGTGAGATATATGAGTATGCAAAACCTACTTTAAATATTATATCATTAATGCCACACTCCAGCAGCATTATACTAGCTTCTTGTTAGCAAACTCACATTAAGTATTAAGGTTAGTCCCGATGGTGATGGGTGGTATCTTGCAATATTGAGTTAAATGGCATGTTCAATGACCAGGGAACTCACAGAAAATCAGTTCAAACTGATGCATCATTTTGTCACTCTTAAGACTTAGCTCTTTAGGACCTCTCTTCAGAAATGTGAAACCCCTAGAAACCACTACCACAAATAGCTAACATTTTAAATAACTGCCAAGCCACCTGCTTTTCTCTAGGACACATCACAACACTCACAAGTTAGTAAAGCTTTCAAAGTCCCTATCTTTTTGATGAAGTTTACCTATTTTATTTGAGATACTTTACTTCCCCTTTTCTGAGAAATATAAAGTCCTCGCATCAGATTCAGTTCAAGGCACTGATTTACTTAAAAAGAAGATCTCATAACAGAAGTGTGTGCCAAAGAACACTTCTTTGTCACTTTAGTCTTGACTTGGCATAGTGTTTCAGATGGTATTCATTTGGAATAAAGAGATCGATGACATAACATGTCCAATCCTCCTCTCTAAGTGGCTTTACTAGAAGTGGGTAAGGGCAGAAAAATATAAATTCATCTGTCCATAGGCAACCAAAAACATACCAACTCATCTTGGAGTAATTTAACCCATAAGATGATTTAGAGGACAGTTCAGTGGCACCATTTTTGGAAGGTAAAAGCTTAGCAGAAGGAACATAAATCAAAGGTGACTGGCAGGTAAAGGATATATGCAGCAATCAGCCAAACCATGTGCACACTGGCACAAATTCAATGAGATCATTTATAAAATTTTTAAGGCAGGAGTACACAAAAGGGGGTCTGGTGTTAACTAAATCCACAGATAGCTTACATGCCACTGAAATAAACACTTCCAGATGCGGGTGTACAAAAACCTTTCACAGAAAGAAATGTTTTCTTTCATAAATCTGAAGGAGGGACTCTTAGCAGGGAAGGGCAAAAAGTCTGAAATTGAGACTGAGCTTCGTATAGACTGGATGTGCTTGTCGAGGTGGAATAATTGTGTGGGTAAATGATGAACTGCACATAGTGTGTCTCCATTTAGAAGCATTGCTGTAATCGGCAAGACTGAACTTCTGGTAAACCAAGCAAAACATACTAACGACATATCATTCCATCAGTCTTCTAAAATCTGATGTCTAAGTCGATGTTGCTCTCATTACTTTCTTTAGAGTTTCTTTTTTGGGGTGGTAGGTGGAGGTGGTAGAGAGAGTGGGTTCGCACAGAGATTAAAGTTTCTCATCAAAGCTTAGAGAAATGATGCTTTGGAACTTACACTAGCGCACAGCTATTGAAGGCATGGCTTTTATGATGAAAACATTTTCGAAATCTGGTTAGATTACAGTCATCTTTCAGGAATGCATGTCCAAATTCATTAATGGCTTAGAAAGTCAATTCGCTCATCAAAAAAGCCTAAGAATATGTGGGACTTTCTGGTCATATATATAAACACCCCCAGAAGTTCAAACAGAAAGCTAGAATGTCTTTTTAATTTTTTTTAAAGTTCAGGTGATCTATGCATTGAGCTTCCTCCATCCTCCTACTCTCCCTCCCACAGGAAATCCCCTTGACATTAGTTTCCTTGTTGAATCTTTAAATGTCATGCAAATTCTCTGTCAGCATCTGGGCACTAAATTTATTCTTGAGAATATTTTTAATTGTTTTATGCATTGATCCAAATTAGAAACGCGTCATTTTTCATTCAGGGTCTTGTTCTACTTATTCTCTATGCCAAATACCTCTTCTGTCTTCTCTCTTCTACTTATTCTTTATGCCAAATATCTACATTCTGTCTTCTCTGTTCTCAATGTCATCTGCCTTAGCAGAGGCTTTTCTGGCCTTTTGTCTGCAATATTATGGCAGCCACCTAATTGGTCCCTCTGCCGATCATACACACTAACTCCAGTCCCTCCTCTACACCATGATCTGAGTTATTTTTCTACAGTTCAGATCTGTTCATGTCAACCCCTTGCTCAAAAACTCTAAAATAGGTCCTTGATGACTGTATCAATTGTTTAAAAGACATTTTCCAAACAAAATCTGAGAACCCAATATATATCAGAGATACGAATTTATCTGTATTATTTAGAGAAAACACTTAATTATTTGCAGAATGACTGTAAAATAATTTGGGGTTTCTGTAGAGCACAGTAAGATAACTGCTGGCCTACATCATGAAGTCTAAGAAAACTGGCTTGGAATTCAAAGTCCTTCTCTGAATGTCATTACCCTATCTTTTTTTGCTTCATCTCCCTTCAATGTACTCCAAACTCAGTCCCTCATCTATGCCTCAACAGCCATTCTGCTTTCATACATCTTTTTTTTCCTCCCATTTTACTCTAGCTTTCATTCTTTTTGCCTGAATTACCTTTTCAAAATTCTTCTTCCTTTCTCTCACCTCTGTCTCATAAACTCAGTTCAAATGTTAATGACCCTACAAAGCTTCCTTGATTCCCTCAGCAAGCTGTGCCCACTTTCTCTGTACCTGAGGCACTGTGTCCACTCCAGTTACGACACCAATCACTTGGCACTGCTTATAGGTGCATCTCCTTCGTTACCTTGAAACATCCAGTTACTTATGTTCATATACCATACCTCCATTTCAACACATTTCTAACACAATATTTTGCAAATGTCCATTGAATTACTATGTGGAGATATAAGAGCCATAACGATCTTAGGACATGTAGGAATGTTGACACTGGTTCTTTCACTTCTAAATCATCTGTAGTTCAATCGTACAAATATGGATTCTGCCAAATAGATTGTTATTACCTAGTCCAAACTCAGAAAGCCAGTGCTGTCCTTTGTATGTGAAGTGTGCTTTCATCCTACCAGGAAGGCATATGCTTTGAATTGTTTTTCCAGCAGTGGTGGGTGACAGATTGACTCATAGCAGTACAGTTTTACCTTGCCTTCTTATTCATTTTTTATTTTAACCATTTATGAGCTGATGTGTGTGGGTAAAAGATATTGCTTGCTACCTAAAACTGAAGTAAAGTTAGTTTACCCACACAAGGATCAACCTTTAATACTGTCTTCTTAGACAGCAGAAGGAAAGGACAGCATAGAGCCCAGGCTAGTTTTCTTTTCTCCTTTCTCTCCCTCTATAAAAAACAAAAAAGAAAAAACACCAAAAGCTTGCTTGAGTGAAGAATGCTCGTCAACTATAACTTATTTACTTATTAGGCTCTTATCTAATTAGTCTAGAATCTGGGAATGGGTGTTTTAGGTTAGATCAGGAATGTAGAATTAAATCAGAGCCAGAAATGCAGTCTCAAACTTCTCGACTGGAAACTATAAAATCTGCACAAGTGTTTAAATTGGAATTGACAGGAACTTGTAGGCCAGGCTATGAACTTCTGGAACCAGAGAGTCAACTTAAATACTGCCTCTGTGGTATTTGCATCAGGGGTACAGCTGCCCAACTGTCACCTTGAAAGCACCTGGGGAAATGCAGAACCTAATACTGGGCTCTGCCCTCATGACCTCTGCCAACTAATCAGCCACAATATTTCCAGATCTGGAGAGCCTACTTCACAGTTTGGGTATATGCCCAGAACTGCAAGTGCACTCCAATCAGGTGAGAATGCCTATCCAGGTGCCAGGGCCAGAATTAACATCTTACTGACATATTGGCTATGAATTCTCTCTTCTCACAACCTGGGGTCATGTAGAGGCAGTGTGTGGGGTGGAATATTTGATCTGTGCATACACAGTCTATGGGATTTTGGCTTAAATCAAATTGTAATTAAAACACCAGTCAGGAAAACAATGCATAATTATTTTTTCCTACCCTGGATATAGCCTTAAATATACACTGGGCACAATAAGAGTAAGGTCACAGATTCATTTCTAGAAGGCATAAATTTTACACTTAAAACAATCCACTTATTATATCGTAGGATTAACGTTGCAATTACATCAGTAAATTAAATGACAGTTCAATAATTATATTTGAGTGACTAAAGTATATAACACTATTTAAGAAATCATTAAAAAGTAAATCATCTCCAGTTCAACAGGCTCTCATCATGGCTTTTTGGAGGGAATTTTTGTCACATTTTCAATAATATAGTACACAAATGTTTCACTTAAACAAAACACACTTCTGAATGATAGATGTTTCTGGCAATGGTAAATAAAAAATATATTTTAACAAAACTTATGAGTTCTTTTCTAATATTTGCCTATTTTAGATATAAAATCTTAACTGAAAAATTCAAATAGTATTTTTGCTAGATGACCATGAACAATTAATATACTGAGTTATATAGTCTAACTCGATACTTACTTCTTGTTTATTCATAGGCTTAAAAAAGTTTCTTCCCATTTTTAGAGCATAATTTTTAAATTTCGAGATATCTCAGCTTAGTTTAGTTTCTCCCAACTAATCTTTTTGCTGCTTTCATGAATTTATGAGTTCAAAGAATCCTATGATATTTTTTCTTTTTTAAAGAAAAAATAATTTCCTTTTGGGAGTCACTCAAAATATCTTTTCATTCTATCTTCGTTCTTTCAGAAGACTGCAAAAACTTAGAAACTGTGACACATTCAAATCAAGATTTAGTGCTTTTAGAATATTCTGCTCAAAAAGTTTTTCTTTGTTGTCAATTACTCCTCTCTCCTTGCTCTCATGTTCAAAATCTTCCTCCATTCTCCAAGATGTAGCCTGCTTTTTACAATGAATGGAGATGCATTAACTTCTTGAACAACTGCAAATTTAAAGACTTTAAAGAAAACAAGCTTAGAGAAAATACATAGGGCTGATTAAGGCTATCACCTTTCATTTTTATCTTAACCATCATTGCATTAGAAAAAAACTGCTTTTCTTCTTTTCAAAGTATGTTCCTGATAATTCTAGGATTCTCTGTAGGATTTCAAGGGGCATCATAAATGTTTGATTTGAATGTCCATGTATAATTTTTGTGCTACTCAAAATAAAGGTTCTGTCATTTTTGAGTTTTATGTTTGAACTTTTTGTAAATGTTTTGTTGATTAGAAAGTTATATCTTGGAATTCTGGCTTATTAGTTTTACTGTTCTGATAATTAAAGCAGCCCAAATAAATGATCTGTATAAAACTGTAAGTGACTACATCACCTTCGGATGTTATACTCCATGCTGATGTACATATAAGGTGTTCACTGCTGATATAAAGTGAAGGCAGAAAAAAGCAAAATGTGTTTGAATAGACACTGTTTACTGTAGAAACAATCCAGTTGTTAATAGTACTGGAATTTTTCATAATAGAACGGGATAATTCCTTATAAACAATTCATTGGCTGCACCAATTTAAGATACTGCTGCAGAATTCAAATGAAATAAGCTCTCTCTTCCCTTCTCTGACCATTTTGCCTGACGATTAAAAAGTCTGATAATATAACACGATTGGGCCACCTCGATTTGGCAATATAGAATCATGATACTATGTCTACCATAGCAGTATCAGTAAGAATGTTCATCAAATTGGGATTTAATAGGCAAAGCAAAATAAGTTTGACTATGAAACTTTAAGCAAATATTTCTCAGAGAAGGGTCTTCAGGTGACAGATTTTCTTTATAACATCTTTGAGCAGCTTATAATGTTTTAAGATACCTTAAAAATATTTTCCAGGAAACCATGAAGAGTTATGCTGGATAAGAAATTCATATATTGATTCCCTCTAAACATTACCAGTTTAAACATGTGAGCATTAGTTAGATATTGTTAGTGAAACAACTTTTAAGCAAAAAATTTCTCTTTTGAGCTAAGACTACTGCCAGCTTGTGTAGAACATTATTAAATACTGCTATATTTGTAAATCAAAACTTCTCAATGCTGTGTGAATAAAATAAAATTTTAAAATAAAGTGGACAATTGATGGAAATTACAACTTTTGTTGTTTCAAAATCTTAATTTTGATTTTGAAACACCTTCAATGTTTTTACTGAATCTTGCTCCTTGCTACATGTCATCAGTTGGGCTCAAATAAACTCATAAAAATTCACACACACACACACACACACACACACACACACACACACACATAAAAAGTGGACCTTTTAGATATAACATACAGATTTTCTGAAATATTTAATTAAAAAAAAACCCTTTTCTTGTGGGACATATTTTAATACTTCTTAGAACACGTGTTCTCTATACAATGCAGTTTAGGAAATGCTACCTCACATTTTCAGGATAAGATCACTTAAAGAGTTAAGAACAGAGGCCATTGTGAAAAGAAGCTTAATGAGTAGGTCCAGTGAGAACCCATTGAAGCCCATGGTCCCAGTGACCCACAGAGTACTTAGCCCTTGTCCACGCATAGGGTTCTTGTACTTTCTATGTAACCTTAAGCTGGTTGTTCAAGTTTTCTTTAAATCTTAGTTTTCTTATCTATAAAGTGGGGATAATAACACTTATCTTGCTGTGTTTTGAGAATGAATAACATATTCCAGGGGAAAAGTTTCTTTTAAAATATTATATAAGTTATTATTTGATCAACACTTGTCTCAGATTCTATGATTTTCTCTCCCAAGCTCTTCCACCTTCTGTATCTCTACATTTCATTCTCTCCCTAACAAATCCTAAATTGAACACTGTAAGTTGAAGCATATAAAATTCCTGATATTCAACTGTTTTTGACCTAGAGAAACTGTGATTTCATATAATTTGACAGTAAATTTTATAATTAAAATTCCTCCCCACCCTATTTTAAAATTAAAAACAGCTAAATTAAAAACAACATTTTTTTCTAGAGAAACTTACTTTTAGGTTATTCTTTTATGATAAATATGTCACATGTTAATTTTTTCCTGAGAATCGGTGGTCCGCAACTATGAAATGGTTCTGGCTGTATTCTATAATGACAGAATTAGTACTTCCAAAAAATTTACTGAGAAAATTTTTACTTCTGGTAATAACACAAATATTTAAAAATTCTCCAATATCTACTTGGTATTTACATTTGGAAATTATTCTGATATTTTGTGACATTTTAGACTTCAGGTTGAACATATAAAATGCGGACAAATCTAATGTGAGCTCATAACATGAATTATTCATGAAAGTGAAACTCTAAATTAAAATATTCAAAGCAATCTGCTTTGTTTTGAAAAGTTTAATGTGAGGAGTTCTAAATATATTTTTGATCTTTGTCTGTTGCAAACATTCCTGAAGAACCAATGATATCAGTGCATCCCTAGCAACCCTAATAGTTACATACACATCAAAGTATATGGCCATAGTGGAAGAATAGTTAACTGAGAGCCGGGAGGCTGGATTCTAGGGCAGCTCTGACATTCATCTGCAAGGTGCCCTTGGGTACATTATAATGCTTCTCTGAGACTGAAACTAACTGGCTTTCTCAAGTATTAGCCAGCTTTAAAATACTGATTCTGTCTCAGAATTTAAGGTAGCTTAGTGGATACTGAAGCCACTAACTTCTAGGAATGCACTTAAGGTTTAATTTAGGTTAATGACCATGCTCAAACGAACAATTTTATTGTCTCACTATTCCAATTCAACAGAAAGCCATCTGATAATATGTAAGCTCAGGAAGTTAACATATTTTTCCACTGTGAATATCACTCTGGAGAAACTAAAATAGATTTAGGCACTACACATGGGATTACGTCATCTCAATCAGTGAACCGTTTCCTTTTGCTGGCTTTCAAAATTATAGACCTGGTTTTATACCAGCCACTCATAGCATTTCCCCTTGAGAGTTGGACTTGACCTTTGGAAGAGGTAATCAAGGGCACCACCCACTGCTCATGAACAGCGAGGATCTAGATCAATCATACGTCTGACCATCTTCTGTATGGTACACAAGCAGTACGCTGGGTTAGTCTTTGGGGTATTTCTTCTGAGGGAAATTACAAAACGCTCTAACTATAAAAATCTACTGCATCTACAAAATTTTAAAATGCTTTTTACATCTAAACTTATACAAGTAAAGCCTAAGAATATGTTTTTAAAAACCATTACCAAAAAAGTATTTGAAGTTTTAGGCTGCGAGAACAAAATACTTCTTCAAAAATCAAATGCCAATTAATTTTCTGATAGGATAATTCATTAAAGCTTTTGCTACACCTTTTGCACTTCTTAATGTAAGTTTTCTTCCTTTACTTTTCTACACTTTCTTAATTTTCTAACATACTAACATGATTTTCATAAACAGTAAAATGAAGAAAATTTAAAACGTGAGGAAAATAAGGCTAGTTATTTTTTAAAAAAACTTATCACCAACTTGAACATACTCATCAGTCTCTGAAAATGTTTTTAATAACTTACACAAATATATAAACTCATAAAAACTGAATTTGATGAAGCTTTATAAATATGCGGCCACGCCATTTGTTCTTTAGATTTGTTTTATAGGAGCTAACATACAAAACCTAGCTAGTATGCAAAAATCTTGTGATAACTATGTATAGTCACTGAGACCTTATTTTTTAAGGTGATAATGGTAATAAAAACCACTAATATTCTTCAACTATGATTAATGCAAAAAGTAAAAATGAGTATTTATTCTTGGGAGCAATAATCTGTAAATGGTATTGGAATTTTAATGGTATAAACTATTAATCTTTTAAAAAGTCACATTATTCAGGTTTGTTTCTTTTGGGATTACAAAGTGAGGCCTCTGTGTTGTGGGTGTGTCTGTGTCATTGGGTGGCTGCGGGGGACAGCTCCTATTTTAATCTTTTTGTATACTTATCTGACACGTTTCTGAAAATATACTACAGCTACTACTAATTCTGCTATTATTAATATAATTTATTAAGAGTTTACCACATATCAAGTTGATAGTACTCTTTAAATTCTATCATGATGCACGTTCTATAATTATACCATTTTAAGATGAGGAAACAGCAATAGAGTGGTTAAGAAACTTCCCTAAGGCTACTTAGCTAGTAGTAGGTGGCAGAGCTGGGATCTGAACATTGGCCAGTTGGCTTTAGAATTAAGTCTTAATCTCCACACAATATGACCTCACATAATATCAACTACTATGAGTAAAGGGACACTATAAGATGATTAGCCTCAAAATCACTTAGGACATTTCAGCTTGCATAAGTACTCTAAATAACTACTACAAACCTCAGACTTTGAAGTGATTTTTCAGAATTATAGTTAGGAAAAATAAACAGTAAGCAAGAAGTAAAATTAGTCTCTTTAAATGTTCTTCGGCATGTGTATACAGAAGATCAGGCATGTAGGGGTGAGGACAGCTGCAAAAGCATATGCTTTAGGAGAAAGGTTTAAGAGCTGGGATTTGGAATGCCTGAATTTTTAGTCTTGGTTCCATCATTTGATTAATAGCTGAACCTCAGGAAAATCACTTAAATCTTCTAGGTATGATATTTTCTCTAATCTACTGACTAGGCTTGAGAATAAATGAGATCTCAGAAAAGAAAGAAATCGCCCATTAAAACCAACATGCCCAAGACAGAACAGGCACACCTCGGAGACAGGGCAGGTTCGGCTCCAGACCACTGCAACAAAGTGATTATCACAATAAAGCCAGTTGTACTATTTCTGCTGGTGGAGGTTCTTGACTTCAATTTGTAAAAAACACAGTATCTGTGAAATGCAATAAAGTGAAGCACAATAAAATGAGGCATGCCTGTATTGTTATAATTGGTTAAGTGGGAATGGGTGGTTTACACGTGTCTCCACAACATTCATGAGTGGCAGGCAACTGATATTTCTGCTATCTCCCCTCTTCCTCTCTATTCCGGCAGCTACTCAGTGCAAAGAATTGTTTGTACTTTTTCCTCTCCTCCACCTAACGTGGCTTCATTTATTCCTTTCTTCTATTGTTTCAACTAATTCCCAAGGTGAAAAACTCACAATTCTTTATACAATAAATTGTATTCCGGAAATGGATCACGTTGTGACTTTGTATAAAATTTCATTTCAGAAGTCATAAAGTAGAAGACAGAATAATGTCTCACTAAAAGCACATTTTTATTGGTTTATTGATTGATGTTGTAATTAAGTTTCTATGTAACCTATTGGTTGTTACTTTATTTCTCCAAATCAATTTTAAATTATTGGGAATTGGCTACATATGAATCAAGTTATAGATACTCTAAATTAGATATCCTATTTATAAATATACACCAGACAAGCACTCTAGATCCAGAATGACATGTTGCAAAGACAAGATTCTCTGTTTCATAAATAAAAATGAAGTGCTCATGGGCATTTAGGTTTACCGGGGAAATTTTACATTGGAGGTAAGTTAGTTTAGACTTTCTGTATGAAAATGCAGGTCTCAGTCTATGTTCATGTGCCTTTCCTCTTAAGAGCTGCAGCTCAAGGCCTAGGTAGCAAAATGTCCTTAGTGCCACTTGAAGTGTCATCTCAGGGAATGGGCATCAGGGAACTGAACGTCAGCATCTCCCAACATCAGGAACACCTCCTTTTAGCAGCTGAAGATATGTGAGAGCTGAGGTAGGGTGGCCACATTGTTAGAACACAGGGTAGTTGAAAATTCTACTTTAAAGAGAATTTTTAACTTTAAAAGGAAGATTTATATATTATATATACCATGAAATGGTGTCTTCCTGTCTTATTACTTATTACTCATGATATATGTAATAGGCATATTCAGTCTTGTAGGCTGGGCAAATACTTATCGCTCTAGGTGATGGAGCAGACCTTTCAAGGTGGGTCCTATCTGAGGAGTGATAAAAACTGGCAAGCCCCTCTGTGGTAGAATTCTTTACCATTTGCTGTTGATTTTGCCCATCTGTTCTGGCAGTGGCTAAGTGAACCTTCTAGGTCATGGCTTATTTGTTCTATTTTCCAGATCTGTTTAAGGATTTTAAAACTCCATCATTAGTTTTAAAAAACATTTAGGTTATATATTTATTAGATAAAAATGAGCGTAAACTATATCTGAACTTAATTTCAAGAACATTTTCCAACCATACACTACAATCTTAGATTATAAAAGCAACAATACATCAACTACGGATTACCATGTTAGACATGGGGGAATGAACACACACACACACACACACACACACTCATCATCATCATCATCATCAACTCATCATCTCACATCAACATCATCAACCAAGATGGTTCTCAAGTGATCCATCCAGTTTATTTAAAAATAAGAAACTTGAAGAATGAAGCAGCCACTACTGCCATCACTTCCTTTTGAGGAAATATCACAGACTTCATGAGTAGGAGATTTTCCCCCTGTGTTACATTTTCCTTTATGTAATTTTATCCATTATTTTTAGTTACCATTTTATGGTTATTTCTCAAAAATCTTGTTTCCCCTTGATACCCTTTAATTACTTCTAGATTATTATCGAGACTGCCTCCTTTTTATTCTCTGACTCCATTGCCTCAATCTATTAGACATTATTTGGCTGTTAGCTATGAATTTAATATTTTTAATCCTTTATTATAAATTGGTTCTTTCAATTAGAGTTGGTTTTTAAATTCTTCTAAACATCTCATATTTTTTCTAAATCTCATCTTCCTTTTGGCTTATTGCTTAAAACTGTTTCACTTATGTAGATACTTGATTTCATTTGTAATAATCTAAAAACATTCTTTTTGATTGTAATAATCTAAATGCATTCATAAGAAAGAATATACTTCTTTAGTCTTAAAGTATTAAAATCATGTTCTCAAAATATATAACAAATATTAAATATTAAACAAGTAAAAATAATCACTGTCATTACAAAATGCTTCTGGAGACATATAAAAAGGTTCTGACACATTCTTGCTGTCACACCGAGAACCTATATGGTCAATAATAACTAATGAAAACAAAGAATGGAAAGAAAGCATTCCCTTTAACTAAAATAAAGAGAAAAAGGGAGTGATTTAATTTAGAAGAAATCATGACTTCTATCAACAGATAACAATAAAATCCACTCTTAAGGATTTATGTATACATAATGTTATACATATATATTTTGCTTTTGCATATTAAAGCAGAATATAAAGAAACAAATGGAAAATTCTACTGTTCCTTAGTCATAAATCAAACCTCACTTTCTGAAAAGCAAAACAATTCATTATAAACAGAGATGTATTTGGAGAAAGTTCTATTAACATGAATAAAATTTTTTTTAAAAAAGGGCTACAAGATGAGCATTTAATTAAAACACACATACACATACACACACATACTCACACACTTTCTTTAGGCTGCTGAAATATAGTCTTTAATTCTCCACTTAAAAAAAAACAACAACAAACCCTGATTATAAGTTTTAAAACCATTTGAAGATGTGAAAGACTGTCTGCATTTCAGCCTACTTCAAAGCCAGTAAAGAAATCATTTCTTCTTCTTCCAACTCAAAGTATGTTTAGGAGCAAGACATCCGATAGAAGTGGTATTGCCAATCTAACCAATTTTAAAATATAAAGTGCTTCTAGCAATATTTGGATACATATAATTTGACAAAAAAGTTTTATAAACCTAAGCTTTGAAAAATAGAAAATATAAGCTCCAACAAAAAAGCATAATTTGTAATTGAAAGAAAATAATATTTTGTAGAAAAAACTGTCCTTCCAAAAAGAGACAAAAATGACTAACTTTTATTTCCCAAGAGAATTATGCCACTTTTATACAACAAAATTATAGTCACCACAAATTGCTTTCAACAATTCCAGTGCTTCTTCATTTGACCACTTGAAAATCAAAATTCTTTCAGATTATAAATATAACTTTTTATAACTCTGTTATTACGTACTGTGAATGGGGAAAGGGGGCCAATCTTGTGGCCGTAGCGTCGAATGGCCTCTCTGATGTGGCAGGGCTGGATGGCATCGCTGTGAGCCTCGACACCACAGGCCGCAGTGCTCTGCGACAGAAAAACACATAAATTGTTACTAAATGAAAAACACACAACAGAACTACAGTGTATAAAATATGAAAATAAACTTTTATAAAATGGATGTTTTTTCCCCTTAGGATGCACATCACTGTTGCCATATACTACATCTAAAAAAAATCCAATTAACAAATCAAAGATGACTCTTACATGACCTTCTCCTAGCAGACCTACCAAATGCAATTCTTATGCTCACAATATTTCACCTAGGCTGCACATACATCAAAGTACAGGAGAATACAGCCACTTGCGTGCAGATGAAAAGTGTCAGGGGGCTTGTTGAAAGAACCACAGGAAGCTATTTAAAAATTTTTTTAAACATTTATTATTATAAATGTTTCTTGGGAGCTTGTTGGACATATTTCTGAAATAATAAAAGATGTAAAATTGCTATAATATATTTATTTATATTGGGGTCATAAAAGATCATTTCAACTTGGTGCTCATTTTCTAGGTATCCTCAAGACAAAAATAAAATAAAGTAAAATAATAAAATAAAATAAAATAAAAACTTTCTATTTTAATCTGCCTTATCTGTAAAAGGCAGGTTTTAAAGTACAAAAAGACCAAGAAAAAGAAAGATTATTTGCAATGAGAGTGTGGATATCAACTCAAGAAATATATGTCTGGGATAAAGAAAACATTGGGCCATTGTAAATTGAGATGGAATAATGGTTTCATCTCTTCTGCATGATCTAGACATTGCAAAAAAAAATGTATGTAACATGCTTTTAAAAAGTTAAAATGTGCAATAAGGGCACTGTAATCTTGTGGGTCAGTTGCAGGATCTAGTTTCCCGACTACCTGGGTCCATATCATTACTGACTCTGTCAAGTTATGTAATGTATCTGAACTTCAGTTTCCTCATCTGTAAAATTGAGGTAATAATTATAATTGCTTTACAGCGCAGTGGATACCAGATACCAGATCATCAACATTAAAAGAATCAAGAGAAAGAAATAGTAGCTTGGGTAACTAACTATAACTGTAGTCTAGACATCATTCATAGCCACATAATGAAGATGATTTTTTTCTGGTAATTTCTATAATTACCATCCTCATAATTCTTTGTAGGGGTACAATTAATACAACTTCTATGAAAAGCAATTTGGCAAAATCTTATCAAAATGAAAAAGCACAACCATTTTTGACCCAGTAATTTCATATCTAAGAATTTATCCTACAGATGGTATTACAAGGTACAAAGTAACATACATATAAGGATTTTCACTGCAGCACTATTTGGATTGTTAAACTAAATTTTCATCAATAAGGGAACACTGAAATAAATCATGATACATCCATTCAGTGAAACAGAAACCACAGCAGCCGCCAAAAAGAATGAGATAGTTCCACACATACTCCCACTGAGCTCCATACATATCCTATCTCTAAGATGTATTGTGTGAAAAAAATGCAAGGTATCTAACTGGGTGGTACTATGTTACCACTTGTTAAACAAAACAAATGAAGGGTTAAATATGATACAGTCATTTAAGCATGTGATATTTCTGCAAGAATACACCAAAAATTAGTAATAGTGCTTATGTCTTGGATGGGTGGATGGAGGACAGGTACTAGCGGAGATATTTTTCATTGTATATCTTTCTGTACTTTTAAAATATACTTTTTGTACCTTGTGCATGCTTTTCCTGTTACAGACTGGTAAAATAATATAAAAATTCCTACCAAATAAGAGCATTTGTTAATTATCCAAGGTGAACCTGGATAATTAACAAATTATTCTTTTATATTTTAAATAAGATTTAAAATATAAAAGAAAACATCTTGATTATTTTTATTATTTTAACAAGATTTGAAATAAGCCAAATAGGAATTTACTCTAGGGTATCTTTCTCAATTTCATTCCAACAATACCCTAAATAACACACCTGCAATGCCCACAATAACACAGATGAAGTTATTTTAACTCCTCTTTGGCACTGATACGAAAGTGCATAGGGTTTTTATTGAGTGCTTTCTCGATTCTTATTCCACATGCTTTGCTTCAGTTGGAATGTATTAGAATAAATGCAATTATCAGGTACCTGATAAGTGAAAAGACACTTCTGTGAGTCCATTAGGCTCCCGAATGTGAATATAGACTGATACAGACTACTATAGACTCATTAACATGCTATGTATAACACATCCTTGTGAAGTTGAAGTATTCTATCCATTTGTAGAAATGAATGCAAATATTCAGCTATATTTGGGATCTAAAGTAAGTTTTCCAGTGGAAAATAATGGAAATAAAAAGAGAGACATCAAGAGGGTCCACACTGCATACTAAGTGAGGTGGGAAGCCCTTCCTGTGCATTCCCCGATGGCGTCGCCTGGCTCCTGCAAGCCAAATTTCTTTTTCACTTCTTTTCTCCATGGCCAGTGTCGATCTACTCTTCCTTTACTTTCTCAAATAAATTTGGTTTTGATATAGAACATTTTGGTCAAAATCTCTCAGAACCTCTGGCATGGCAATCAAACAGAATTTGAGAACATTGAAGTAGGAGGCATAAGTTAGAAACTACCTATGATGGTTATTGGTACAATATGAAGACAAATTAACCAGCACGGTTGAATCATGTTATCTGTGCCCCAAAAAGATGAAGTTAACTTATATAAAAGTAAAAACGTTCAATTTTGTGAAAAATGATATTAGATTTTCCATTTTTCCAATTTCAGGTTTTACCTGCTATAATTAAGCAACTGCAAACATTAGTATGAAGTTCCCACGTGCACTCGCACTTTCTTGATTTGCCCATTGAGTTCTTTGGAAGGGAACCTTTAAATCTAAAGTGTTATATTCCCAGTATTGTTTCCATCTCAACAAATATCTCCACATTTTTGTCAACATCCAGTCCCTTACCAAGGTACTAATAATCTGTTCAAATTCAAAATTCATACCAAGTTTAGAATTTTTAGTTTAGCAGTGATCTAACATTTTTGCAGTATACTTCAAAATTATTTCAGAACAATTAGCATTAAATTTGTTTGTTATCTAATATTAAAAATCTTGTATCTGCTGTAAACACATATGAACAGTATTAGATATATGTATCAATTCATCTTTCCTGTTCTGATTGTACCCACGTTTTAGAACATTCTTTACATTTCCAAAAATGAAACCTACATATCTGACAAAATACTGAGTCCTATTGTCTGTAGAATGTTTGCTAAAATCTCTGTGGAAACTAAACTCTACCTCCTTAAATAAAAGTACAAGCTGCTTGGTAAAGTTCTCCTTCATATGTCAAGTCCTCTTCCTCTTGGCTGCATTCATAGTCCTTCTTGTATTCCTCCATTTTATTTTCATTTATGTCTCTTCCAGAAATTGATGCTAGGTATTAGATGCTGTAGTCCCATATGTTTCCTAGATTTGAGTATTGTCTCTGTACTTGTCCTTGCTGGCTTGCACTGAATAAAATTTCTTGCAGTTTGAACTCTCAAATGTGGTACAAGAAGTTATACTGAAACTTCTGTTCTCCCATGAATCTATTACAAGTGTCTATACCTGTCCTGACTCTTTTCTTTCCACCTTAAAAGATGCTGAAAAGGTAAAAGTGCCCTATCCTTGTCCAGCCTTCCCCTTCTAGGATAATCTAATGTTTAAGGACCTGGAATCTCAGCTAATTGCCTCTTGTTCTCTCTACATCTGTAATGGTGGACTAGATCTTTTGTTACTCTTGAAATATTAAGTCTTACAAAGGAATAACACATATCTCAGATTAGAGAAAATGATAGTTAGTATTACTATTCCTAACACTTCGTTACTCACTGACCACAAAGGTTAATTTATGACTGGCCAGGCAAGTGTCTTCTTTTTCCTCATTGTTTTATATATCTCTCTCCCAGAGTTTTGTGCCTATAGAACATTTCTTTTCAGATGAAGGGGGACCATTCTTTGGCCAAAGGTTACTGTATATAATATAGTTAGTTTTCTCATTTTAAAGTTTAATTCAGATGTTATTTGTTAAAACTGTAGTGCTGTATAACTAGGAAAAGCTTTTCTCTAAAGAAATTAAAACTAGAAAATACATTTAAGGAAAAGACTAGAGAGAATCACTGTATTCAAGGATTCATACATTATTATATCTGGAAGGAACACGAGATATTATCTATTCTAAACTCTGCCAACTCCAATCCCATCTTATAAATGAGAGAGTGAAGATAAGAGATATATGCTCAAGATTGTAATGACAATATCAGAATATGGCTATACATTAAATCTTTTGTTTTCTAATACAAAAAGCAGGTATATAATAGAGGCTTTATTATTTTATGTAGAATGAATCATACCATGTTATCACCATAGCTGAAGTTTCCATGAGTAAAAATCAAAACATGGCAAAACTGTATAAATGTAGAAAGATGTGGATGAGTAAATAGAGAAATAATGAATAGCTTTGAAGTAAGACATCATTCATTCTGATGCCACCAATTGTGAATTTAGGAAAAGTTAGGCATGGACTGGGCTAAAACTTACTTTATCCAAGAAACCTTGGCTGTAAAATAACTCTAATAGCTTTCAATAAGATTAGGAGAGAAATGTTTAATATTTAAGAGAAAAAAATATCAAGAATTTCCAAACTTATAAAGAATTATTTTATGTATGCATAATTACCAGGTTAATTACAACTTCTTCTTACATACTTTGCAAAGCAAGTCCACTAAAGAAATTTTTTAGGTAACATTTTGTTACCATAGTTTGTTACTGAATGAGCTGAAGAGCGCTATAGCTGAAATTCTTTAAAACTACTTTACAAAACGTAAGTTCCTTATAGTTCAGATTTTCACTTAATAAGTAAGCGGTGAGCTCTGTCATTTTGTAAATGAAAGGGGAAATCAGATATGAGGTTGAAATTTAAATTTGCTTACTATCGATTATGAAATTATATGTTGGCATGATTTCACTACTTGTTATGTATATATCAATAGACCGAAGTTGACAGAGAAAAGAGTCTGGACCACAGAGAAAGATCAATAGAATTTATCTAACCTAAAGAACATAGAGAAAAGATTCAAAGAGAAATTAAACAGAGCCTCAGGTACTTGTGGAACAATGTCAAAGTAACCAATAAATATGTACTTGGAGTCTCAGCAGTGGAGGATGGAGGGAATGAGGCAGAAAAATATCTGAAGAAATAATTGCTGAAAATTCCCATGAATTGGTTAATGACATAAACCAATATTCAAGAAGTTCAGTGAACCCTAAACAGAATAAATACATAGCAAACCATGTATATGAATATTATGGTGAAATTGTTGCAAACCAAATGTAAAGACACAATCCTGAAAGCATCCAGAGAAAAATAACAGGTTACACACACAGAAACAATAACACAAAATCTACTGACATACGATTAAACATAATTAATGCCAGAAAACAGTGGAATGATATCACTGAAGTACTGAAAATAAAACTGCCAATCCAGAATTCTATAACCAGTGAAAATATCTTACAGGAATGAAGGAGTAGTAAAGGTATTTTCAGAAATAGAAAAACTAAGAGAAACCATCACCAGCAAAACTACACTATAACAAATGCTAAATAAAATTTACTAGAACAAAAACGGAAAATGATAACAAAAGGAAATTCTTATCATCAAAAAGGAATGAAGAACAGATAAACTAGAGTTCAGTGATAAAAAGAGAGGTTTCATAAATATAAATAAGTGAAGAGAGAGATGTGCCATGTTCATGGATTATAGATTTGGTATTGTTAAGACATCATATCCCCAATTGATGAAAACATTCAACCTGATCCCTTTCAAAATTTCACAAGGCTTTCCTTTTTTCCCTTCCACCCCTCCCTCCTCCTCTCTGATAGAAACTAACAAGATGATTTTAAATTTACACAGACATGCAAAGGTCACGGCATATCCATATTAAACTTGAAAAATAATGTTTGAGGACTTGTAGACTTTAAGAGCTACTATAAAACTACAGTAATAAAGAAAGATGATACAGAAAAAAATAAATATAAAAGCTAAAGCTATAAAGCCCCCAGAAAAAAAAACACAGGAGAACATTGTCATGAGTTGGGAGCAGTGAAAGGTTTTAGACAAAACACAGAAAGCAATAAACATAAAAGAAAAAATTAGATAAATTAGATTTCATCATTAGTTCAAATCTTCTGCTCAGCAAAATATACTATTAAGACAATAAATAGGTAAGCCACAAACTGAGAGAAAATATGTGAAAAACATACATTTGAAATAGGATTGTTATACATGACACATGGAGAACTCCTATAAGTTGGTAATAAAAGATAATCCTCCCTCAAAAATATTTTGTAAAAGACTTAAAGAGACTCTTCCTTGCAGATGATATATGAATGGCCAATCAGCACATGAAAAAATGCTCAACATCATTAGTCACCAGGGAAAATGCAAATTGAAACTATAATAAGTTACTATTAAATATCCATTAGAATGGTTAAAATTAAAAACAGTGATACCAAATGTTGACCAGTGAACTCTCATCTTGCTTTATCCAGAAGAAAGCTGTTAAAGTTTGAATAAAAGTCATTGAGTATGGTTAAGTATTGCTGGTGAAAGTAAAAAAAAAATGATAGAACCATTTTGGAAAACGTGTCTTGCAGTTTCTTTAAAAACCAAACACATACCCTACTCTATGACCTAGTAATTTCATTCCTAGCTATTTACCTAAGAGAAACAAAAACATTTTTTCATAAAGACTTGTACAATAATGCTCATAAGAGGTTTATTGATAATACCTCAAAAACTGGAAACAAACTACATGTCCACCAAAATGAGAATGAAACTGATATATTCATCCAAGGGAACATTATTCGGCAGTAAAGAGAAATACATTGCACTCCTACTGAAAATATAAATTTCAAAGAAAAAAAACCTACTGAGTGAAAAAAATTTCACACAAAAGAGTATGCGTACTATATTCTCTTTTTATCAACTTCTAGAACAGAAAAAACTAATCTATGATGAAATAAATCAGAATGGTTGCTGCTTTTCTGAGAATGATGGCAGGAGCTGACTGGGAGGAGGCATGAAGAAACCTGCTGAACTGATGATAATGTTTTATATCTTGAGAGGGATTTAGAAAACAACGAAGTTTACATATTTGTCCAAATTCATTAAATGGGATACCTAAGAACTGAGTGGTTCGCTGTATTATAAACTTTACCTTAAAAAAAGAACCTTAAATAAATTATACATAATGAAACATGTAGGTACGAAGCATACTGATGTCTTCAGTTTTCTTTGCATTGTATCAAAAAGACAAAATGATGAATGGATAAAAGAACAATATGATACATAGCTATAGTAAATGTAAATATATAGTTAATATAGTAAATACAGTAAAATTTTAACTGTAGAATCTAGATGGCAGATATACGATGTTCATTCTATAAGTCTTTTCACTTTTTTGTATGTTTGAAAAATTTTAAAATAAAATGTAAAAAAAATCAATATCTTGCTTTGTCCAAAAGAAAGCTGTTAAAGTTTGGTAGAAGTCATTAAGTATGGTTAAGTATAAACTGGCTACTTCTAAAAATTTGAATTATGAGAAAAACTGAACATTTTCCCTATCTCTGAAGAGAACTCAACCAGATCTTCTTTATCTGAAAAAAAAAAATCACTAACCTTTTTTCTTTTCCTTTGCTTGGTTTTAGCTGAGTCTTGTCCAGCACTCCCATTCCCTAGGGATCCTGATGTGGTTTTCCCTGAGTGCTGTGATCCAGATGGCGGAGCTGTTGGTGTAGGAGGAGGTGTATTCTCAGGAGAGTCTGGGTAAGACTTCATGCAAGACCACTGCCCAAAGAAATGTGGCTTTGAAATCGAGTGACCAGGACTTCTACTAACATTCAGTTTTGTTTAATGTTTCATGGATTTAATACTATTTGACGCTTACAAATATAAAAACACAGTTTATTATTATCCAGTCCTCAGAAATGATGCCCCCACCTTCTCCCTAAGGGTTTAAATATGTTTATTTTTTAATCTGTCAATCATTTAGATAAAATCAGGATTACTCAGATACAGCTTTCAAATTTCTGCAGATTTTGTCAGATACGGACATTTCTACATCTGACCAGCTGTCTTTAGACTGAATACCTTGTGGTCACTGTAGATACCTCTAGCTCCTCCCACATCTAGCTCCTTCCTTCATAAAATCCCGCCTATCTGGATCCTTTGGCTATGACTGTAAGTCTGTTCTGTCTTCCATGGAGAAGCACTTCAAATACTTGAAGACTGTTATATTTCACAGCTTTTTCTCTTCTATAGGTCAAACACCTCAGGTTCCTTCAACCACTTATTATGAGACATATTTCCTGGTTCCTTCACCCCATGATCATTCCTTTTAGACATTCTCCACTATGTCAACATCCATCCCATAAGATGTCGCCTAAATACTAAAATAGAACAAAGTTGCCTTATCGGTAACATCATAATATTGGCTCCTAAGAAATTTACAGGCAAACAAAAGTCTCTGTTTTTTCACATACGGTATTATTAATCTACCTCATCCTATCAGCCATATTAACCATACCATCTACTGGCCTACAGTTCTCTGTAATATATTTAAAAAATTACTCTAAACTTTGTAAAATGTTTTGCTGAAATTCAGATATTGGTTTCAAGAGTATTTCTTTGATCTGCTTGCCTGGAAACATTATCAAATAGGAAAGATAAAGCTAATCTGGCATGAGTTGTTCTAAGGAAAACCAAGACAGCTCCTCAAGATCATTGCTTCTTATGCATATATTAGAAAAAAATGTAGAAAGTTAAATTAATATTAAATTTGCTAATCTAATATGAGAAACCCAAGCTTAATTAGTGCTCAAGAAATTGCAATCATTAAAATGAAATGCATTTGTATTAACTCTACGCCGGGAGGTTCTGATTCCAATCCACTATGCATAGCATCTCCAGCTGGGTCTCAAACCACCCTTTTGAACTTATAGCCCTTTAACTAAGAAACCTTCAACTCTTCCTTAATAACTACGCATCTAAGACCTTAATTTTCTCATCGAAATTTCTACTACCCCTCCTCAAAGAATCCGTTGCTTGAATATTTTAATCAAGAGTTTTTTCCTTGTACAATTATACTTACGCTGCCTCTGAGGCCTAGAGTATTCTCCCCACTTTTATCATCTCATCAAAGTCCTACCTTTCCTTCAACACCCAGTTTCCTTTTTGAAGTTGATTGTAATGTCTATGCCACTGATTTGGAAATTAGTATATGCTATCTGAAACTGTTTGCTTGCTCATTTATTTCCTTGTTTGTTTTACAGAATATTCTACCTCCCTCAAAAGACATCATATCAGTCTCCGGAATTCCCCTTTGTACCCATCTTAGTAAAGTCCTTGAAGCAGGCCCTTGATGTCGATTGCTGATTTGTAATGTTGATGAGTAAAGCTCCTACTTTACTTAGGGTGGCCATTCTCTTTGCGTTATGTGAAGTAATAAAGAGCAAGAAGACTTCCAGTCGCACTGAATGTTCATTCTGACTACCAGTCACATAGGAGGAGGGGTGTCTGGCAGGCCAGGAAAAAGCTTGAGGCTTGTACTAACACATTTAGTCAGGATGCTTTCCGACACTCATGCTCCCACCTCCCAGAGAGCCCAGGAAATTCAGCACACATAGGCCATTTTTCTTAACTGCTGGGTAGCTGGGAACAGCGGCTGTGGTTGCTGAGAAGTTGCCCAGGGCAGCTTGGCCACCCTGGAGAACCAAGAAAGGGGGGGAAATGAAGAGTTTTCCTAGCCATGCAAGCAACCCCTTGAATGTTAAAGGAAAAACTAGGCTTGTTATGTTCGCTGTAAATTTCTTCAATTAGAAATGTTACAACAAATTTGTGTGATGTTAATGAAAAGCATACTATGCACATATTCATAAAGTGAAAATGTACTGAAGACATTTTAAAGGGTGTTCTTTGACATCATAATTTGGGTTTGTAACATAAAGAAAACAAATAGTGTTTAATCAACTCCGTAAGCTTTAGGGACTTTTAAAGTATGCTGACTGATAATGATGTATGACCTTTTCTAAGGAAAAAAATGGATTTTAATAGGCATAAACATTTTAATTCCTACTTGGATTCCAAGCTAATCTGATTCTTTAAGGAGCATAAAAAGATGTCAAACTTTTGGCTTGTAATAATGTGCTAAATAGGCATGTATCTTTGTAGATTTATAAAGTATCCTAGAGCAGAGATACTTAAACCTCTGGGTTCACAGGGTTTACCGATCCCTTGGATCCACAGAATGGTTTCAGAGGGTTCTGAACACCCTGAAATTGTATGCAAAATTTGCGAATGTGTTTAATGGGAAAATGGTTCATAGCTTTCATCAGATTCTCAAAGGGGCTTATCTACTTTCGAGTTATACATTTCACCCAACTTGATCTAAAGCTCATTTCACAAATATACATGCAGATGTTAACCTAACCTCCATGCTGCCTTCTCTGTGGTTATTAGACTGAATTCTATAAAACTGCTTATGTTTGTAAAAAAGGTCAAATATTAGCAAATTCATTCAATAGATAATATTTCATTATGGTTTTTAGGCACATGCCAATTACAGAGAGTATTTTTTATACCAAAATTATACAAAGCCTTAAAGTTGGCAAGAAGATTTTATAGTCTTCATAGGTTGGGATCTCAATAACATAAACTGGATCAGAAGAGATGTGATCTTCACATGACAGGGCCAATCTAAACACAGAAGATAAATGGAGCCATGCTTCTTTAAATCATGTCTAGAGATGGATCAATAACTAGAATGTAAAATTATCAAAAAAGGCCAAGAATTATTATTATCTGAATAATAATAATCCTCTTATCTTTAAGTCACAAAGAAATAAATAACTTTGCTCAATGTTATTCAATTACCAAAATCAGCTGTTCATCTCCCACGGAAATGAAAAGTGCTCTGCCACTACCCTTCTTTCCCTGAAGGGCTAGGAAAGCTAAATAAGGCAGGGCAAAGGTGAAAAAAAGCATCATATTAAGTGGATCATTAGGGCAGGCACACAGTAAGTGTTTAATTAATATTTGTTTGAATGTCGAATGTATTAAGATTCTTTGACTAAAGTCCATTAATTCCTACATAATCTTTCCCAAAGAACTACAAATAGAAATACAAATAAAAAAAAATCCACACATGTGTCTGTCAGATTTTTTGATACTCACCTCAGCAGAGTTGTGATACTGAATGAAGGTTGCCGAAATGGCATGGCTGAAGGGGTCTCCCGCCTTGGCTACCATGTCCTGCCTCACAAGAAGAGCCAGATCCACTAACTAGAAGATCAGAGCAATGAAAATAAGGTCACATAGCTGGAAATAACTATGCATGTCACTGAAGTGGCAAAACTAAAAGCAATACATTCTAAATGTTATTGATAATACTGTCTGCCTAAAATTCTGTATTGTGGACATGAGCGTATGCTTTCATTGATAGGTAAATGAACCTACCAATGGATAGAAATGATATATTCTGACCTTCTAGGGAAACTTTATTTCATAATCACTAAAACAGCATTTAAAACACAGATTTCTAGGCTTCAAGCCCCGAGATTCTAAATCAATATGTCTGCTCTGGGATGCAGTCTAGGAATTTATATTTTAAACAAGAACCAAGGAGATGATGTTACTTGTGGTCTAAGGACCATGTTCTGAGAAACTGCCAGAGGGCACTGATTCTAGACTCAGATTTTTGCAAGCACTCGGTAGATTGTACTTATCTAAAAAAGTATTTTTCAAAGCTCAAAAGTAATCTCTAAACAGGGCATGTATATTTAGAATTCAATGTTGAGAAAAAGTATGCAGGATTTCATTTTTGGTAACGATAAAGTTGCAAGAAACAGTCACTTTTACTCTACATCCACCAGAGCTGAAGATGCAAAGAAACGTAACTGAACTGTTTTAGAAAATGATAAGATGGTCGTAGGAGAAAACTCATGGCTATTTTTATTCCTGGCAGAGCAGCAAGTGGAAGAAGAATTGATCATGGATAGAAATAAGGAGAAAGCAGCCATGTATGGCTTGATGTGACAGATTAAAATTCTTACCTGTGCCACAGTTTCGTATGCTAAATATGCTAAAATTTCCATAGCGACAACATTGGGTTTTATCTCCATACTGCTGCAGTCCAACCAGTCTCGAAATTTGGAGGCTTTTTTGGCTAGCCATTAAAAAAACAAGTATAGAACATTTAATTTTTGAAGTGTTTTAATACTGCAAATTACTATCACAAAGTGAAAAATATGTCTCTTGAAAACTGCATATGAAAGATAATACATACGAAATACAAAGTTTTTGAAGTTTTATTAGCGTCTAGTCTAGCCTCAAGAAATTCCTTATGCATTTGGGTCCTTTATTTTGAATTTATGCTACATAACATAGTATACTAAATTACTTAATGTTTAGCACTTCTGCTGTGTCAGAATCAGTTATAAATTACCACTGGCCACAGCTTATGTTATAACAAGAGTAAGAAGAGTTATTTGCTTGATGTAACTTTTTATTTATTCCTGTGGGAAAAAAATCTTGCTAGAAAGAACCTGTTACAAGAAAAGGAACATACAGAAATTGTATTTTTAATACCCCTCAAAATGCATCTCTTACACGTTAAAAATCATAAATTTAGAATCAAATAGAATAAACTGCTGTCTGGCCTGATCTAAGCCTGCGGTTACATTTTCCTGATTACAAAGGATGTCCAAATTCTTAAGCCTGACTTTCAAAACCATCCAGAATGATTCGAACCTGCCTTTACATTATTCTCTATTAAAATGTCACGTGGCCTTGAGTATAATCTTTTCTGTGTTTGCCCCTGTTCCTTTCCCTCCATGGAAGGCCTTCCTATCACTCTTCATTCATAAGAATCCTACCCATACAGGCCAAAGATATACTCCATTCTAGTCATTTACTGAACGCTTATATCATCAGATATCCTTTCGAGTTTGCTTATAATTTCCTAAACCATATTATAAGTTCTCTATTGGCAAATACCACGTGTCACGTCTCTCTGCAGACCTAACAGTACCAAGCACATATGGAATCCTCCGTTAAATATCTCTAAACTGCCACAGAGCTAAGCAGAGTCTAACTTGATATAGGGCCTTCATTATATATTACTAATTTAACTAGCAACCTGGAGGGAAAAGATTGATCGTGAAGATTTTATCAAGTCTATAACATAATCATCTTTTAAAAACCCTACTGATTATTCTTTTGATTAATCTGGTCCCGCAGGTCTATAAAACACTTAACAGTAACTTAAGGCATGATGTTTTGATCCTTATGGATACAATCTTCATGGATTCCACATACAGAAGAGTTTTTTTCTAAATAAATCACAGAAGACCTTAAGTCCTGCTATCGAAACGCACATCCAAAGTTGTCAGCTGTGGCAGAATTATGATAATCCCCCTTAAAGCTATCTCCCTAAAGTAACCAATCTTCTAAATGCTCTCTGACATGCCACATTCCATCTAACTAGTAAGCTGCAATAGCTCACAAACACTTGTTTAACATCTGTGGAATACTTCTGAAGTTAAAGTTAACAGACAGCAATTTGGCAAGATCAATAAAATGTACCTTATTCATTTCTCCCTTTGACAGATTGTTAGGAACACAGAAACAGATATTTTGTGACTATGAGGGAGAGGGAATAAACAATTTATTTTAAAAGCGAGAGTAAGGATAGTTCTTAGTATTCCGTCAGATCTGTCTGCCTAAGTAAAGAAATTAGTAGCTTTCTCACTAGATTTTAAGTACTGAAAATGTAGGGACAACGATCACGTGGCCACCACTGTATCCCCAGCATCAAGAATAGTGCTGACATTAGAAGACTCACAAAAAATATTTCTAGAAGAAATGGGTGAATGAACAAACAAATAGATGAAAGATATTTCTTCAGTAGAAGGTTAGGCTCTAAACGTTTCTATACATCAAAAAGATGCACAGAGGTCCCATAAACTTACTTGAGTTACTGCTATTTCAGCAACAAGAAAAGATTCTGAGTTAATTCTCTTCCTGTCACCTGGAACAGGATACCTTCAGAGATAGAACCTTTTAAGACATTGTTGGTTCCAGAAAACGAGGTACAGACATCCCTAGTCATGATAGATTGTTTCCATTGAGAAGTGAAGGGGCATCAGAATGAATGAGTTCCTTTTCCTTCACCCCTCTTCTCAATATATCCTGGAAACTGATCGACAATTTAAATAGAATCCTGAATAAAGGTCAAAATCTCCTAGGATTATTAGCTTTCTGACACTATCTGGGTTTCTGGCCTGTGCTGGAATTAAAACAACTTCGGACAGGATTCTATATGGAAATTTAAGGTTACTTAATTCTTATACATTCTTGTATCCTTCTCATCAATGATCACTAGTAAAATTCAAGTTTCTCCCAATTTTCCATTCTCTCATCCCTGTATACTATTACATTATTTCTGCCTCACCCCCTTTCACCAGTCTTTCCATTCCTGATCCTTCCCTCAGAACCCTGTGTAATGCTTATTCCAGTCTGAAGAAATCTTCTGCTATTTTAACCTTCTCAAAACCACTGTTCTCTGGGTTAAGACTATTTGAGAATAGTCCTCCTCAGAGGGCATAGTTTTCTCTGGGACCTTTAAGAATACAGGTTCCTTTTTTCTTTCCTTCTATAAATATTTATTGGTCAGCTACTGATCACCAGTCTGTTCATTTCCCCAAGTAACAGAGGACCTGGAGGCAATGTATCTTCATTCTCTTAGTATCTCCTACAGAGAAAATATAGAACAAGTAGACAGCAGAATTCTTACCACAAACAGAGATAACAAAATCATATTTTAACAAATAACTACTAGCCTAAAATTTTTCTACCCAACTAAACTATCATTGAAATATGAGGGCAGAATAAAGACATTTTTAAGACAAAAATGAGAACTTTAACCACTTACAAAGCCCTGGGAAAAACAAACTTCGGCTAAGAAGAAAAGTTTACTATTGATCAACTTTAAATTTTTAAGTCCGTGATGTATATTAAAAAATTAAGGATAGCAACTAAAATAATAAATAGAATATATATGAAATGACTAGGGAACAATGGAATGGAAAAAACTCAATCTAATCAAATGAATAAAAAGAGGAGAAGCAAAAAAAAAAGCACAGTAAATTTAAAACACAAAATAAGACAGTGTATATAAACCCAAATGTATAAGTAATTGAATACATTAAAATTAAATTCATCAATTAAAATAAAGAGACTTTCAGATTGACTAAAAAGAAAATCGAGATATTTGTTTACAAAATTCACATATAAAACAAGTTGAAAGAAAAGGATTGCAAAAAGGTTTCCAAATTGTAACTAGATTAAAGCTTTAAAGACTTTGAGGGAAATGACTCTCTGACTTATATAAATATAAAAGAAAAGACTGGTGAATTTGACCAATGTCCCGATTCTACAACTTACCCTCAGCCTATAAACTTATAGACTTGTTATTTTAAAATGCACCAGAAGTCCCAATTAGTGAATGCTATTATCAACTATTTAGAAAGATATATGACTAGATCACAATTCCTACAGCCTGGTAATTTATCGGAAGAAGAGGAATGAAATGAGCCTAACACTCTGACCAGCGTGGGTATCAATTCTGAATTTGCTGACCCATGTGGATTAAGCATTCCCAAACACAAAATAGATTTTCCCACTAAGGTTTCAAAATGAAGCACCTACAGGTGCTTAGAGAAATATTTTTAAATGACCAAATCTTTCTTCTTTAAAGAAAAATTTAAGCATAATATACAGTTTATACTATAATTATTTTACAAAGGGAAAATATCAGTTTTTATCTGTTACAGTTTATTATTCTTACAAAAACTGAGTTATTAAAAATCTGCTTTTCAAATAAAAGATGTATTAGAAAATTTTAATAACTATATGGTTTTAGTGTCAAATAGCACTTCTGTTCCTTTAAGTGAATTAAATTTAAAATATGATTTAAAAAAAATAGTTCAATAGCACTAAATGTTACTTTATAAACTGCAGATTTATACTTATAAAAGACTTGAATGCCATTTTTAAACCTAAAAATTACAATACAAAAACCTCTCATTTGCTGAAATTGCCATGATCTGAAGTGTCATTTACTTAATGCTTCACAGATGTATGATGCCAAATTGTTAGTCAGACTGCAAAGTATATTTAGTTAGGAAAAAAATCTTCCAAAACATGTTTTCCTATATTTTACTGACATTTACATGGGGCACTATTTGAAATGTGTCATTTATTTGCACTTTATGATCTATAAATGAAGCTCTCATTTTCTTTTTCCAAATCAAATACATTGTTATTGTGACCACATAATAGCTTTTCGTTTAAAGACACCATTGTGTCTATAATCCCTCAGAGCGGGGTCATGTGCTACTTTGTCAGACTTGTAGCTGGACTTTTCATCACACATGCTCTTTGACCTTTACCCTGAAAGTTTTAGTCATTACTGAACTCTTGCTGTAAGGATGTGCTGCTATACAATTGAGCCCACTATTTATCATGAGCCTTAGTGTACTTTTAGTAAGCCTGTGTGCAGTGATGGGACAGCACTCATTTTACCACGTGGTTATTAGTATTACAAGAGCATGGACTAATGAATTTGGCTAACACCGAATGCGTGCCACAGCAGGAGGTTACAGACAAAGATGGAAGAGATTATTGATATGTTCCTCTGTGGTAATATGAGTATGCATAAATAAATGAAAAATTTGTTATTTATGAATACATATGAGGGGCTTTTAAATGTCATGATTGTACTACGAGTCCATTCTGGGTCAAGTATAATCAGCAATAATAGTGTGAATATGACTAAGACACTGGGAAAGAAAGTAAAACGGGAATATTAGGAAAAATGGATTTTTTCTAACTAAAAGTAATGTGAATAATTAACATGGCTCTCTGTGTATTACTCACACCCTTTAAAACTCCTATTAATTGCAAAACAGTAAGAGTGGGGTAAAATCTTTTATGGGCACCCCTACAATGCAGGGGCTGTTCCTGTAACAGTTCTGTTACATATACTAAATTCACCCATTTCTAAGGAACAGAGATTGTGTCATACTTTACTATATCTGTAACTCATAATCTCTTAAACATATAATGAAGCAAAGTTAAATGCTTACTTACAGAAACTTAATTGTCGACTTTCACAGAATTCTGCATATTGAGCTGAATCCATAATTCGAGTTTGTCTTTCTGCTCTCTAATAGATAAAAATAAAAAGACACGAATTTTTTTTAAAAAGCAAGTAGACGAATATATGTTTTCACAGCTAAAACTTAGAATTGAAGTTCCATTTTCCTTTCCTAACTCTAGGTAAACAGTTTAGAACTGCCATAAATACCATGATACATAAAATTATAAGTAACAGTAGTTTTGAAGTTTGTTTCTCTTGGAAATAAAGTTTAAAATGCCATGTTCCATTCCTGTTACCGCCATTATAGCAGAAGGAAAAAACTAAAGGATCCTGCTTCATAGATTGTGCACTTCTAAATTTTCTTAACTGTACCATCCTTTTAAAGAAACTGTGAGGAGATAACAAATCAAATTGTTAATGATTACTGTCCATTTGCCTTAAAGGTGAGATTTTTAAATATTAAAATAGGAGTCAAAGAATGGAATCCATGTATTTCCCTTCAGTTTGAACATGGAGCCAGAGCTAACAAATCCATATTTTAAATTGCAAAGAAAATAAAGAAAAAGGTAAACACAACACAAATCCTTTCATCTGAGTCCAGGTATGATTCACAGTTTGGTACAGCTTCATTCGTGGGTTTCTGATTCAGTACAGCAGATGTTTGCTGCTTCATTGTCCCACACGAGGTAGGATAATTATAATTCGCCCACAGTTTGGTGGGAAAGAATACGACCGCTTCCGCTTCCTTGGCGAGGGAAGCATTTTGAAATGAGACAGGCTGGTACTTCTTGGAATGAATTTCTGGCCAGTAAAGGAAAAAATTCCCTGAGATTTTAATTTTTTTTCTGCTTTGGAAGGACTTTCAGCAAGTTTTCTTTATCACGGTTGTTGGAGTCCATAAGTACCACTTATAACGTCTGTGGATATTTTTATATTTTTTTAAACTAAAATTATTATTTTTTCATTTTGTTTGATTTGGGTAAGTAGTCAACTGAATTCCAATGATATATCAGTTGATGAAATGAATAATGATACACTAGCTGCAGCTCAATACAGAAAAGATATAGATGGGAGGTGGGAAGTAAGGTAAAATTTACTAACTACTGTGGTTCCTTCTAAGATCACTGAGTATTTTTTCCCTTTCTTCTCTTCCACCCCTTCCTCCCTCCCTTCTTTCCTTCCTAAATCTCCCCCACACATACAAACACACATATGTGCTGATACAAAATCCTCTTGATTTGTTTATTTTAAACATTTTTATTTACCCTTTAGGTTCAAGTATCCTTTTTGAACATGTACAAGTAAATATTACACACACATATGTATATTATGTGTGTATTATACACATACATACATATGTATGTGCATATGAATCCTCTTCTGTATATATCCGAAACATCATGTTTTCTTAATGGTGTATTATTGGGTGAATTTTTATGTACTTAGAAAGTATTTTTTTGGTATGTGAATGCATAATTTAGATTTGTCCTTTTTTAGTGTATCTGGTACATGAATTTTTTTTTTTTTTTTTTGCTAATGGAAAATAGGAAGTACGGAAGGGTGAATTTATGTGCTTTGAACATAACAAATCAGTTACTAATCTGTTTATTAAAAGCACTTCTAAGACTGCTAACACTGTATTGTGCCTGTCAGTTAGTCCATTTGTCTGTCTGATTCTGACTATAGCAGGGACCTCTCAAGTTTGAATTTTTAGCTCCTAGGAAATAACTGACACATGTTAAATAATAAAATATTTGTGGAATGAACAAATGCTACCATTTTAGTCTACAATAAAGGCAAATGACTATCACCATAATGCAGCCAGTCCTTGACAATCTATTACTACAGGTCTTCTTTGCTACTCTTCAGCTAGGCAGCCTCATCCAACCAACACATGCTAGACTGAAAGAATTTAGATAATCTGAAGACAGATTATCTGAAGACAGAAAGTTCCTAACGGGATTCTTAACACTAACTTTTCTTCCACCAAGTAGGACAATCAAGATTTGACTTTTACATATATGCTCAGATAGTTGATATATCTGTGATAGGTATTTCTAGAAATGAAAGTCAGGAAAACTTAACCCTAAGAGTTTAACTTTGCCATGTTGTCAGCTTTAATTAAATGAGGTGTATAGCTAGTTGGAAGATTTTCAATCGCAAAGCCTATCATCTGACTACATTTAAAAGATGTTGAAGGCCTTTACATTACTGTTAGCTACCTTCATTCCTTTTAGAAGCCCTCCTCAATGCCTGTTCTTTTTTCTTCATTAAGCATCTTTCTTTGATTCCAGTTTCTCTAGCATCTAAGCAGGAACCTTAGATCCCATGAAGCTGGCCCTGGGGCATGCATAGGAAGCCATTTACTAAGAGTCTAGCACACAGCAAACACTCAGTGCAAAGCAGTTGACTCCAAATCAAAGATTTATAGGCAGTACAAAATGACGGCATATTAGAGATAGAGGGTAACTTAAAGTTTATCTTGTTCAATCACTCTCATTTTAAAGATAAGGGAACTGAGGTTCAGAGACAAGTGACTTGTCAAAAATGACCAAGTTAGAACTGAAACCTAGGACTTCCAATTCCTGAACTGGCCTATTTTCATTATAAAAAGCTATCTTCAACCTACAATAATTTTTTACTTCAATAATTTTCTTTGGAATCCTCTAAACTCTACACATTGTATTACTAAAATGTATCATATAGTCACTATAATTAACATGTCTAAATTGTTCATGAGAAAATCAAATTAGTGAGGTCTGGGGTCAGCACAAAACGCACAACCTGGAGATAATCTAGTGCAGAGTGTACAAACTGTAATGTACGCGATAGCGGACTGCTGTGCTGCAAACCTACCACAAGTGTGTAGAGATACTGTTTCTCCCCAACCTTCTGGATGCCACACAAGGGGGTGGGCACAGAATCCCAAAAGGTATACATTGCCTTGTTTATTTATCTTGGTTTCGCATAAAAATATTATCATTTTCTGTGTGAGCCCTGTCATGAAAAGGCATGCACGCTATTCAAAGCATGGTCAAGTAAGCTCAACATGAAATCAGAGACACTAACTGGGATGTGAAGATGATGATGAGAGTGATTCAGATATGCGCATCATACTAATTTTTGTTTACTCCTCTCTCTTCCCCATCAACTGTTTCAAATAACCAAAAGAAAGAGACAAATTTGGCCTTATAAAAGGATCCAAATCATTCAACATCTGATTATATTATCTCCTGTCCTTTATACTAACACCTTAAATCCTGGTAAAAGCAGTATATACTTAACCTTCATAGACTCTGTGTTCTTTAAAAACAGTAACTATGTTTTGCTTCTATGATCTCAGTGTTGGCCAATGTTTAGCTTGGACTTCCCTGGGCCTCAGTAAATGTTTGCTGGCTAGCCGAATGACTGGGCAGATGGATCGATAGGCTGAGGCAAAAGAAATGCATATAAATCCTTGCTGGTTGATCTGAAATCAGAAACTGTAATATCTGTAATCAAATTGTATGAATTCCAGAGAGGGTAGGCAGCTTTTATTTTTTTTAAACCAAAGACCCATTAAAAAAATCAAGACATTGCCAACTATTAAGTAAGTTTGGATTTATTTCCTGTGTTGTCCTAATTCCACTTTCCCTTCTGCCTCTATTCGGATTACTTATTCCATTCCACATTAACATGTACATTGGCTGTCCTTTTCTATTCCTGGTACTGTAAGAAATCTCTGGAAAAAGATGTAAGGGGGAAACATCATAAGCCTAGTGAAAAAGCATGATCAGAATAACAATGCCTACTATTTACATAGAGCAACACAATAACCTCTAAGATAAACAGTTTTAATAGCTTCAAATTCTAGTTGAGGACACTGAAATTTAGAGAAGTAAAAAAAATTAAAGCATATAGTTAATAAAGAGGCAAAGCTACATGGAAAACTTGGTCCTAAATGACCTAGTCTGAGGTATCTCACTGAATAATCACAGTAGGTTTATAATAGCTTTTATTCATACTGAACATTCTCAAATTACACAATGCTTTTCTGATCTCAGACTGCCACATGAATGTAAGGTCATCTTTGGATTAGTCATGCTCTTGTATCTGCAAGTCCAGTTCGTCTTCTATTTAATCTGTCAAGTCTACCCAGTCCTTAGTTTCTTAAAGTATCAACAGTGCTCTTGAACACTCATAAAAATATGCTACATACACAAGCTTTTCTGAAATTGAACTTTACTAGTATTACAATACAGCAAGTATTACCATATAGGGGCATACATGGAAAAACTACTTTTGAAAAATTACTCTTAAAATTTTCCACTCAACAATATTTTAAAATTTAACTGGAATGGCTTTTTAAAATGTAAAAGAGAATAGTTATGCTTAATTGTCACTCATCTCACTACCAAGAAGTTACAGCTTTTTCTGGTTACTGTAAAACAAACTTAGAAGGCAGAATTCCATGCCAAATAAACTCATTTTTGGGTCCTACCTAAATGAAAACAGGGAAGCAAATATCTCTACAGATGCAGTACCTAGTATAATTTGTTTGTTTAAAACTTTGAACACAACAGACCCTCAGTATATATTTGTTAATTTAAATTTTCAGTGAAAAGTTTTGATTTCAATAAATGTGAAATTGGATGTGTCTTTGAAAACTACTTGCAGCAATGACAATCAACATTTGCCCCTGCCTATACCAGTCTGAGGTATGAGGCTGGATTACTTATGCAGCATGCAGTTTCATTTAAATTCTCCACATGCTTTCACTGAAGCATATGTAATAGTTATAGAAGCTACGTGCTGGCATATCTCTTGGCGGCTTCTCAAGACATATGACATTTATCTTTCTTCAGTAATGCAGAATCACAGAACATAACTTTTAAACCAAGATGAAAGTTTATCTGCTCTCACTTCCACCTCAGTTTTTTTTTTTTTAAATCATATTTTGATTACGCTTAGAAGTCTTACAATTGAAATGCAAAGTCTTTTCTGCATGGAAAAGGCAAAATGCCAATGGTAAGCTACCAACTACTTCATGTTTGAGAGAAATTGGTTGCTGAACTTGGAAATTTCAAAAGGAGTGGTGGGCTGCAGCATCCAGCAACAGACGATATGTGAATTATGGAATGTTTACGCAAGATCATGTATGTTGTGGTCTATTTGCAGACGGATACTTAGAGATCAGTAAACACCACAGAATCCTGAACAAACTTAGAAACCGTATCCTCAGCTCACTGTAAACAAGGAAGCTGAGGTCCAGAAAAGTTAAAGAGTTTACCTAGATCACTGCAGAGGCAACCCAGTCAGTGCCCACCCAGGTGAGTGCTTGTTCTGCTTGCTGGGTTGGTATTTTAGTAGATTCCCCTACCCAAGAGTCTCCCCCAAAACATTTGGTAGATTTTTTCCCTGCCTTTATGCCCACTGCAAAGCTCATCATTTTGGGCTTGGATTACTGCAACAGGTTCCTAGCTGGTTCCTTCTAAATTTTAACTCTCCCAACCCATCTGGGTACAAAGCTTTAAATAAAAACAGAGTAAAGGCCTTTACACTTAGTAAGACCTTATAAATAGTAGGCCCTCCTCCGCCCCTGCCCCCTCCCCACCATCTTTCATTCCTCTGAATCATAAACTGACACAAATGGCTCTCAGATAATCACTGCATCAAAATGAAGATCAAATGCCTGGTTTCCAAACACAGACATAATCTGGCCCATTCTATGTAGGCAGACATTGTTTTCACTAAAACGTAACATAGTCTTTGCTTTACTCATGTCATCCTTTGTCACATCTGCCTTGTTTTTACTGTCCCCTGCCCCTCCCACATTACAGTGCTAGCCATTCCCTCCCCTGATAATTTAACTCCTTCCCTTTCAGTATAGGCAGCACCCCCTGTAGAAAGTTTTCCCTGAAGATACCAGGTCATATTATTTCTCTTTTGTGATTTGTTCTTCTAGACTCCTGGCACTTTCCTATATGTGCTACCTTTTGTCTCTCCTAAAAAATAATTATTGCTGCAAGAATGTATTATTAACTGAAAAAAGCAAGTTATGAATTAGAATGTATGTACCTTGATCCCATTTATGTTCACACACACACACACACACACACACTCCACAATGTGTGCAAATGTCTGGAAGCAGATACAGTGTACTTTCAATAGTATTTATCTCTGGAGGTAGCACTATAGGAAGCTTACTATTCAGTTACATATTTTAGTAACATTTTAATTTTTTTCTTAAGTGAATTACAATCAGAAAAAAATGTTGTAAGTAAAGGAATCTTTCCTCTTGAGTTGATTTTGCTTGACTTACAGGGGGTCATTAAATAAATGTCCACACACAAAAATAATCTAAGCAGTTACTCAAGAGGCAGAAAATCAGAGAAAGAGCAAAGGCTTGGATATATGTTCAGAGAGAGGGAGGAGGGATAGGAAGATGGAGAGGGGGAGGAAGAGGAGAAGGAGACCAGAGACTGAGAGTGAGAAGGAGAGAGGGACAGAAAGAGAGAGATTATGTTACTACAATATTAAGGGAGCCAACTCAGAATCCTGATTGATGTAATCTTCTAATCAGAAGTTTATTTAAGTTTGACCCAGAATTTTCTCTGAATTACATAAGTGAATAAAAATACAGTATATTTTCTATTTTGTAACCTAAAAAATAAAGGTTTTCTTTGGTGTTAATTTGTTCTCCCAGAGTGATTTTTATAATATACCAAATTTTTATAATATAACAATTAAGAATGTGTTACAGTAATCATATGAAGTTTCCTAAAGAAATAGCTGTAGACTCTAGAACATTCAAGGAATTTAAAAGGAATTTTGTACTAAAATAAGTGAGTAATTTTCAGCAAGTACAAGGCATCAGTGATTAAGACATACACAAAAGAATATCTGTGATATTAGTTTGTATCAGAGTTGTTTTAAAATACTGGATTTTTTTGGCCTATACTCTATGGGTCTAAATATATTAATCAATGGAACTATAGGAGTTTTTTCTTTTCTATATATTTTAAACTATCAAAACTGAGCCTGAATTGGTTGTATAAGGAAAATATAGTTCTTAAAATCAAAATAGTTACACTTAAAATTGGTTTAATGTCTGTTTAAATTTTTTAAATCTGAATTTAGTAAGCTAGTAGTTGGGAAAATTATACACAATAAAATATTTTCTGTCCCAGTACAAAATGTGTGCTAAAAAAAATATTATTTTTTTTCAATAGCTTAGTACCATACAACCTAATTCTATGTTTGGCTGTAAATTCTCATGTAGTTTCAGTACTAATTCTTATTAATGTTTTCATGAAACTGTAAACATGCTCTATAATAACTAAGTTGGCAAATAATATAAAAAGCTATATGAATTTCTGCTCAAGCTACTTCTTTGATGTAATAGAAGACTGACGTCTCCTTTATTTTCCTAATTGAGGATGCTGTAACCCTTTTTTTGTGTGTGGTTTTTATTTGGCTGCATATCTAAAAGTGAACATACTATGTTAATACGTGTAAGCTATTTAGATATTCTGAATAGCATTCCTAAAAATTCTTGTAGGTTTATGTAATATCCAGATGAGTCAACAAGGCTTTAAAGTCTAGCAAATATACAAAGATATAGTTAAATATTTTGGTCATTTAGGGTAAAACTTTGTAACAGCTGCTTGGAAAATATGTATATAAAGCCACCATTACATAAAATTTAGTTCATACTTTCTCTTTAACCTTGAGTTAGACTTATAGACCTTTCCATTTTGATTTAGCCAAGATCAAATTCTCAAGCAGTCCAGCATGCATACTGATGGAGGTTGACTTCACTTATGTAGCGGGAAAGTCTGGTACCTTTGTTTTTTTATATCTATCTATCTATCTATCTATCTATCTATCTATCTATCTATCTATCTATCTATTTTTAGGCTAGGCAACCCTTGGTTGACCTCACAGATTGCAAGGACCTTGTCAGCTTATGATCCTTTATTTTTTATTTTTTACGCCTACAGCACCTGGTCTTCCTAGCTGGTCTCCCATCCAAGTATGAACCAGGCCTGACCCTGCTTAGCTTCCGAGATCAGACGGAATTGGGCTTGTTCAGTGTAGTATGGCCGTAGACAGTCTGGCCCCTTTAAAATAAAATCCTAGAAAAGGAGAAGCCTGTCAGAGTGCCATGGCTCTCACCATCCTCTTGAAGGATATACAGAACTCTGTACAGAACAGGGAAGGGCTCTCCTTCCCTTTGTTGCTACTATGTGTCGCATCTGAGTTTTTCAATAGGATGTTTTTCCTTTGAAAATAAAAAAATTTCTTAGATTACTTCATCAGTCAATACCCTCTAAGTAAGTTCCATCAGCTCTACCTTTAAAATATATCTAGAATAAAACACTTTCCTCACCTTTCACCTTTATTGCTATGATGGCTCAAACTATCATTATTATCTCTCCCCTGGATTACTACAATAATCTCCTAATGGGTCTTCCTGCTTCTCCTCTTCCTCTTCTGTCTCTTCTGTCACCCTGACTCCTGCCAGTCCACAACTACAGCCACACAACAGCCAGAGTAACCTTTTAAAAGATGAAAATTGGATCATGCTACTTATGATCAAAAGTTCCAATCGTTTTTCATCACATGTAGAATAAACCCCAAATCCTAAGACTAGCCTATAAAACCCTACATAATCTGGTGCCCTACTATCTCCGATTTCAACTCCTTCCTCTCCCTCCCTCTATTCCAGCCACACTGACTTATCCTGATGTTTCATAAAAATGCAAACACATTCCTATCCCAGGGCCTTGGCTTTGCTATACCTCTGTTTAGAATATCTTAATCGCGCATCACTGGCTTGCTTCCTCACCTACCTTCAAAGGTCACTTTATCAGAGAAGCTGTCTATGATCACTTTATAGAAAATAGCAGCTCCCCCCAAGTCACTCTCTATCCATTACTCTGCTTCGTTTTTCTTCATAAGCTCTTACTACCATCTGTCACAATATTATATATTTATTTGTTTATTAACAATAAAAAAATTCTATTTCTCCCCAAGTAGAGTGTAAGCTCCTTGATGGCAGAGACTATGCTTATTTTATTCACTGCTAAATCCCCAAAGCCTCTACGGAACTTGACACATAGCAAGTATTTTATAAGTATTGGTGGAATGAATCCATATATATATGTGTGTGTGTGTATATACATGTATATATTCTTATATGTGTGTATGTGTGTATATATTTACATATATATAAATATCTCAAAGCCAGGGTTTCTCAGTCTTAACATTATTGGCATTTTGGGCTCAATGATTCTTTGTTGTGGGGACTGTGCTGTGCACTGCAGTAGGATGTTTAGCCGTTCTACCCACTAGATGTCAATAGTATCTGCTCACTACTCTCTGGGTTGAGAAAACCAAAAATGTCTCCGAACACTGCTAAATATTCCCCAGGGAGCAAAATCATACTGGAATGAGAACCACTAGTCTAAGGGGAAGTGGACTAACACTAGTTGACTCTACATTATGTGCCAGATGCCACACTTGGTCCTTCACATTCTCTTTTACTTCTTCCGGATATGATTCAATTGAAGGAAACTCCTGCAGACACGGTTCCTATTTTTAAAATGAAGAAGCTATGGTTCAGACATGTTAGGTAACTTGTCTAAGGCTGCTAAGCAAGTAAGGTGTGCTGCAATCTGAAACCAGGTCCGTCTTACCTCAAACTCTATGCTCTTTTTCCTATGAACCCTCACAAATGAAAAGTGTTAAAAGCAGAGATACTTTGATAGAGGTGAGGGAAGGAGACTTAGAACCTTCCAATTTTCTTTCTCCTCTTAAAGGTATTTCTCAATGAAACACCAAAAATTGTAGGACAGAACCTGAAAACCACTGGGCTCTCCTATGCTGCCTGCCCCTCAAGGAATAAGCATAGTGCCTCTCTTTATATCTGACTTCAAAACAGAGGCCATTTCACATGTGAGACTCACAGGATGACCATGATACTGATGGAATGACTAATCCCCACACATTAGTCAGAGTGATCCTTTAAAAATATAATCGTATTATATCATTTCTGTTAAATCCCTCCTTGGTTCTAATATCATGGTCTTCTACAAAAATGACAGGCTCTTCTATGGAGCATGTACAAAAGAGTGCTCCTAAAACATGGACCAGAACAAATGCCACTACCTTTAACCCTTCCGAGCCAATGTAATTGGACTTGCCCTTACTTCTCATCAGAATCCTACTCCCTATCTGAAAACTACACTATTGCTGCCAGAAATATTATGAATTGTAGAGATAACTGGCTCAAGGATGGATCAGAATGACCAGTTTATAGTCTTCATTATCTACCATTTATATTGAGAGTTTCAATCTCTCAGTTTAAAAAATATTTTAAAAATTGGCTCTTCATATATTGAACCTCAAGTATTCTAAGAAGGTATCCTAGTAATATGGTGAAATTATTTAGAAATTTTCAAGTGAAGGAAAATGTAGCTGTAAAGAAACTCAAAAACATGAGGATGTCAAAAAACATGTTTAACAGTAAATCCGAATCACACATGCTTTAAAAACTCAAAAAAAAAGAAAGATGAAACCGTGACAAGATGAATAATAAAGTCTACTACATTATGCACCAGTGAAGAAATGAAGTCGCCGGTCTAGGAAAAATTCTCAAGGGGATATATTAGAAAGGAAAAATAAGCTTTTACAACTGGACACCATATGAGTTAAGATTAGAAAGAAAACAAATCAAATTAAGTTGTTTATCCCCCGACAGAGAATGTTCTTAACCATTTTAAAGCTGCAGTTTCTTTTCAAATAATTGGCTGAGTTGTTTTCATGAGTCAAGAACAAGCAAGTTCATCAGCAGAAATCTGCCACAGAGACTGACCAAGCTGAGAGCACGAGTTAGCACACAACAAAAGGAAGAAAATGATTTACCACGTATGCCAAGATTTAATCACTGGGAAAAAAACAAAACAAAACAGAAATAGACATGACCAAGTATGACTATAATGAGAATACAATAGTGAATAATGAGATACGACTGTTATCCAAATTGCTTTTGTTTCAAATGTAATAAGTGCAAATTCCTAAATATTTCCCAGGAAAAAGCAGAAATGTCTACACATTCAGAAAATTAATGTCTATTTTCAATTCTTATCTTTAAAAAGTCTGCCTAATTAAAAAGTAAACAAAAACAGGAATCATCTTTGAAATAATTGTGGGTTCAAAACCTTTGAAAGATAAAGTCCTGCAGAAACTTATCTCCTAAAGAAGCCCTGGCTGTACGTAAATTCAGGATTTCAAAGTAGCCTGAAAATCTACGACGGCCTCTTGGGCTTCAAAGAATGCAGAATAGCAAAATCCCCTGGAATCATAAATGCAAAACCTATAATTATGGTTATTTAACAAAATGGTTTCTGTTAAGATATTTGATGATGAAATTCCCATCCTCAGATGTCAGTGCCCAATTTTTAATCAGCCTTTACTCATGAGTAAATGTATTATAACTGTTATTTGATTAAATGTCAGTGGCCATTAGGCCCAGTTCTTAAGTAAGAAGGCTTAATGAAGGCATGCCACAGAGGGTGTGGAATGGATTACAAAGAAAGATGAAGAAAGGAGAATTGTTTTGGTAACTTGGTGATGTGAGGCAGTGTGTTTCACCTTAAATAAAGTAACCACAAAAACTTTAAAGAAGCAAAGGGCAACTTTGGCAGCAAGAAAGGAGAAGATCAGAGGTGGTAAAAGGGGTGAGTCAAGTGAGGAAGAATCACTGCATAGAAAAGCAGCAGTTTTGAATTTTAATTATTATACTGCCTTACTTGTTGATCTTCTCAACAACTCTATGTGGTAGGAAGATCTGCCATTATTATCATCTTCACTTTACAGATGAAGAAACTTACATTCACTGCCTCTCTGTCGCTTAAAAACAAAATACAAAAACAAAAAAACTTACTTTAAAATAATTTTAACTTATAGAAAATTTGCAAAAGTAGTAGAAAGCTCCTATGTACTCTTCAGCCAGTCTTACCATCCCAGACACTCCTTATTCCTTCTGATCTTAGCAGTCAAGCGGGTCAGGCATGTTTAGTACTTGGATGAGAGTTTCTGTGGATTTTCATCAAGGTGAGACATATTGCTAGAAAGATTTAAGATTCTTACTCCCAAACTGGTGCTCTTTAACATAACTCCTTGCTCAAATATAAAATTTTCTATGTGAATATAGACAGACTTAACCAAGTAAATTTAACCCAAGTAAAATTACCCTAAGAGTTCAACTACATATTATCACTTAATGTTACAATTCTAGAGACCTAATAAGGTGTGCAATAATCTAAAAAATTCTACCTGAAATGCTCTTTAGTGCCTCTAGTAAGAAACAGCCTTAGTTTTTACCGAACTGAAAACCCTAAAACTTGGGCTATATGTGAAGTTTTAATATGACTTAGAAATGCATTCTAACACAAATAAGTTATTTAACTTGATATCTCATATGCTATAATTTCTTCGACTAGTCCTGACTGTAATCATTATGATAGATTACAGCTAAACCAAATGCCATTTGCAGATATATTTATAGGAATGTGGCCATATTATACATTTTATAAAAACTAATTTTTCAAAGACAGCTACTATTTCTTAAAGACACATGTACTCACCACTGAGCTAGGTACATTACATATGTTATCACAGATCCTTCCAAACAGTTCTAAGATATTGGTCCAATTAAGGAATCTGAGATTCAGAAACATTACGTAACTTGTCTGAGGTAACAAGCATACTATAGATGAGGTAAGGGATGGAAATGTGATGTGAGATCAGTCTATCAGACTCCAAAGTTGATGCTCTGGTCATAAGAGCACACAGACAAAAGAGAACATCAGACAGAAGACAGGAACACCACGGTTTGGTAAAAGATTTTGAAAAATTGTCATTCTATAATGAAGACTTTATAATCTTTTGTAATGACTGACATCCATGATTAGGAAAATTAAGCCAAGGGAACAAATACATTGGCTAAACACTATTTGAAAATAGGTATAGAGAGTGTGAGTGTGTGTGTGTGTGTGGTTAGTTTATAGCTTTTAAATGGGAGCGCAGTTTTGTGACATAAGTATGGTCTCATGTATCTGGGAAGGTCATCCTCTTCCGAAGAGTAAAAAGGCTCCACTTGGGAGGAGCAGGGTGAGGGTAAAGGTGGGAACAGCAGAGTTTAGTAAGCCAGTCAGAACAGTCTAAGAACCCTGATGATCCCTGGGGCAAGAGGTTTCAAAACCAGATTGCCCAAATGTTGCTGGTGAATTAAAAAATAACACAGAGGCAACACTGAAATGATTGATGAAAATCCACACAATAAAAACGTTACCTTGCCAAAATCATGAATTAAGATTCTTCATAGCATAAAAGCAATCCTCGTAGAAATCTCTTATATTAGTTTTTTCCTAATACATTTTACAATATGATGAAATAAACAATTTGATTTATATGCAACTTTTAAGAATATTCTTACTGTACCACATCAAGTATCCCATAAATACAGTTAAATGAAGCATGCCTTGTTACTTTGCATACCCTCCTTTGCATAGTGTTCTTTAGAGGAGGTAGAAAAACAGAGAGCCCAGATGGTACTTATTTTCTATAGAACAGTATTTGACAGGATAGATATTTTGATTAACAAACAAACAAACAAACAAAAAATCTAAAATCAAATCTTTTCTCCTATTTTGGAATTTAAGAGACAGGAAACATACTGATAAATGCTGAATGATTTTAAACTCTTTGATGTTGATAAGTTTTGATAAGTAAAACTCTTTAAATTAATGAGATTTAGGCTGAAATTCATTAAGATATTAACACTCATCCTGTGGGTATGATAGTTCTTTGAAAATCATAGGTTGCTTGACAAAATATGCCTCAAATAAAAAAAAAAAAGACTTAATTTGTCAATTGTCTGAGAAAGAATTAACAAGGGGGGAAAAAATCAATGTCCTATGCAAAAGGCCTTAGACTTGTCCAAAGTGGGGCTTTGGAACCGGCAGTGGGAACCCACGCAACAGCTTGTGTTAGAGGGCTAGGATGAGCCATCCCTACAGCTTCCCTTGACAAATTAAATGTGATGAGTTCACACAACAGCTAAGTATCATCTGCTCTCATGATAGGACACAAAGAAGGTTTGTTTCACGACTTACGAGTTCATTTTACTAGCACAAACTACATTTTTACTAGCACCAGGCAAAACAGAATCCAATCATTGCCAAATAGATTGGAACTGTCCAATGTCTTCCACTTATGACTGTTAACCAAAACAACTTTTCTATCAGACCAGGTCTACTCTAAGACACTCATTACTTTCTAGAAGCATATTCTCAAATTTATCAAACTAGGGGGCTCATTTACAGGTTTTAGTAGTTAAAATACTATTGGCTACATACATCTAACCCCAAATTATAGTTGCTTAAGCAAGACAGAAGTCTTTTTTTTCCTTATATAAATGAATTCTGGAGACAAGTGGTTCAGGCTTGACATAACCACTTGCTGAAGTCACGAGGGTCTCTGTTTCCACCAGCATCTGCTCCAACATTTCCAATCTGTTGCTTTTTTCTCCAATTTAAAAAATCTATCTATCTATCTATCTATCTATCTATCTATCTATCTATCTATCTAAACACCCCCTACTTTATTGAGATATAATTGACATATAACATTGTATAAGCTGTGGATTAGCTTCATGATTCAGAACGGCTTCTAAAGTTCCAGATATCAAATCTGCATAAAGCAATCAAATGTAAAAAATGGATGTACCTTTCCTTCTATTTTAAGAAAACTAACAGGAAGTCCAACTTAATATTTATGTTTACATTTCATTGGCTACAATACAACTCAGTCAGATGATCAAATCTAGCTGCAATATATGAAGAGGAATGTGGTATTTTGTCTGGATGGCAATGTATCCAGCTAAATATCAGAGTTTTGTTATAAAGGAAGAGAGAATGGATATTGGGTGGCAAATAGCTGTCTTTATCATGTTGGCATGTGGCTGAAGTTAAAAGTCATTACATTTATGTGATCTATCATACTGATTTCCAGACCTGATTTTTATCTGTCATAGGAGTCTTGAATGAGCTTAAGAATGAGGACTCTCATCACATCACTTACCAGAATTTTATAAAAAAATACAATTTACTTTTTAACTTCATGGAGTGTTTTCATGGGAAAAGGAGAACATTAAGTCAAACAAATAACCAATAATATTATCCTAACTTTAAAAAGATTGAGACACTCTAGTCTAGGAAGAAATAGGTTTAGTTGCATTTAATTTATTCATATGTTAGGGCTGCATAACAATACTTCAACAAAGGTGAGTAATATGGAAAGGAGCCTGACAAATGATTCACTCCAATGGGTGCTTCAATGTTTTGCTATTTTAGACCTATGCATTTTGTAAAAATGCTGGCTGGTAGGACAGGGACACTGCTTTTGACCTGTTAGAACCCTTTACTGGAATCCTAGATATAGCCAATGAAAAGCCATCAGTCCCAAACTTCATCAAACACAGAAAAAGATGACTGAAGCAGACTGAAGGTGGTGAGGGCTGAAGTGATCCCAAGAACAATGCACTTGAAAGTAATGGAGAGTATCTTAGGAGCTGGATATGTGGCGTGAATTTTAATGAAGAGGCAGGCCATAATATCTAAAACATACAGCTTCACTTTTTAATGAAAAACTTAAATTGCGAAGAAAGTAAACACTGCACACTTCTCGAGAGGTTCTACTTTTATGCAGTTTTATTTTGATGCTAAAGATACAAACGAAAAACAAATAAAAGGCCATTCAAGATATATTTAAAAAGGAAGGGACAGGTTACATTATAGGGTTAATATAATTCCAATCAATATCCTTATATTCTAAATCAACAATCTGAACAGTAATGAGTTTTAATCATAATTTAAACCTCTGAAATATTCATACTGAGATGACAGATACTCTGCACCATCAGAAAAAGACTCGAGTGACTGACTAGTGAAGAGAATGCTGACCTGGAACCAGAGGACCTGTACTTTAGGCATTCATTAAGAATCTGCAGTTTTGTAATACACAGAGAAAGGAAAAAGAATTCCAGGTACTATTTTCAGGGAAATTAAAAGTTAAGAAGATCATTACAACTATGGCTTCAAACACCTCCTCCTCAAGATGTTCTTACTGTAGTGAGTTAGGTCCAGTATGAGAAACCTAAGAAGATGGACTTTACAAACTTTATAAAAAGTACAAACCACTATGTAATTCATATGGAGGCTAAATGTTAACTGTCTTAAAAATATAAGATGTACTCTCAAAGTTATTAGCAAACAGTTTTTTTAGAGAAGTATATCTAAGGGACTGTAATATTCAAAGGCATATTGATGTCCTTTGAACATAAGAACAAAATTTGAAATGGATGTTTGAGTTACGTAAACAGAGTCACATGAGCAGAAGAAAAAGAATACCTCACAAACAAATATCAGTTATTTGTAAATTGCCACAGCCTAATCCTTTTCCATTGTACTAGTCTATACAGAGTAACTTGTTAGGTAAAACTAAATATTCTACAGTACAAGAAAAGTCATTAGTATTCTGATTATAAGAAAATAGCAGTAAGGCTTCAAAAGTGTAGTTAGATTTAGTGTACATGTTTTAAACTTCTTTTAAGAAAGTTAATATCGCTTTCCCAACAGTTGACAAAGGTAGCGGGCACCTCCGGTAGATGGGGAATGGGAACGTGCCTGTACAAATTCCTTAGGAAAAGCATATCCTATACCATTAACTAAAGAAAAAAACCCAGTACGTCCCTATTAGAAAGAAATCAGATTCGATATGATTGTGATACTTTAAAGAGCACCTTACGTGGGAGAAAAACAAAATAAACATTTAACCTGGCAAATGAAAATGGATTTGGAGCTTCAATATATTTGGCAGACAGGTAGAATTAAATTCAACTCAAGTATGCAGAGAAACTACTATAGTATTTAAATATTTGCTTAAGTAATACAGTATTTAAAATAACATATTTGAATAAATGTTTTTGTTGAAATGTTTCAGTGAGGATATTTTTTAAGAGGAAAAGCTAGACTAAAGAGTATTTCACTTTATCATTCTGTGAACTTCAGGGGGATTTTCTATATTTACTCTTTCATTAGCCATTTTCCTTTAAGTCTAAGATAACAGTATAGTATCCCCTGTAGCCTTTAAGAGGAAATTAGATTTTGGTTATGAAAATCATTTTTGAAGCAGAACATTTTGAAGGAAATAGATCAAGATCAAGTCTAGTATATATGTGGGCGTGATATAAATGATGAGTGTGTGACTGGATGGACAGTCTGCCACAGCAGGCAGCTAAGGCGCTATTTGCCCACTCTTACAGTGCCCGCCCCTGCAAGGTCAGCCTGCAGGCCTCCTCATTGGAGTGGTACAACATGGCCTTGCCTTCCAGCCACACTGCTAGGTCCAGGCCTGGACATCCGACACAAGCTGGGTCAATCAGAAGCCATTTCCTGAGATTTAAGATTCCTAATGCATAGAGCTGGGTCTGCTACTCTATAGGTAATGAAACTAACTTGGGAGCACCTGCTGGTGGCATGGTTTCCAAGGAAAAAATGTAGTTAAACAGGGAGAGAAAAACTAAGGTTATGTAGAGAGAGAAGCGGAGATCAGAAACAGTAAACAAAAAATTGATTTACTTGGTGTCTCAGTTGTAGTTCCTGAGATGGAGATGGAGTTCCACCCTTGGGTTGTTTAGAAAATACACATCCTTACATGAGAAATTTGTCTATAAGTAGGGTTAAGTATTTTTAAACAATGTATCAAATGGATTATAAGTAAATTTATAAATCTAACTCATTTGTCATTCCTAGTTGCTAAATGAATCCATCATCTTTATTCAAGTCTGCACACCAATCACAGAAAGAACAGTGGTAATTACCAGACAACTTTGCGTCATCATCCTTAAAAAAAAAACCTGACCTCTTTCCTACGTGTAAGCAACATTCAATAGCACACTGAGTTAATATGTATCTTTAATTTACCATCAAGATACTGCCAATAGCTGGATGTAAATTATATAAAGGCCTAAACACAATCATTAAGTCCTTTACTCAGCAAGAAATATGATCGTCCTAAATAACCTTAGAAGAAATCAGGCGGAGGTGCCAAATTTTTAACACTGGTCTCTAATGCCAGTAGTTTTCTGTTTCCAGAGAAAACAAGCTTGATAAAAGAGTTTCTAGGGATGACAAGCACTTCTGCCTCACTGAAAATTTGTAGAAAGTGTAAAAATTCACATTTGTAACTAAAAAACAAAATCTTCCAACTTATGAACATACTATATCCTAAAAGTTTGTTTTAAATTCAGAATGCATCTTCTCATAGAAATACTGTCTTAAATGGTGTTTAGGATCCCAAGAAATCTATAATAACCTCTTTAACCCACATGCAGCTGGACTATGCTCATTTAGAGACGAAAAGGGGCATAATTAAGAGAATTTTGTCCTCTTTCCACATGGAGCAATATTATGCAAAATTAGGAAAACACAGAGTTGGTGTTGGACATCTCACTATTTCTGAAATTTCAACCTCCTAGCATGTCTCTCTTGAATTTTCTCTTTCCCACAAGCACATAACATAGCACATGTCTTAATGTTTTCTACTCTTCAAATTTCTCTAAGGTTTAAAACTACCTTACCTCTACTCCTTGCTGAATAAATTCTTTAAAGAAAGTTCCTTTCAGCTAATGATTAAGAGGTAAGCAATTTGATTTACCTCAATATGTAAATAACCGAGTGTCCTTGGCCCTTCAAGTATTTTGTAAAAATTCTGAAAGATACAGTAATCTTTTATCAACGATGGTTTTGAAAGTTGTGGATTTAAGATAATGAGGTTTCACATTTGTAAAACAAATATGATAAAGCCGCTATTGTTTTAAATGTGCTTTAGTTCAGAAATTACCTGAAATGGCCAAAGAAAAGCGAAAATAAAGCAAAATATCTTTATCGGCCTTGAAATATGGGAGACTCATAACCACATACAATAAAATTCAAGGAATTTCTTCCAGATAAGGGCCAGATTGGAAAAAAATGAAACTTTCCTACTACTCTCCTTTCCCAGAGAGTACATGCACCCACAACATATCCTTCACTGCCCTTTCAGCTGTGACTGTAGGCAAGTTACCTAATCTCTGCGCTTCAGGGTCCTCATCTGCAAAGGGGAGATAACAGAACCTATCTCATGGGTAGACTGTAATGAGCTAATACGTACATTTGAGTTTGTTTATTGTTTTTAATGTTAGGGTTTAGAACAGGGTTTGGTATGTAGTAAGTCCTATGTAGGGCTCTGCTATTACTAGTTACTAGTATCTCTTTTTCTCTGGTATAGTCCAAATTCTGTCAAGGAGATAACTACTGTGAACACTACTCCATATCTCTAGAATCTAATACAGGAGCTGGAATCCAGTGGGTACTCAGAGTATACTTATCAAATGAAAAAAAGTACTAATTCATTTTTAAAGTTGATAATTTGAGACATAAAGGTTTAAGTTTCCTCGATTTAAAAATAACCATTGAAAAATTTAAATGTAGGTGGACACTGAAATTACAAATAAAAGGTAATTAAAGAAAATGGGCAGGGAAACAAAAAAACCCAGAAGAATAAGATAAAAATCTATCTGCTATTTCAATAAAGGTAAATAGGTAAATTTATTAATTCAAAGAAAAAACAACAAAAAAAGATTTGGGGCAAAACACAAAACTCCACTGTATATGCTGTTACCCACAATTAGAACTGAACTAACTGGCTCAGAAAGATTAAAAGTAAAGACAGGTAAAACTATAACCATGCTTACGTATTAATTGGAACAAGAGAGCCAATTTCTACTGATGAAGGGTCCATCAACGATGAAGAAAAACTTTTGAACTTCTCCCTCCTACGGTAGCACAACTAAACTATATGGCTGGATATTAAAGGAGATATTTACAGAAACATCACGGCAGTGAAAGACTTACCTTTACTATACCTTTTAGTTTATATCTGATTAAGTTGGAAAAAAATGTGGGGCATCCAAAATGACCTATCCGGATGTGAAATAGTGAAACACTTATTTATACTTATTTTTAAATAAAAAATTAAATACATTTTACATGGACTGACATTGCTACTCTCAATCAGCCCATATGCTCAATAACTGTATGTGTATGCTTTGTTCAATTTGAGGATACTGCAATTTCTTTCACCTTAACTTGGTTAAGGAGGATGTCTTCACTGTGTCAACTTACAAAAAAAATAAAAAATAAAAAAAAAAAATAAAAGACCACCAATAGTAGAACCTTTGCAATACTTTGAATAGAGATGGAGAATGAACATAAAAATCTTTTATACTATCCAAATGTTTATAGGTTATCTACAAACAAAGTAATTAAAAGAGATAAAGACCTTAAAGACAAATGAATATTTTTCTGTTTAAAAGACAAGTGTTATAAATTTGCTGAACTCTTCTGTGATGACCATTGGGTGTTACTAATAGATATTAAAAAAACACAATTTATGTACCCCATTAAAGGTAAAAATAGGAAGAAAATAAGTGCTTTCCAAATGATGAAATATCTCTGATTTACAGATGTTTAGGACTATTTTCATTCTTATTAATTTGTTTGTTTATGTAACATATTTATTGAGCACCTACTGTAGCTACACACTGTTCTGGTACAAGAAATATTGTAATAAACAAAACTAAGCTCTTGCCCTCCCAGAGCTTACATTCTAGTGGGGGAAGACAGGTAATAAACAAACATATAAAAGATTGAGGATATTAAATCCTATGAACAAAATATAGTAAAAATATAGCAAATGGACAGAAAAGGACTGGGTATGAGAGGCACTCCTTTTGTTTTAGTCTATTTAGGCTGCCATAACAAGATACCATAGACTGGGTGAATTAAACAACAGGAATTTATTTCACACAGTTCTGGAAGCTGTAACTCCAGGATTAGGGTGCTAGCTTGGTCAGATTCTGGTGAAGGCTCTCTTCCTGGCTTGCAGACAGCTAGCTGTCTTCTAATTATGTCCTCACATGGCAGAGAGAGCTCTGGTGTCTCTTCCTTTTCTTATAAGGGCACTAATCTCATGATGAGGGCCCACCCTTACAACCTCATCTAAACGAAAGTATCTCCCAAAGGCCCCATCTTCACACACCATGATCTAAGAGGTTAGGGCTTCAACAATATACAATAATGAGAGGACATGATTCAGTCCATAGCACCTTTTTATAGCATGGTTTGGGCGCATCTCTCTGATGATGTGCTATTTGAGCAGAGATCTGAGGGACAAGAGGCCTAGAGAGCAATAATTGAAAAAGTCTGCAAGTGGCAATGTGCTTGTTCAGTTAAGAGTTACTGAGAGCTGATATCCAGAGAAAGATGAAAAGCTGACCAATGTGTTTGGCAACAATGGAGGTTATCAGTGCCCTTAACGAGATAGATTTCTGTAAGGTGATGGAGATGAAAATATGATTCAAGTGGGTTCTGAAGAGAATGGGAGGAGAGCAAATGCAATCTCTTTTGAGAAGTTCTACTCTGAAGGAGAACAGAAAGAAGTAGCTAGAAGTGTTTTTGTTTGTTTTAAGGCAGGGGAATTTTTGTAGGGGAATTATAGCAAGTACATCGGTGTTGTAGGAACTTGTGGAAGTACTCTTCTGATCGCTTTTGTTTTCTCAGTGAAACAGGAAGCAAGATGTAGCTGAGTGAGGACAAGAAAAGTGCTAGAGGTCTGATGAGAAAGGAGGTTTAAATGTTTACCAAAGTCAGTGAGAGAATGAGTGCTCTAGCAATGTTCTAAAACTGCTGGGCAACACTAAGGGCTATCCGAGGTTCTTAGTTATATATTTGATGTGAGACAAGTCAGTGTGATTGTGTTTCTCTGTAGTCATGTTTTGCTACTGAGGAATAGATATAATATAGTGTGAAATAAGCAAAAAATTGGATTTAAACAGAATTGAGATTTTACTAGGGTAGGTGTAAGTGTGAGCTCCCAAATTTCTACAGATGAGGGCTTGCAATAAAAAAAAAAATTATAGACTAATGATAAAAAAGGAAGTGAATACTATTAATGATGATGATCTAATACATATATAAAAATTTCCCTACCCTGTCAATGAATGACTTACGAAAAGTCACCACATATTAGAACAATAAGTAAATTCTAAAAAATTTCTAATGCTAAAAATATCTTAACAATTTGACTAATACGCAATAAAGGAATTAAAACACCTAATAGAGGTAAAAACAAACAAAACATCCAACCACTTGGAAAATATATATCTATATGTTTTAAATATCTTCCTATATAAATTAGGCCAAAGGGAAATTGGAAATTGCAAATAAAGAAGTTACAAAATAGTACTTAAATAATAGTGTTACATATTGTTAAAATCTATAGGCTATATCAAAGTGTATGCTAAGAAACTTTACAACTCTAATATTTCCACTGTTAAAGAAAAAAATTGCTATTAATGAACGCATTTGATTTTTTTAAATGCTTTGTTCGATTATTTCTTTAAGACAGTACCCAGATGTGCAATTTCTGTAACAAAAGAAATAAAGATTATTTTTCTTTTAAAAGTGTTTAATAGATATTGCCACACTTCTCTACAGAAAGCTGTAGCAACTTATGTTTCCAAAAATATATGACACAGTGTATTTCTCTACACTCAAGTAAACACTGGATAATTCTTGGTAGTTTTAAGCAAAATATATTTTCTATCTTAAAGGGTTATTTTTGTCCTCCTAGTTTTGGTTTACTTTCTAGGAGTAGGGGTGAGGTAAGAGATGACAGTCAACATTATTAAAATGTATTATAAATGATTTATATATTTTCTTGTTGTCTCTTGACTCAGAGAATACGATTCATTGAACAACTCTTGACTATAACCAGCTGGCCTTAGTCATTACACTATCGGAAAAGTACCCAAATCTCACAAAAGTGGATGAAATGATTTAAAATAAAACCTTGAAACACTAGTAGGAGAGTTCGTTCGAAAGGCTGATGAGTTTGAGATGACCACTATGCCAAAGAAATAATATCCAAGGCACGAAGATAACTCACTAGACTTTGGCTTCAATAAATTAAAAATGAAACATTCAGGATGACTTTTTATGATTCACAGGAAAAGTCTAAGCAATTTTTTACTTAAAAAAATAAGGTACTACATAATTTACTTTAAAAGAAAAATGGTGCATTATCAATAAGAACTGCTCAAGCTAATGTGAAAAATCCCCAAAATTTCACTTGAAGCATTTTTTAAAAACATGGAATAATAACTATCTTATTAAGACTCTTCTCTTCTTGTCTCGTGTCTTCTCTTCTCTTCTCCTACGCTATTCTAATTCTATTCTACTCTACTCTACTCTACTCTACTCTACTCTACTCTACTCTACTCTACTCTACTCTACTCTATTCTATTCTATTCTATTCTATTCTATTCTATTCTATTCTATTCTATTCTATTCTATTCTATTCTATTCTATTCTATTCTATTCACAGTTATAAACTCATCGTAGGGCCCTAAAGAACAAGTCTTCTAAAATTCAAATATCCTTCCCACTGAACCACTAGATAAAAGCAACTTTACATAGAGCTACTATCTAGGAAAAAGAGTTTCAATTCTTTCTCTTTCTTTTTTCCTTTTCCTTCCCACTTCCTCTCTCTCTCCTTCACCTTACGGTCTCTCCCTCACTTGGAAAATATCTACAGATTCAGTAAAGAAATACAGTAGTATTTTTGGAGGTATTTGTGTATGTACTGAATTGGTAAATAAAGACTAATTTTAAATTATTTAAAATGAAAACAATTACTCCGGTGATTTTGATTTTTTCTATAGTGTGTTTTCCCAAAGATAGTCACTTCTGTACTTACAGCTTTTCCATTTTTGAGAACAGGTACATAAACCCATTCTTGACTGTCTTCTACTTGTGGTGCAGAATAAGTATAAGAAATAGATCTCCTTTCTTCAAGAACTTTTAAAAGTAAGGGCATTTAAAAGTAAGATTTAATAAATGCTTTAAAAGAAAAGATAAAATGTCCAGCTTGTTAATACTTATTACATATTTACTTTAAAAACTAAAGATCAAACCTAAAAGTTTTATTAGATGGCTATGATATCAATTGTGGGAGTATGGAAAAACGCTGTCCTTTGTAAGTGAATACAAGAGCCATAATAATGATGGTAACTATTAATGAGTGTAATTTGCCACTGGATATTAATTCAATCCCATAGTCTTTCAATATAGTATATGAGGCAAATAAATACAAAGTAACTCTCGTGAAACTGGTGATTTGTTGGTAAATTATTCCTTAAAGGTAGAACAACTAAATGAAACAAGTTTCCTACTGTATGAAGTAGAATGAGTGAAGATGCAAAACTCCCATGCCACGAAAAATTCAACAGTAACTTAAGGCAACTAAAAAGTCAAACTATTTTTGAAGTATAAATCAGTCAATAACTAAAAGAATTGTCCAGAAGAGGTATTTAATGGATCAGAGAAGTGAATAAGTACTATGTTATTTGAAGATGCTAAATTATAAAACCTTATAATAACAAATACATGAGAAAAAGTAGGTAGCATTTATGGCCAAATGTTCAGAATTGGCAACCAAATAGAATGGACCAATAGTCACAGATAGTATTGGCAGCTAAACAGAAATTGAAAAAAATATCTGCTATCTGAAACTGGAATTAATGCTTAGTAGCATCCTGTAGACAAATTTGGGACAGTGCAAGTCAATGCTGAAGCAGTGTGGTTAGGAGAACTTCTATAGCTAGAACTGTGGAAAAGCCACTACTATAATTTGAACAGGAAGTTATTCAAGCAATGAAAACCATTAGCAAGTGGAAAGCACCTATAAAAGATTTGTTGAAGAACTCCTGATACGTAAGTTCATAAAGGTACATAATGAATTACAATATCCTTTTTGCAATTCTATGTGAGCCAGATGACTGATTTTATATACCTGGAAACTGAATTCTCTAAGCAAAAGAAAAAAATTCAAATTGTCCAAAGAATAGATTAATAATATTCACATATATCAGCTATAAAATTACAGCTATTTTATTCACATTATTTAAACAAATACTTGATGGGAGTTTATAATGCTTGAGGAACTGTGCTAGGTACAGAAGATATGAAAGTAAATAACATAAGTCCATGCTCTCAGGAGTTTATTGACTAAGTTAAACTAAGCAAACACAACTAGTTATAACCTATCATATACTAAATATTTGAACTGAGATGTTGCCAGATGGCGAAGGCTCAGGAGAAGGGAAGAAATCAAATGCATATTAAGAGAAAAACAAGTACAAGGGGGTTCCTTAAGTTTTGTGTGTGTGTGTGTGTATGCATGTTTTGGGAGGAAATACGGGAGAAGAGTGGTGGGCGCAGGAATGGTGGAAGATGATGAAAAGGCTAGTTGGGGCCAGATTATAAAAGATGTATTAATGCCATCCTAGGGAGCTGAGACCCTTCTGTAGAAAATGGAGTCATGAAAAGCAGAAGCCTAGATAGATGTGATCTGCCTTTTGGATCAATGCTTTTGAAAAGGACAGTTTCCAAGAGACATACAAACACAATGGATTACACTGATAACTAAGTAATTAGAGGTTAATCTAGAATTATTATTTCTAAGCAAAAAATAGAATGATCTAGAAATAAATCTAATTGCATTAAACAGCTTGCTTTGCATGATTTACCATAAAGTGGTAGCAACAGTAAGAACTGAACTAAAGGTAGCTTGGATACAAATAAAGGAATAGAAGGAAATTATCTATACCAAATAAGCAATGATCTGTTAATTCCACTAAATAAACTAAAGCATTACAAAGATAAAAATCTTGCCGCAGAATGCATTTATATTCATATTTAGAAGTATTAACTTGTTGAAATTAAACCAATAAAGATAAATAAAAGCCAGACTATGCAACAACAATCTACCCACCTACTGTGGGGAATGTGGATGAAGGAAAAAGAATAAGGAAATATAATCCACAAAATATTCAGGGCAAAAATATTTTGGTTATTACAACAACCACAATTTGAGAACTATAAACATTAAATGTAAATTAGTGGTAAATCTTGTGGTGCTCTTAAATTCGATGATATTTTAAAACTCTTCTCTGCCAAGGTGTTTTATAAACAAGTTGGTATACTGATCTCTAAGAAAACCCTTGAAATATATCTTAAAAGAGAAAGATCTGATTTTAAAAAGAACAAATTGAAATTATTTGAGAAAGAAAATATTGGTTCTATAAAAAAACTTAATTGAACAGTATAATCAGATGTGTTAGTCAAATACAAGACTAAACACAGCAACCCAGTAAGGCCTGCATACATGTATTACCACTGGTAGACACAAATGTTTAGTTTCTTAGTGCCACGTGTATCTTTACCCCAAGATATGATTCTCTGCTTTACTACAGCTGAAACTCCTTGATGTGAGGAAGGTGGAAATGAATGGCATTCTCTGTTCCTGTTTTACTACCAAGTCTTGATTGAAAATATTCTGTCCCCATAACAAACGATACCTGTGGACATCAAATCATAAGTCCTGATTTAGATTAGGGAAAATATGGCTACTGTGAGTATTGATTCAATGCTGTCCCCATGTATTTTACTACCCAGAAGACTAATGAAAGGGCAGGGAAGACAAATTATTTAAATTTCACCCAGACACTAGGTCTGAAGATAGAAGACAAAATACAAGTGATACTAAAATTTTTATCATACAGATGGTAGCTATTTGACTTACCTTGCTCTAAATTTTTTCTATAGTAAAGCATAACCCAAGAGATTAAACATCCTGTAATGTTGGAGATTTAAAAAAAAAAAATTCAAACCAGTTCTAGCTTCGCACCTGGTATGTGGGGCACTCTAATCACACATAGCTGAAGTCTGTCTCTACCCTCACTTACAGCCCATAGTTCACACGGTTAAGAAAGGCCTAAAAGAATCCCTTGAGAATCATCTGTCAAATCTGACATACTAAGCTACAGAATGATAAGACCTGTATAAGTAAAGTTAGAAAATGTTGTATTTTTCTAAGATCTGTAACTTACTTTTCATGTCATTAACTGAAAAATGTCTTTTCCAGAAGACACCTTTCCCAAGTTTAGACAAGCTTTTATGACGACAAATATATACATGTTCGCCATTACATAGTCAGAAGAGGGCCACAGGTGTGGATAAAAAGTAATTTGATACAGTGTATAAAGTCACAAATGGAAATCAGTTTCAGAGCTGCATATTACACCTACATTTGGGTTCTTCTAAAGTCATACAACATTCCCTGTTCTGCAATTTCTAGGCCAAAAAACTATACACTAAATTACATTAATTTTGCTCTGTGTAGCTAGAAATACTAAAGGTTTTTGGAGAGAGTTGTACTAATATTCCCTGAAGAACAATTTTAAACTCTTTTTAAATTATCTGAACAAAAATTACCCCCAACGAAGAGATATAGTAATGTGTGCTCTTGAATCTCTTTCAGAAACTAACCCTGACACATTACACTGTTTCATGTCTTAAAATGTACCCTAATTCTACCTACTTTATTTTGTGCCCTTCTTCAGCAAACCACACTGAAGCTAATCCTATGGCCCTTAAGTTAATCATAAAAATTTCTTAAAGAAGTAATGTGCTTTACTTCAAAATAAACTAAATTTCTAAAAATAGCAAGTGAAATAGAAAGTACATAGCTCCATCACACAACCTAAGAAGGTTCAAAATTCAAGACCAAATATCGTAATAATAAAATAAAATAATATAATAATGATAATAGCAGCAACCAAGCAACCATTTATTGAGCCTGTAGTTCCTTTACCAGAGTACTTAGTTACCTTTTGATTTGCCAGTTATTACTCTAGACTGTGAGCAACCATAGTTTGTCTTTTTTGATAGTCATAACCTCAGGACCTAGTATAGTGACTAGACTTACAAAAGACTCTTAATAAGTAAATGCTGAATGAATTAAAGAACGGAAGGATGGATGGCTGACTGCTCGAATCCAAAGAAAATGATTTCCACTCATTCTACCATGCTGTCTCTTAAGGAAAACTTCCTAGAGATGTGAGCAGAGTCAAGGTTATAATGCACCACTCTATTAATTCTTACTGTCATAATTAGAGGTCTTTTACACTTAAGGACCTTCGTGGCTGCCTTTCCAGAATCCATTCCTTCCTCTTAAAGCTTCAGGAATCCCTGGTTTTGTGAGAGGCTGGCTGACTGCACCCTCAGCTTTAGGGATAGAGCATATGATTTAGGCTAACCAATCAAAACATCATCTTACTAGCTGCTGTAGGTGGTAGGGGTGACCTAAGCAGGTCCTGTGACCTAAGCAGTTTCAGAGTAAATCTTGGGACAAAGTCATTCTCTCTGTCAGGACCTGGAACTTCTATAGCATTAGTGCTCCCATAAAGTTGGACAGTCTAAAGATGTGGGCAATAAAAACAGAAAAAAGATAATTATAGGGAAACGGAGCTACAAATCCGATGATGTATTGCGAACCTCAATATCAAACCCAACTGAAGTCAAATCGACTCTTGGTTGTGTACCTGAACTTACGCTAGAAATACAATTTGAAATGGGCTTTTTGTTTGTTGCAATAAAAATTATCATATAAAAACTTTAATGATTTTAAACTTCTTACATCATTATTACAGCTCTGAATAGAGTCTATATGACACTGTCCAGGGTTATATTCTCCTACTTCTTAATTATATAATGTGAGCCTATTTAATTTGTTTAGTAAAGCATATCTTGCAGCAGTACATATAAACTAACAGCTTCTAATAGGAAAAAATAAAATGAAAAGGGAAACTGCTGACTTCATAAGGTATATAAATATCTAATCACTATGTTGCACACCTGAAAATAATATAATATTGTATGTCAACTGTATTGGAAAATAAATTAATTTAAAAATAAAAAATTTAAAAAATGAAAACTAAAAGAAGACACTGTTGAATAAAAGAAATCAATTAAGGATTAAGAGAAACAGCATAAAGAGAATAGCATAAATTTACATATTCAATTCACTGGTAATCTCGTCATCAAATGACAGCCACTGTTAGTTAACATATTGGTAAATTTCCTTCCAGTCTAAATTTCTATGTGTGTGGGAATATATACATAAATAGGGTTCTCTTGCCCCATCTTCCACTATTATAAATAACTATGTGATGAACAGCCTGTGCATATGATTGAAATTTCTGATTATATCTTGAAGAAAAATGGCCAAATATGGGTTTACTTGGTTGAAGTATATGAATGCTTTTAATGCTTCTAACTGATATTTTAAAATAGTTTCTGGTTTTTATTAACCTCCTTTCTACCAGTAGGTAATGTGTACCCAGTCCCACTTTACTCATGACCATTTACAAACAAAAATGGCACTGGTTGATTACAGGTAAACAGATATTTTATATGTTTATTAGTTCTTTTTATTTCTTCTGTGATTTGTCCATTCATATTCTTTGCCAATTTTTCTAGTAAAATGTTATTTTCTATTTGACTAAAAAGTCTACATAAAGAAATGATATTAATATTCTGTCATCTTTTTACATTAGTTTGCCTTTTAATTTTGTCTTTCATTGATATACAGAAATTACATAATTTTTGTAATCAAATTTAAGTCATTTCCTTTGTGATTTTTTTCCTTCCAAACTGAGCTGAATGTGCTTTCAGAAAACTAATAGATTTTATTTTCTTTAAAAATTTACAATGCATATTTGCATACAAAAGCCTCTGAAAATTCCTAAAATAAACCTCTTAAATTTCTTAACTTAGAATTTCACAAATCTATTTGAAAACAGATCACTCCCCCCAAAATTGCGCCTGTTAACATCTTGAGTAGTTATTTCTTGAAAAGCTTGTTAGAAAAGCCTAGAAAAATCTTTCTGTATCCCAAAATTGATATTTACCTGTGCTATTTCTATGTTCTAAATGGTCTTAATTTTTTATACCCAATTCTTTAATCCACCTGGAATTAATTTTGATGCAAGTATAAGGTTAAAAGCAATCTTTATTTTTTCTCTTCAAATAGTTATCCAACTACTTAGCATCCTTCTCCCACTGATCTCTAATTTTGCCTTTACTGTATTTACATTCTTCTCTATATTTATTTCATTTATTCTCTTCATTGGTATGGTTGTTGGGTTTTATACCAGTACCACACTATTTTGATGTTAGTACTTTTATGGAATGTTATATCTGGCAGCATAAATTGAACTCTGCCCTCTAATCCTTCTTTAATAAAAATTTCTTGGTTACCCTTATCTTTACATAATTTCAAATAAATTCTAATATCATTTTATAGTTTTTAAAAAAAAATCCTGCTGAGATTTTTGTTAAAATTACATTAAACTCATAAGTGATTTTGGGAACTGAGACATTTACAATATTCAGTCTCATTTACAATATCCAGGAACATAGTGTTTCTTCATTTATACACTCTTCATATCTCAGTATGTTATTAAATATTGCTTCTGTATTTCTCGCAAATATACAGTTTATCTCTAAATAAATTTTTTTCTTGTGTTATTTTTGATTGAATTGTCTTTCTCCTCATTTTTATTTACTATTACTTAGATATGGGGGAAACTATTGATTTTTATAGTACCTAAATGATTTAGTGAAGACTTTAGTTGGTTCTAGTAGATTTTAGATTGACTCTCAAGGATTACCTAATAAAAATTACATTATCTGTACATAATGATAAGTTTTGTCTCCTACCAATAGCTTTGTCTTTTATTTTACTGGTTAGTGCTCCCTGAATTCTGGCACATAAAAGTGACAACAATGGAAACTGTAGAATTTAATGAAACTGTTAAGATTTTTAAAACTATAATGACGTCTGTTCATTTGAGTGACATTATTTTTATCACAATATGCAAGAACTTTCCTATTTCTAGTTTACTGAGAATTTCTAAAAAATACAGGAAGTGAATTTTGTCAAATGTCTTTTTATTATCTACTAAAACAATCATACAAATATTTTCCTCTGACCTAGTTATTTAGTACATAATGGAAATACATTTTCTAATATTGATGCATACTTGAGCTCATGAAAAAAATCCTATATGGTCTTGGTACATCACTCATTATATATACTGCCAAATTAAAATTGTTAATATTTTAAGATTCCTGCATCCATATTGATAAGCAAAATTATATCATACTGTGTAAAATTTAATGAGTTTTCTTTTTTTTCTATGCTCTAATATAGTTTATATAGCATGATAACTGTTTTACAAATGTTTAAAAGAGCTCTCCAATAAGCTGGTTTAAATTCAGAGATTTCTGAGGATGTAATTCTATAGCATGTCTTCCAAGCTTACTGATCTATCCAGGTTTTCTACTTCCCATTGAGTAAAACTAATCATTTCTATTTTCTTAGAAAAATACTCGTTCCATTAAGATTTACATATGTATTAATACAGAATTATATGAGAATTGATTTCTCCAGTCTATGGCCATATCCTTACTCATTGCTAATTTTTAGCAGCTATCTTTTACTTTTCCTATTTAGACCTGTCATAGATTTATTCCATTTTTGTTATTTTTGCAAAGAATCTTAAGCTGATAAATTCAATTATTTTATAACTTTATGTGTTTATTTTTATATTTTCATTTTCCTGTTTTGTTTATTTTGATATAAAATTTCTAATTTTAGTTGACTATTTAATTTTCATTTTTTTCAATTTTAATAATAAAGGGCTTATATGCTAAAAAAGTTGCCTCTGTTTTAAATAAAGCTTTGTTCATATTTATTAAATTTTATATGGACTATTCTCATTGCTGTTAATATCTAAACAGTCTGTGGTAGTAATTTTTAATTTTTTTTATTTGTCCATTAGTTGTTTCTATGTTTTTTTCTTTTTAAATTTTCAATCAGTTAAAATTTTGTTTGTTTAACCTCTGTTATTACTTTCAGATTTTCTTTTTTTGCTCTTGTAAAGTAGTATGTCCTATAGATGTAGACATTTTTTTGAATTTGTGTGTGTCTGTGTGTGTGAGAAAGACTCTTCATGGGCAGTTGAATAATGGTGCTTTGTAAAGATTTTCAATTAAAAAATAGTAAAACCTTTTCTTTACTGATGATACACAGATTCATTATGTAAAATAAAAGTTCATGGTTAAAGGCGGTATGGGGGGAGGCTGGAGACTGGAGCCCCATCGAACTTCTTGCTTTCTCCAAAGAGCACCATAAAATCCTTGGGTAGGATTTTAAAACTGCTGCTAATTTATAAAATGTTTTATTTGCATTTGTTAGATTAACTTAAATTTTTATTATTAAAATATTATTCCCCAAGTCAATCCCTTAAATACTAAGAACGGTGTGTTCCGATCTCCACAACAAAGATGTTTCTCTGACCAATCCCTGCACTACGGAGGCTTTTGCTTGCCATGTTACTATTCCCTGAATTTTGATAATTAACATTTTGTATTTACTATCTTCATTATAGGTGGCAACTTTTAGCAACATAAATTCCTGATTTCATTCCATTTTAAAGCTTTTCCTGCTAAATTCTCTTCTCTGAACTAATATTGCTACCATTAGCATTTGAGTTTGATATCCTCTGACCTTTTACTTTTACATTTTAAAAAATCTAGTAAAATTACATTTGTTTGTATAGATATAGGACACACACATATATGAGCATAGTATAGGTATGTATTTAAATGTATATGCATATTTGTATATCTCAAGTATATATTAAACTATATCTTTCTAGTATATATTCTCTATTTCTTAATCCTATATGCATTTATATTGTAAAATTTTTTTGAGTTTCTGGGTTTTTAACTCAACTTTTGCATTTTTTTTTCCGGTATTTGTAAACATTTATTTTACTGGGATTAGCCTTTCTTTTATAATAAATCTTATCTAAGATATTATTTTTGAACTCACAGCCTTAAATACATTTTATTTTACTTTACAATTTAAAAAAATCACGATAGGTAGAAAATGGGAATAGTAGAAAGAACACATTTCAAAAGCAGGAGAAGATGGAGAAGTGCAGTCATCCATCTCTCTGGTTCTTCAATGAGTTTTCCAGTCTCTTTAGCTCCAAAAACTAGAACTCTGACTCTCAGAACCCCCAGAGATCATAATCTCATTATACTTGGGGCATAACTAAATGGTACCCCTGATTTCTCCGATCATTCAACCTTTTTGAGAAATTTTGTGTTTTAAATCTATGCCTAGTCACTTCAGGTTAAATTCAGATGGCTACTTGGGAACTTATTCAATTTTAAACCAACTTAAAAAAAGTTTTAAGCTGTTTAAAATTTTATGTATTCCTTCTGCTTACTCTCTAGACTCCAGTATTAGGCCTCTGACTTAAAAAACAGGAGATACACAAGATAAACAGTCAGCAGGGATTTTCAGCACCCCAATTTGTTTAAACGCTGCTGTCTTTGGTGAGCTTCCATCTTTGCTCTCATCAATTTGAAGATTACTCAGAAGGTAGTGTTCACTCAATTTTTTAAGCATTTCTTGTTTACATCCCCTTCACAATCCTAATGGTTTATTAGACCAGATGTTTTACATGATTAATGATAAACTTGAACTTCTCAGGTTCCTTCACAGTGGAGCAGCTGGGTGTTAGGCGAGGCTTTTCTGTGAGTGACCACAGTTCCTCTGTTAAGAAAATCCAAAGCTTTAGTGATCATTTCTTGGCCTTTGATTGACACAGACACATTTAGTTGATTAGATATCAAAAATTTAGAAAAAGTAAGAAACAGTAAAACATACCTGTGCCACTCCAAGGTAAGGGTTAAGCAGGGATGAGAGGTAGTTGGAGGGGAGTTACAAGTATTTACATGTATTATTATGCTTACCACTTCCTTGCTTCCCTTTCCCGTTTCTCAAATACACTAAAGCAATTCTGAATATTATTTAATCTTTATTTGATAATTTAGAAGGATCTTCAGAGATCATAGGTCATAGCTGTCTACATATATTCAATTGTTAAAAATTTGGTGCTGGAAAAGAATAGTTTAAGAGTTAACTATCATGATGATGGAGTAGCAAGTAGATATAAAAATTCAGAGTTTTTTTATATTTAAAATCACAGAATACTTAATAGTAATGAAATTATGAGTGAAACACAAAGTCAAGCACACATAGAAGTCAGCTGAAAACAACAGGAAAGAAATCAGTTTTTGTATGCTTGCTCAATGTTTTGACAAAAAGCTAGGGTCTCGAGTGAGTGAGTTTTTATAGCTATATATATTTTTTTCTTCTAAACTACATTTAAATGTAAAAAAAAAAGAAAGTAAAACAATAATAAGCTTTGCTGGTAGGGTCTATACCACTGACACACATTCGAGATGAGAAGGTAGTAAACGAAGTTTCTGCAACTGTAAGTGATGCTTAGAGGAAAATTAAATCACTGAGTGATGCCAGGACTGATTATTCTACTGCACTTTAAAAGCGAGGGATTGCAGTCTGTGAGTCCAAAGTGGTTTCATATGAATTGCCACAGTTGTGGTTTATGCTTGAAACTATAACCTGTCAAATTAGAAGCAGGCAAGGCCTATGCTCTTAACGGTTCCACTTTCTACTGTCTACAGTTATGTCTACAAGTTCAGCACTTTTTATTCAGTTAAACTCTGTTATTTGGATGAGTAGAATCTCAAAACTATTCTTCTTTATCTTGGTTGGAGAAGATTTTAGTTATGATATAAAGCTTAGAGAAACTACCAATCTAATTTTTATTATATAAATGATAATTTCATTGTAATTATTTTTATCAGCTATTGATAGTTTATTATCCTCATTATCACTATGTAACGTATAATATGACTACAGGGAAGAGGAATACAAACTGCATAAATTCCTAAGCTTTTTCTACCCTGCATTTCCAGATATTATATTGACTTTAACTTGTACCTTACTGACTCATCATTTTTCCAGGCTCACAGTAGCCTGCTATTATGAGCTTAGTGTTACAACGCGCTCCATTTCTTCTCTTCTCCTTGATTGTGGAATGCCCTTCTGGGCAATAGGCTTGGTTGACAGAGATTTTCCCATCAAAACTGAAAAGCTGCTTGTTCAATTTTACTAATGTTTTATGTACAGTCAGTCCTTCCTTAATGACTTTTTCTTCATGCCCATTTGTATAATATAAAAATGTCTTAAAAATAAAGCATAAACAATATCTGCTCTCTGTGTAATGCATCATAAGTGAAACCATGCCACTAAACAATCATATCCTGTTTGGCCATAATGACATCAGAAATATAAGTTTATCATCTGCATTGGACAACTTAGCATGTTTTTGGCCCAAGGCGAAACTGAACTAAAACCATTTGCAGTTGTCTCAAACCAAGATAACCACACATTTCTAAGGTAATTGATACCTAAGAAGAACACTGCCTTTTCAAATCACAGTTCATGATCTAAGCATACTAATTCTTTAAAGAAGCTGTTAAAGTTTATAAAGCATGTATGTCTATTGGACTTCCTCCAAACTTTAACATGAAATAATTATATTTTTAGCATGCAAGACTATGATAAAGTAGGTACTTAGCTCAATCTTTTGGCTTTCTGAAATTACCTCTTGCCTAATTCAAAGAGAAAGGACAATGAAAAGAAAATTTTATTTGAAAAAGTACAAGAAGAATGATAAGAATAATGCCTTGCATTTTGGAAGGCACCCAAATGAAATCAATCATTACTTTTATTTTTCCAAAGTATTTAAGGAAACAATTTTATGAATAGATAGCTAAGGTAAATATAAGGCATACAATTTTCATATTCATTGTTAAAACGTATCCAGGGAATCCAAACACACATCACTAACTTTGTGTTACAGTGATATAAAGCATGTGATTGCCCTGGATACTACTACTTTAGCTAGTGAGCCCAACCATAACCTGCAAACTACAGCCTAAAAAATAGTTCTTCACGCTGTATGCCAATACAAATGCAGTTAAGAATTATCTTTGCCTGCAAAAATAACTGGATGATTTGGAACAAAAAATAAGCAAATATTTAATTGTCAATTAGCTTTCAAAGAATAAAATAATATCAGTAAAAGTAAGATCCAGAGAGAAATCTACTGATACTCAAAGGAGGGACAGAAACAGAAAACAAAAGATGTCTCTCAAAGTCAACTCTGAAGGCAGAGTTTGACACCCTCTCTAGTCTACTTCATAATATCACTTTCAGACATGAAACCACTGATATGGGCATTTCAGGTATTTAAAGAATATAATAACTAAACCAAATATCATTGGCACTGCAATAGTTATTCTATTACTGTAAAAATGGAAGAATGTACTATACCTCCATTCTTTCTTGTTTAACTTCATCAATTTCATCATCTTCAAACATTGCCAAGAGTTCTCCTGTTTGGTCAATAGAGTTGAGAAAGTCTTGAGCGATTTTTTGTCTTTTGTTCGCATTGTTACTACCACTCAATTTGTCTGCATGAAGATGAGGGAAGGAAAAAAAATTGTTTAATAAGTTTACATTATGAATATGAAATTCAGAATTGGATTTCTCTCAAAATAATTTTTAAAAGGAGAATCTTTGCATCTAAAACAAAAGTGCAAATCTCACAGAATTAAATTATTTATTCATCTCATAAAATGAAGAGAATAAAACCAAATTATCAATTAACACAATAAGTGTGAATGAACTGATTAAAATTCTTTACCAAAAAATAGCCACTATTACATAAAATTTAGTTCATACTTTCTCTTTAACCTTGAGTTAGACTTATAGACCTTTCCATTTTGATTTAGCCAAGATCAAATTCTCAAGCAGTCCAGCATGCATACTGATGGAGGCTGACTTCACTTATGTAGCGGGAAAGTCTGGTACCTTTGTTTTTTTCTATCTATCTATCTATCTATCTATCATCTATCTATCTATCTATATCTATAAAAACAAAGACAGTAATAACATCAGGATTGAGACACGAATTAAAAGAATATTATGTATATTACTGTGGCAATATATTTGAAACCTAAATGGATGAGATCTTATTTTTCTCTTAAGAGAAAACTATCATACTTATTTAAAAGCAAAACATATATTTAATTAAAATTATTGCAAAAGGTCAAGAAGGAATATAATATTATAATAGGTAATTAATACAGCTCAATGCATAAAAGTATCAGTGTGAATTACCGAATGAGGAAAAACTAGATTATTTTTTAATGTGATAAATCACATGCTCATATATCAAAAAAAGACAACCCAAACGTCTTCGGGTGAAAGCACTGAATTTTTCACCATTAAGTATGATGTTAGCTGTGAGTTTTTCACAGATGACTGTTTTGGTCAGTTTGGGCTGCCATAGACTGGATGGCTAAAAACCCAAATATTTGTTAAATATACCATAGATTGGATGGCTAAAAACCCAAATATTTGTTTCTCAAATCTCTGGAGGCTGGACAGTCCAAGATCAGGTGCTGGTAGACCTATTGTCTGATGGGGGCATGCTTCCTGGTTTGCAGATAACTGTCTTCTCATATCCTCACTTGGCGGAGAGCAGAGAGCGAAAGCAAGCTCTCTTGTTTCTCTTCTTCGAAGGGCACTAATTTCATTCATGAAGGCTCTTCCTCATGATGTAAGTACTTTCCAAAAGCTTTACCTCAAAATACCATCAAATTGGGGATTCAGTTTCAACATGCGAATTTTAGAGGGAACACAAACATTCAGTTCATACCTATGACCTCTGTCATGTCGAGAAAGTTTTCATCCTAGTTTACTGAGTGTTCCTCAAGAAAGACTTGGTTTTTTTTTTTAAAGGTGTTTTCTACATTTATTGAGATGATCATGTGGTTTCTGCCCTTTATTAATATGATGTATTACACATATTAATAAAGATTGTTTTCTGAATTTAAAATAATCTTCCATTCTTGAGATAAATCCCACTTAGTCATCGTGTACAATGTTTTTAGATGTTGCTGGATTTTTAACAACTACATTCAAAAAGATATTAGTCTGTAGTTTTTTTTCCTCCTGTGATGTCTTTTTGTTTGGATTTCATAACAAGGTAATACTGGCCTTATAGAATAAAATAGGGGAGGATTATTATTAATTGTTCTTTAAACATTTGGTAGAATTCATCAATGAAATCATTCGGGCATGGGTTTTTCGCTGGGGTTTTTTTCAAATAATGAATTCAATTTGTTTGCCACAGCAAACTACTTGCCATAGGTCTACTCAGATTTTCTATTTATTCTTCATGCAGTTTCAGTAGTTTTGACTTTATAGTTAATATCTTTGGAATTGGTTATATTAACTGCCTTATTTACCATTTGTTTCTTTTCATTTCTTTCTGTAGTCTGAGCAACAATCTTGTGCCACTCCTTACTTCAATGAAGCTTTGCTACTACCCCCTCACTTATGTTGTTAGTGTCAAATATATCACGTACCTATGTTATAGACCCAACATTATAATTATATTGTTTTATACAATTGTTTTAAAATCAGTTAAGAGATGAGAGGAAAATGAATACACAATTATAATGTCTCATGTTTACCTATATAATTAACTTTACAGGTGCTCTTTTCTGTGTGTGTGGGTGAGGTTCAAATCACTGTCTGGTGCAACTTGCTTTCAGCCTGAAGAACTTCCTTTAGCAATTTTTATATGGGTCTGCTAAGCAAGAAATTTCCCCAGTTTTTGTTTATCTGAAAATATCTTAAATTTTGCCTTAATTTTTGAAAGATCATTTTGCCGGATATGTTTCTTGGTTGACATTTTTTCCTTTCAGCACTTTGAATATGTAATCCTACTGCTATCTGATCTATACTGTAAGTGAGAATCAGCTGTTAATAATATTGCTGGAGTTCTGTTGTATGTGACGAGGTACTTTTCCCTGGTGGCTTTCGTTATTTTCTCTTTACCTTTGTTTTTCAACATTTCTACTAGAATGTGTGTGTGTGTGGATCTCTATGGGTTTATCCTAGTTGAAACTTGTTGGGCTACTTGGATCTACAGATTAATAGTTTTCATCAAAGTTGGGAAGTTTTCAATCACTATTTCTTTAAATATTTTTTCTGCTCCTTTTTCTCTTTCTTTTCCTTCTGGTAGTCCCATTAGCCAAATGTTGCCTCACTTAATGGTGTTTCCTATTTTTCTCAAGTTCTTTCAATTTTCCTTTGTTCTTCAACTGCATAATATTTAAACATCTGTTTTCAAGTTCACTGATTTTTTTCTTCTGTCAGTTCAAAGTTACTATTGAGCCCTCCTACTGAATTTTTCATCTTGGTCATTGTACTTTTCAACTCCAGAGTTTTCATTTTTCTTTTTTTATAATTTCTATCTCTTAACTGACATTCTTTATTTTGTGAGACACTGTAATCATTTCTTTCCTTTGTTGTTTAAACACAGTTTTCTTCAGTTCTTTGAACATATATATAATAGGTACTTAAGTTTTTGTCTGCTAAGTCCAACATTTGGGCTGTTTGTGTTGTCTGCTCCCTGCCCCCCATTTATAGATCATACATACATGTTTCTGTGCATATCTAGTATTTTGTTGTTGTTGCTGTTGAAATGGACATTTTAGGTAATATATTATAGGAATTCTAGATAATAATTCCCTCCCCTTCCTGGGGCTTATCATTGTTTGCTTGTTTATTTGTTTAGTGACTTGCTGGACTAGTTCAATAAAATCTCTTTCCTTTGCAGTGTGCAGCCTCAGATGTTACTCCTCAGAGAGTAAGCCTCAAACATACTAATAGTCTTCTTAAGTTACCAGGGATGACTGTAATTTTAGTCAGGTTCTCTCTGGCTGTCGCTTTTCCTGATCTCTCTATTAAGTTTCTGGTTGGTTTGCCTCTACTGATATCACACATAGCTGTTGGCTTCCAGTAATTGCTGGTTGACTGCTCTACTGTTTTTGATAATATCCTTGGGCATAAACTGCTCCATAGACTGATCTAAATAATGTTGGGCCCCTTTGCAGTCAAGGTGTTGCCAGATTTTAAGTTTTTCTCTGACCCCAGTAAGACTTCTTATCTGTCTTTCCCTTATTTCCTCTGTTAAACTTTCTGCTGATACACTGTTTTTGCTTCTTCTTACTAGTATCACGAAGCTACCAGCTTTCTCTTAATTGCTCACCAATAGGATCTCCATTTTTAAAAATAATTTTATTTTTAATTACAGTTGACATACAATATTATATTAATTTCAGGTGAATAACATGGTCATTAGATATTTATATATCTTACAAAGAGATCACCCTAATAAATATAGTACCTATCTGACACAATAAATAGTTATTACAATATTATTGACTATAGTCTTTATGTTATACTTTACTTTCCCATGACTGTTTTGTAACTACCAACTGTAATTAATCCCTGTCCCTTTTTCACCCACTGCTAATCCCCCTTGCATCTGGCAACCATCAAAATGTTCTCTGTATCTATGAGTTTGTTCCTGTTTTATTTTGTTCTTTAGATACCACATGTAAATGAGATCATACAGCATTTGTCTTTCTCTGTCTGACTTACTCTACTCAGCACAATACCCTCTAGGTCCATCCATGTTGTTGCAGATGGCAAGATTTCATTCCTTTTAATGGCTGTATGTATGTACCACCTCTTCTTTATCCATTCATCCATTGATGGACACCCAGACTGCCACCATATCTTGGCTATTGTAAATAATGCTGCAATGAACATATGGATTTACATGTCCCTTTGAAGTAGTGTTTCAGGTTTATTTGGATAAATATCCAGAAACTGGACTATGGGGTCCTTTGTTGTCTCTTGTTACAGCCTTTGTTTTAAAGTTTATTTTGTCTGGTATAAGTATCATAAACAGTTGATTAACACATATTTTGAATATTAGATGTATTATATACTGTATTCTTACAGTAAATCTAGAGAAAGACAATGCTATTAAGAAAATCATAAGAGAAAAATATATTTACAATATTTATTGAAAAGAATTGTGTATAAGTGGACCCACATAGTTCAAACTTGTGTTCAGTCAACTGTATTATTTTTTTCAATAAGCATTTTTTAGTAATTATCTATTTTCAGCTTATTACTGTTAGATTCTGCAACATTAATATTTTTACTAAATAATCTAAAATGGGAAATTGAGTCGGAAAATAATATAAGGAAAATTTTCTACTCTGTGTTAGGTTTTTCGTTAGATTTTAAACAGCATAGAAATAGCACACCAAAATGAGGTTCCTTTATACCATAAAACATGTCAGATACTTTCTATAATAAATTAACAATAACCGATATGTATCAATTTCAAAGATATAATATTCTAGCTCCCTAGATACACAACAGAAAAATTCTGCTTGCTAAAATCAATTATGTTTTGAATCAACACAATTTCCTTAGTTTTGTGATATTCTAAATGTAAAGCAGATCATATTATTAAAAGAAAGATCTGAAATACCAGGTTACCATTAAGTCATATAAGTAGAAAAATCACAAAATGCAGCTGGCAATTACATAAACATTTGGTTTTTTTCTAAACTATATTATTTAACAGATGTATATGTATTCTAATTTTATGGAAATATCTACATTTACAGTGCATAAATGTGTGGTCCAAGTGATACATGTACAACTGTTTTGAGTTTAGTATTTTGTTTAGATTACCTTCCAGAAGATCATCCTCATCTATTCCTTTGACAATCTTTGATTTGTAGTCTCGGAAAAACATGTATTTTAGCAGTCTTTTCAGCTTTTTCTATTAAAAATATGAAATAAGTAAATATGAAACCATATACATATACTCACTTTACTGATTAAAAACTATTATAACTAAATTTCATAAACTTGTACCCCAGGATCATTAGGGAAAATATAGCAATTCTCACCATAATTCTATGTAATAAAAAATACAGTCATCAAATTAAACATAAAAGCTGAAGCACAGTATGTTTAAAAGCATTTTTTATTTGTAAGTATCCCAATGCTCCAGAGTCACAATAATTAATTTTATTCTTTTGGTTTTATAAAAAGTTTTAAATTCTTTCTGAAGATGGTAATAAATGTCACACTCTTCATACTAAGCTGACTATACTAACTTTGTAGAATATTTTGTGCACTTTCAAGACCAATTTTATTTTTAAAATTATTTATGAACAATCTACACAAGGAGTTTTAACTTTAAAAAGCCATGAACTCTCCTTTTTACTGCTTTTTATTCTCTGAGACTCTTTTATTTAGAAGAGTTGGTTTATGGTTCTATTTCTGGAAAACATTCTGTAACCCGAGAAACATATTTTCATGAAACTCAAAGCTGATTAATGATAGTTGGGCCTTAATGATGGCTTTCGTTAGGTTTACTAGAAGACCATAATACTGCTCAACTTTAAAAGTGAGTGATAATACTTTGTAATTAGTTGTCTGCTTACACTTAGAATGTATTATTACTGGTTCCTAACCTTCAGGTTTAAGATTCCTAATAATAGCTGAAAACTACTGCATTTTACAAAGCTCCTTTACATTCGTTTTATTTAGTATTTTCAACAGCCTTGAGATATAGACAACAGTAATCATCTCCTTTTTATACATGGGGAAACAGAGGTTAAAAATAGTCTTATGACTACAGCTTAGCAGTGTCAGAAGTAGAGCATAAGCTGTGAACCTCAGTTTATTTACAAAGTAAGTAAAGTATCTACCTTACAGGACTATTGTGAAGAATAAATAAACTGCCTAGTGTAATATATAAAATATAGTAGGCAGTCAATAAATACTGCTTTAATATAAACAAATTATTAAAAGAAAAACATAGGTTTCTTTGCTACTCTTTTCTCTTTGCTGATTCTGTTCAGTTCTTTAGGTTTTATTTTGTCTATATTACACCTATGCAAACTACTTTAAATTCTTTTTTGAACATGTCAGCTTATAAATAAAATTATTATTTTGAGGAGAAAGATGAGAACAATGGCAACTATCATATTATAGCCATGTTCTTGGATGCTAAAAAGATCCCAGTTAGGAGTTCTTCTGGACAGTAGAAAGGCACTGTCAATTAGCATATGTTCCTGGTGTTTCAATATGAATTAAAATTTTAAATTCTCCAGAAGACAGGAAAAAGTGGACTATTTTTTGTGCTAGCCTCTTTATCTCTACCAGTGAAAAAGAAAAATTGACTGGACATATTCTGTAAAGTACTAATGTAACTCTATTGTTCTCCCACTGCCTTCATAAAGAATCTTAGCTCAAGAGCCTCATTTCTGTCAACAGCACCTCAGACCACTGGTATATCATGCCTATTTGCCCTTAGTCCTCCAAGTACAATTTGGTCATCAAATCCTGCATAGTCTTACTCATTATTTCTCTGTATTATTCCTTCCTATCCACTTCCAGAGCCATTAGCAATCATATTTTTGCCTTGATTACTTGCATCCTGGTTTGTTCCTTTGCACTTGGTCCATTCTACATGTAATTGCATGAGTCTTACCTTAAGCTAAAACTTCTACTTCAACAGATACTCCAGTCTCTCTATCTAATCAAACCACTTGAAAATTCTGTGTCTTAAAATGCTTCTTCAACTAAACCATATTTTTTTCTAAACCAGATTATAACCTCTTGAAAGTAAAGACATTTCTTTTTCTCTTCCTTTATATTCCTCATGCTATCCAAGAGTAAATGAACTAAAAATAAATAAAGTTTAACAGTAGACTGGTCAGGTAAAGTTTGTAGATCTCTGACTGTCATTGCATAAGGAAATGAAAATACTTGATTCAAGTTGAATTAACCTTCAGTCAATCAGAATGAAAGGTTTTACAGATATAAAGTAAGTGGATATTAGAAAGGGTGTCAATGAAGTCATCCAAAAGATAAGATGCCTTTTGATTAAAAAAAAAAAAAAAAAAAGAGCCATAAGCAAACAAAATGGTGGAAGAGAAATAGGTAAGTGTAATTAAATGGCCAGGAAAAATCAATGGAGAAGTGAAAAATGGAACATTAGGAACTAAGCACTACTTACTCGCTTGTGACAGCATCTACCAAAGCACACTGCAGTTATTCAGTCAGTATGTTTACATGTAACTTTTAGATAAAACTTTTATTAAAAATGTAAAATTTTATAAAATATTTTCAACTAGCTACTCATGGTAGATAGTTACGACAAAATTAGATATGTAAATATCAGCTTTGGTATTTTAGTGCCAGAGTTTAAAGAATAAGAAAGGTAGATCTTTATATATATATTTTTCCTAGACATTAATATATTTATGCTATTGAAATATTCATCTTGATTTGCTATTTCCTATAACCTAGTGTCACAGAATAGACTTGGTATTTCAAATTAAAAACATTACTCTATGAAAGCTTGTAATCCTGTATAAAATTAGAAGAAAAATAAATATGCCACTCAATTATATTTCACTTATTAGAACAGTCAACATTTAATGAATATTATGTAGCAATGAAAGGATAAGTGAGAATTAGCTGTCAGCATAGTTTTACGTTAAGTGCCCTTGCACATATAAAAAAAAAAATCAATTATCTTGTAAATAAACCATTTTGTTGTGCAAACTATGAAGACTAAAACATCAGTTCGATAGTTAAGATTCCAATTTGAACACCAAATAACTAGGATAGTTTCTTTCTATAAGTGTAATTAAGCACCAAACATGGCATTTTAATACAATGAAATTGTTTTATATTACCTTATCTTTGCGCATCAAAAACAGAAGATCTTCAGCAGATATTACCCTTGCTCCCCGAAGCTGAGAAACTTCAGCAGCTTGCTGTAACTAACAACAAAGGAAACTTAGGAATTTTTCTCAATAGTCTAAATTAAATATACTATAGTCATGCTGTCTGAAGAGAGATAAATATATGAAGAGTTAAAAACTTTTGGGAATAACCCAGAAATCACATTACTGCTTTTAAAAATAAAATGTCTTATGTTTTAAGGCATTAAAAAAATGCAATTATATTAACTTATAAGCCCACCTGTGATGCAATAAACAGAAATCCTTGATTTCTTTCATGCGAAAGAAAAATCATGTGCAGCTTCCAGAAATGCATTAATGCACCTGAAAATAATTTTATGAAATTTTACCCTCATATCCATGTGAGCAATGGTTTCACTCAGTATCACTAGTTGAATAAGTATATTATTAATCTGAGCTCCCATGCTGGTATGATTTGAAATAGGTCCATTCAGAACTTTAAAAGATCAACAAAAACAGTAGCTGTTTCTAATATCCAAAGGAAAAAAATAGTTTTAGTTTTGGCAAGTCTTCAGTGGGCAAAGGATTCAGTCCATAAATCATAATACTGGACTGCATTAATTTCTTTCCACACTAATCACATGCACACAAAAAGTTAACTGTATCTGGAATGCACAACACAAAACATACTGCGTGAAAAGTTAGATTCCCCCTGAAATATTCATCTGGGCTCTTATATCTACAAAGCAGAGAGTTTTCTGGAATTCAGAAGTCCCAGAAACACAATCTTACTTGAAAATGACCTGGAAAATAAAAGAATGTGAAAAATGATAGTTCTATTTTTTGGTACAGGCAAAATCAGTTTCTTATTTTGATTAGCTGGAAGGAACATAAAATACATCCAGATGAAAAAAATAAAGATGCTGGAGAAAATACTACAAAAATATGCCTGTAACTTCTTCCAAACTTGATCAAGCTATGATGACTGCACCAAACCAACTCTATCCAATATTATAAAAATATTTACATATAAAAGCTGTTCCTGAATGCACCTTTCTTTGAAAGGAATAAATCTAACACATATTACTGAGAACTAATCTTTTTAAAGTGACACACTGTTATCTTAACAATCATGAGAAATCAAATAGTGCATTTGTACTAAAGAAATTTTGCTTGAATGTTTAGGCGATTTTGCTAAGCAAGCTTCAAACCTTGTCTAAATACACAGACTACAAAATAGACTATAAACTCCCTATGTGTCAGCCTTACCACTGAATTTCCTGGATACTGGTGGTTGGTATATAAACATAATTCTACCTAAATATAGAAATTTAAATTTAACTGTGAACCATTTAAAAAGAAATCTTGAGGGAAAGATTTTGTAAAAGATGATGTATCTACCCAGAAAAAAATTAAAAGTCTTCAGCAGGAAAATTTAAACACTTTTTTCCTAAAAATTGGAAGAATATCAAGGAAATACACACACGTGTTTTTTTTCAAATAAGAACATTTCTATCGATCTAAAATAACATGCAATCAGTGTGGAGAATATGGGCTCAGTATCCATTTGTCCGTACATTCTCAGAGAATCAAGCACTGTCAAGTAACTTTGTATTTCCTTAAATGAAGAATGGTGATGACTTGAAAACTGTAAAGTATGATGCAGATATAAGTAATTTTACTCGTGTTAAGAAAGGATCACGATAGGTGTGGATCCCTAAATAGCTTTCCCAATTAGCTTTCCCAATTGTTTACCCACACTACATATGAAAAATCTAGATTTATAACATTCTCAAAAATGTCAGTTTATAAACACTACGAAATAAAGAAAATAAAAATAAAGACAGAGAAGAGTTAAACAGTTTAAAATACCTTTTCCAAACCAGGATACATCTATTACTGAGATCTGGAATTTATGTCATGGTTATGTTGTCATAATTAGCAGGAAAACTTTATCTTTAGATTTCATGTACCCATCCAGCTAATTTCTCTCACCTAATTCAAGTACCCTTTTAAGTAGTAGCAACTGCTAGTACTTACTAACACGCCTTGGATATCTGTGAAGTTAATCCTCGAGACTGCAAGTTACCATTGTTACCTCACCAAACCTATCTGGCCCTGATGTGTCCCATGTTCCATATTTACCTCACCCAAACTCTGACCTCTTCTTTATCGAGTGAGGAGAGCAATTTTATTAGCTTATTATAGTGATCACACCAAAGTGTGTATTACCTACTGGCATACTTCTAAAAATATTTCTCTACATTTACCAGAAAGAGTAAAGAAAATCTTCTTTAACAACACAACCTTAAAAAACAGGTTAGCAGCTTCGCAGTCCAGGTCCACAGGATGCTAAACTCAGAAGTGGTACATTTAATGTGAAAAAAAAAAAAAACCAAAAATCCCACGAAAAAACAAAAACAAAAAAAAATCACAACCAGAACCAGAAAACCAAAATCAAAAATATTCCTTATACTTTCAGTGCTTAAATAAAGATTCTATATTCTAAAAAAACCCTCAATTTCTTAATCTTTGAAAATAAATGTAAGTTATACTTCATTATTCACTGTAGCAAGTCAAATATTTCCTGCAATAATTAATAACAAAATAATGGTACATGTTATAATTTTTATTATATAAAACTAGTACTCTTAAATGTATATTGGTTTTATTATAATAAAATATGCAAGAAATGACAAAGCAGAGGAATACTTTACAACCGATCAGTGGTTAAATGAGGATTCAAAATTAATTTTCTTAACTATTTGTGTAAAAGCATGGTAATAGTAACTTTACAGAGATTCATTTGTAACTTAGTAAAATATTTTGCTAAAAGACATTAATATCCTACCACAATAGTAACATTTATGGCATTTGCTTTTTCTGATAAATATTTTTATTCTTTAAACTAAAAATAATAATACACTTCCAATAACTGTTTAAAAGATAAAAATTTCCCCCAGCATATTAACAATCAGCATGTTTACATTATAATGTTTTATGACACTTTATTTGGAGGTTGAAGATTAAAAGATATATTTTAAATTTCACATATTATCTTAAATGCCTCATCTTTGATTCCCACAAATAAATCTCATTTTCTCAGTGCTATCAGTGACACTAATATTTGAACTCGATTTTTTTCTCTATTATATTTTTACCAACTTCTGTTGATTTTGTTTTTTGTTTTAATTTGCTCAGGGTCTTGAATTTGCTTTCTACTTCCACAGCATTTCTCCTAATTTAGGTTTGGGGGGCTTTTTGCTGAATGGTTTCTAAATTTCAATGTCTCTATTATCATGGGGAAATCAATTCTTGATTCTTTATAGAATGCGGCACTTTCTTCTTTAAAATAATTTTCTCAATGAAAAAGATATATGATTATCTTCATACAATATAGGGTTTATTATCTGACCCTGGCATGCAGCCTATATTTAAGTGCTAAAAAGATCTTCCTTAAATGTCCAAAATTTTTGTTCTGGATCTACAATAATTCACTATTATTTAACTTCAATGTAGTCTTTAAACCCTGACTGACTCATAAATTTTCTCCTATACCTTCCTTCTCATTATGTTTCTTGTTTTTCTCTCATATTTTCCCAATAATTTCAGTTTTATCTGTATGTCTGTGTGTACTTGCGATGGTTAATTTTTTTGTGTCAACTTGACTGGGCCACAGGGTGCCCAGACATTTGGTCAAACATTATTCAGGGTGTGATTTTGAGGGTATTTTTGGATGAGATTAATATCTGAATTGGTAGACTGAGTAAAGCAGATTGTCCTCTCTAATGTGAATGGTCCCCAACCAATCAGTTGAAGAACTGAATATAGTCATGAGCCACTGGATGGCAGAGATACAGTCTGAAAAATGCATTGCTAGGCAATTTCATTGTTGTGCCAACATTAAAGAGTACACTTACTGAACCTAGATGGTATAGCCAACTACACATCTAGGCTATATGGTATAGCATATTGCCCCTACACTATGAGTCTGTACACCATGTGACTGTACAAAACAACATGAGATTAAATCATGCACAAGAGAAAATGACACGATCAAGAGACAACACAAGATGTAGGAGGTTGCTGCCAGTGTAACACAGTACACCATTTTACAGCAAACTTTTTTTATAAGCAGAAAAGAGCACACTATAAAATAATGATAATAGTAAATACATGAAGCAGTAACAGTTGTTTATTGTAATTACCAAGCAGTATGTATTGTACACGATCATATGTGCTATATAGTTTTACAAAACTGGCAGCATGGTAGGTTTGTTTCCCAAGCGTCACTACAAACACATGAGTAATGTGCTGCATTGTGATGTTACAACGTCACTAAGCGATAGGAATTTTTCAGTCCATTATAATCTTAAGGGACCACCACTGTATATGTGGTCTGTCATTATGCGCTGCATGACTATAGAACAAAAAGGCTAAATAAGAGGGAACTCCCTCTGACTGCCTTGAACTGGGACATTGGTTATTTTCCAGCCTTCCAACTTGGACTGAAACATCTCCTAGTTGTCAGGTTTGGATTCAAACTGGAACTATACTTCACCAATACTGGGTCTCCACCTTGCCAACAACAGAACTTGGGACTTCTCAGCCTCCATAATCATGTGAGCTAATTCCTTATAATCAGTCCGTCCGTCCATCCACCCACCCACCCATCTATACACACTCATACACATACATATCCTCCTGGACTCATTTTCTGGAGAACCCTGACTAATATGGTGCTTTACTCAAATTATGAGAAATTCTTGATTCTTTGTGGAATGCAGCACTTTCTTCTTTAAAATAATTTCCTCAATGAAAAAAATATATGATTATCTTCATACAATATAGGGTTTATTATCTAACCCTGGCATGGAACTTGTATGCTCAGTTTACAACATTTTACTTGTACTCATCAGTAAGTTTTTTCTTTATCTTTCTCAACCAGTTACCTAACAGTCTCACCTTGTAACTTCATTTTGAATAATACCTCTAGTTCCAGGACAACCTTTCCTAATGGGCAGTTTATAAATCTTAAATGCTGGCAATCTATTTTCCCATGATGATTTTCAATTTTCCCATTTATAATAAAAGCCAATTGGGCTACATGTCAATAACCCCTGCATTCCACTAGGGCCCACATAAATTTAGCAGGAAGATTTCCCTTAAGTTACAAAAGGCTATAAAAGTACAACAAAACTAATTTGATGATTTCACAATCATTAACATCCTAAAAGTGTTCCCTTTTAACCACACTTACATTGCACTTCTTTGATTTCTAACTAACTTCTTGGATCTTTCCTTTCTGAAGATAAGTAATACATAAATAAACAGTAAGAGACAGGCGTGTTGAAAGGTATTTCATGAAGAGGCAAAATCTTAGGCTAAGATTTATTTGTCTGTCTTATTATCCATTGGTCTATCATGCACTATTTACAAGGCCAGATTTTAGGTGAGATTATGAAAGCACAGCTCTACTTGCAACCATACTTGCCAGCCACAGATACCTCAAAGATCCCCTCTGAATTCTCCTTGTTATAACTGAAGGAACTACAAGTTATCTGGACTCCAGTTCTAGCTCTACCACTAAGTAACTGTATAACTTCAGATACATTAAATAACTTCCCTAGATTTGTACTTTTATGTTTCTTTTCCATTTGAAATGGATAACCAATGATTTTAATGACTAGTAGGAGGGTTAATAATCATAGCAGTAATAATAGCTACCATTTATTGAGTACTTAATTTGTACCAGGCACTTTGCTGTGTGTGTTACACTTAATTCTAATTAAAAGTTTTTTTATCTGTTTAATATAAATTAAATTCGAATAACGTTCTTTAAATTTTATAATGCCAGACTGGAATACCTTGCCACACTTCTTTATTTCTGCAGCCACAGGCAACTACTTTTAGCTTGTTCTTCTGTTATTTACCTCCATATCTGAAATATGCTTATAATGCTTGTTGTATTTTTTAGCTTTAAATACTTCCAACTGACTTCTTACTATAGAAGGTGAAGATTTAGTGTCCTCTGATCCCTCATATTTAATCATGTCTTTCCTCCCATCTTGATCTTATTTATAAATTTTAATTTTTTGTTAAGTTAATGTCTAGTGTTTACATTATGACTGGGTAAACAATTTTAGAGCTTGGCTGCTATAATCGAAAATTTTTATACAAATTTTTAAAAAATTTTTAGTTAATAATTTCCTTGGTTTTTTTTTTTTTTTGCTTAATTTTTGTGAACACTATTTCATCCCAAACTCTGAAAGATTTGAAACATATAAGAATTCCTTTCAATTTCACTGTGTTTTGTTTTCTCTCAGAGACATCTCATCTGGAGCCTTTGAAACCCTAACAATTCCATTTCGGAGTCTTGATTTTATAATCTCAGTTTCTGTTTTTTCTCTATTAGGATAATTTTGGTAGAGCAGATTCTTGGGAAGTTTCCTTTTTCGTTCTTGAGTATGGTTATAATAGCTGCTTTAAAAAATCCCTGTGTGCTAATTTTAACACCTGGATCACCTTAGAGTCAGTCTCTATTTTGCCTTTTGTCTTGGGTATAAGACATGCTTTCATGTTACTGCATCATTTAAAAAATCTGGGCTTTTTAAATCTGAGATATTGTAAATGTTATATTGTAAGGACTCTGGATTTGTTATGTTCCTCTGAAAAATACTAATTTTTTTTTTAAAACAGGCAGTCAACTAGACTCTATCTCCTTCCTCCAGTGGTAGGTTGCAGCTGAAAAACACCTCTGATAGTTTCCTGAGAAAGAGTGCATGGAAAATAATATTTTTAAGATCCTGTATGTCTGAAAATTCATGTATGCTACCATTTTATTCAATTGATAATCTGGCTGGGTACAGAATTTGAGATTAAAAATCATTTTCCCTTAGAATTTTAAAGGCATTGTTCCATTGTCTTCTAGCTTAAAATGTTGCTGTTGAGAAGTCAGTCAGTTATTCTCTCTCCCTCCCCATCTCTCTCTCTCCCTCTCCCTCTGTCTAGATTTCTAAGCCTTTCTGTGACTTCCCCTGTGAGAAAATTTTACTATTGTTCTCTTTATAACTGAAATCCTGAAATTTCATGTGCCTTGCTGAGGGTTTTCTTAATGTCTTTTCCTGGCACTCACACGAATACCGTAATCTATACATTCCTGTCCTTTACGCTGGGAAATTTTCTTAGATTACTCTGAACAAATTTTTCCTTATGTTTTCTGGGTTTTTCTAGAATGTCTATTAAATGTTGGTGGTTGCTGTGCCTGGTGTCCTTAATATCAAAGTTCGCTTTATTCAACCTCTCCAGAGAGAAAATCTATATACTATTTTTGCCATAATGGCAAAGGGATAGTTGACTGCCTATACGGTTTGACTTTTAACCAATCCTCCTGTTTCTCGTCTACCCAAACTTCTTCCTCCAGAGGTACCTTTAATCTTGACCTTTTCCAGTCTCCAAAGTTTCATTTTTCTCAAATCTGTTAAACCTTTAGCATTTCTATCTACATTTAAGTTTCCATAATTTTTGACATCATCTGCTATTTAACTCTCTCTCATTTTCTCTGTCATTATAGGTTTAAGTCTTTTTACATTATGCAGTCATTTAGTGGGGTTTTGAGAAAGTCTGAAGATAACGACATGTATCACCCATGTCTAAAAAGAAGCTGATATTCTTTTTTATGCTAACATTTATTGAATGTACTATCCTATGCTTCATGCCTTCTACACATTATCTCATTTAACCCTCATAGCAAACCTATCAGAGATGTCCAGGTACATAAAACTAGAACTAAATAATAAATGCTTAACATCAAGCCATTCATCTTTCTCTCCAAGGTTAATTTTTTATTCTGAATACAGGAGGGTACAATCACTAAATCAAGCCTTACATTGCATGGAAAAGTCTAACCACAAAAACATTTATTTGTCTTTCAAAACATTTTCATTGCTGGCAAATAAATGTTGCCAAAAAAAAAAAAAAAAAAAAAAAAAAAAGGTCTGGATCAAAACATCCAAACCAACTGCTTCATGCAGGCACAGCTTAAAAACTGAGAATTAAACAAGTGTTTGAATGGAAACGGATTTGTAACTCAATACAGTTAACATTCAGAATACTATAAATGTTAGATATTTGACTTAGTATTTTCCTATCATATGATCTCCTTATTCTTTGTCGGTGACTGGTCTTCCACTGTCTTAGACATCTGAAACATAAACAAGTATATAAATTGATAAAAGATGTGCCTAACTTTTTACAGTTTCATTTTAACTCTTCTTTTTAGAATAGTAAGTCAAACACAGTTAAGTCAAGTTTTAAAAAAATATGATAAAGCTATAATTATCAGTATCTCATGGCTTAAAGAAATATATATAGAGATAGAAATATATACGTGTGTGCATATATTTGGAGAGAGAGAGAGCAAGAGAGGGAAATAAAATCTCTGGGCTCAAAGAAGCTCTCTCACCCTCTATATATGTATGTATGTATGTATGTATGTATGTATGTATGTATACATGAATTACCAAGCCATAATCAATATAATCCTGCAAAACTTAAAAAATGTCCAATAAACAATGACTGTATTTATTGTGTAAGAAGAGCAACCTTGACAAGGAACTAATTCTTTGGTTACTCTTATTTATTATATGTGAAATGAGGAAAATAACAACCATTTGAAAATTTTCTTTTAAACTATTTTGCATACGAGTTATTTGTAAGCCACATTCAAGTCTAAACACATCGAATTTTGAAAATAAACAACGGAATATTTTGGAAATATTTTAAAAGTTAAAGTAATAAACTAGATTACAGTTTATATACTATATGATATCTTAAATTCTACACTATGCTAGATTATAGTTTAAATACTATAGTATTAACTATAGTTAATACTATTTAAAATTAAACTATTATTTAACTATTAAAAGTAAATACATTTTAACTATTTAAACTAAAATACAATTAAAATTGTAGAAAGATGGCAGCTCTTGAATTTGTTCTACATTACATACGACTACTTTTCAGTTACTCAATAACTGAAAAATGATAATTTAAAAGTCCAAAGATATAAATTTCATTTGTATTTCTTAAAATTTTTAAAGCACAAAAATCTTTGGTAGGCTAGGAAATGTGTACTTTCTTTGTCTCCATTTAATAATGCTTTTTTTCTCTTCCTACTTCTTGGCATCTCTGTGCCTCCCTCCATATTCCCTTCTGTTCACACTTCTAAAAAGGCATCCACTGAGAGTTGCAGCCATCAGTTATTTCTCTAAAGAACGAAAACCTAACAGGTAAAAGACTGAGTTAATTACTGTTCTTTGGAACTCTGCCTAATTTTTGTATGATAATCTGATTTCATTTCATCCTAGAATGTTTAGGAATAAATATAGGTCTTGTACTAAATCTTCATGGTTAGATCGGAATATCAAAAGCACTGAATTACAGCAGACCACACACAGATCAATGCGATGCTTAGAAAAACTGCCAAATGGAAAGAATAAAGCAATGCTAAAGAATAATCATGAAAAATGAGGAAAACCGATTTCTAATTTTGTCTTATTACTATCATCCTTGTTTTGGCAAAGGCAATTACATATATATTTTATTGTTGTTGTTGAGAAAATACGTGAAGAAAGTGCCAACTTTATAATTTTAGAATTGCAGGTTCTGATGCTGGGTCTCAGAACTTGATCCACACACAAGGAGGGGAGGTTCTGCCGTGAAACTCAGTTAAGGTGTGGTTTCTTCTGTCAGTACTGTGTATCCTAAAGAGTGGTCCAGAGCATTTAGATTATTACCTACATTTCATGCCCTAACTCAGCAGATTATCTCTACATATAACACTATACAAAATTATTTCGCAAGTAGTTTAATCAAGAAGCTTTAAAAAATCATTACTTAAAAGAGTTTCCAAAACTATCTTGACTTTTTTCCTCCCATAAAACTTTTTTAAATGCCTATGGTTTGATTTTTAAGTGAGATAATGTCATGCAACGTGTGGTAAGTCCAGAATAAATGCTATACATTTATTTAGAAAAGAGAAATTTAAGGATCATCATATAGAAGTTTATAGCTTCTGGTATTCACAAAGATTAAAGGCTATTACTGGACTGTTACTTAGCACTAATGACTTATTTTACCAAAAACAAGTTTAGGATGTAAACAATTCGTGTGGATAAACATATCTATATGAATATGTATATATGTATATACATACTTATACCCATGTATAGATACCACAAGAATCACTTTTTTACAAGTTTTAAGAAAATAACTCTCATCTTAAGTTAAAGGGAAAAACTACCAAGACTTCTTTTGATAGAGAACTAACAGCTTCTCTAATGATTTGTCATATAGAATCACCTCAATATGAAATATCATGCATGTCTAAGTGTGCCTAAATTTTTGAAGCTACAGTTTTAAACAGAATAGTTGATCTTTCTGGTCCTCAGGGCTTCAAGTGGAAACTAAAGAGAGGTGGACAACAAATGAGTTCCAAAGAGCCTTTGACTTTTATGTCTGATTCTAGTATTTAACTCTAGGTATAGTTTACTTTTGGCTCCATAATTAATCACTTACATCAATGAGAGAAGAAATAAAAAAGAAGATTCACAAGAAGAAACAGTTCAACTTGGTGAGGTGCATATAGGAGTCAATTTTCAAAGGACAATCCACTTAGTTATAACAGCAACCAATCTAATTAAAAGTATGGAAGGAAGTATGAAGGTGAAGGATTATTTAGCATTAATGAGTTATTTTACCATGATGTTTACCATGTTACGCAAATCAGCAGGTGATATGGTAAATTATTCCAGTATCTTATCTAATAGTTCCAGTTACATTTGAAAGCCAAAGACAGTTGCATAATAGGATTAAAGCAATGCAATTATTAATGCATAAAAGAGATTGGTGCCTTTCCATTTCCAATTTGCCCTATGATTTTATCATGATGAACAGAGATAATTTGTATATACTTCCCCCTCAGTCTATCAAAGAAAGTTGCACTTATTCAAATACTGTAGCCAAACATTGCTTGCACAGGAAAACCAATCAATGCTGTATATAGTATTTGTCAAATTAGATGTAGTATATGTAAAGCTAAATGAAAACTCAGGTTCCGAAGGCTCAGATGTCAGCTCCATATTCCACTTAAGAATTTAAAAGGTTATTAAAATGGGCTTGAAAAGGTGATATAATACAAATCTTGTTACCCTCACAGGTCATTGTGAAGACCACATGAAATAACGTGGTGCAGGCACTTGGAGAACTATAAAACACTATAAAAGCATAAGATATTGCTTAGAAATGACTTGTTATTTGTTCAGGGTAAGGTGAAATAGCAATCTACATAAGAAAAGGAAAAAAGAGTTTACTGATAATTTGGTAGACAGAGAAAATGTTTTAGATTTGTTACTAATGCCAAAACCTCTAAAGAGAGGTGGACAACAAATGAGTTCCAAAGAGCCTTTGACTTTTATGTCTGATTCTAGTATTTAACTCTAGGTTAAATACTTTTAAATTCTTGAGTGGAATATGGATATTTCTGAGATTCAGTCATATCAGGATAAAATGGCACAACTATCCAGCAACACTCAGTCATGTTCAGAGAAAGCAGACAGCGTAGAGAAGACAGAACTCTATATCCTTCAAGAATACAAGTGAGGTACCACAGCTTATATTACCCCCTTTCCATTATACTTCCTAGGGACTTTATACAACTTCAGCCAGCTTATCACTTTTCACCCTATTTTATAAAGATATCTCTGCAAAAAAGCTGCCCTTCCAGAATGCAAACTCCCCATTAATGTGTGTTAGGATGAAGTGAAATGGTGTAAGCCAAGAAGCTGTATGACTAAGGTATGGACACGGGAACAGGGGTTCGAGCAGTAAGGCTGAAGACTGCTGGGTCCTAGAATGAGCTTTGTATGAATGTGGCCAATAACTCCATGTACCTGAGACTGTACTAACCAAAACAAACAAACAAATATAGGAATACTAACAGTTATCTTGCAGGAATAATCGAGGAAGAAAAAATAACCATAGGAAAGATAATGCCTCAAATATAATATCTGATTTATTATTTATTTCTGTGGATTCTCAGGGAAGTGATATTACTAAAAGGGCAGGCACATAAGGGCAAATCTTCAAACTGTAATCTTGTAGATGAGGCTAAAATGAAATAAGCATGGAAGTTAAAAATTTATTATTTTTAATTGAACACTGGTCCTTGGTTTGTTCAATATATATTTATTGAGCACCTAACAGAGGCCAATCACTGGGCTCAGAACTGGAAATTATGCTAATTAGAAGCCAAGCAAAGCAAACAAGCACAGAAATAACAAGAAAAAAATCAAAACTTGGTTCCTAATCTCACAATATTTTATAGACTGCTTATTTTTTAGTTAAGATGTACAATAAATGACAGCAGATAATATGATTATTCAGAAATTTTACTTTTCATAACTTAAACAAGTTTATGCTTAAAATCAAAGATATAGGAAATAAGTACTATAATTTATATACTATGTTGAAGACATTAAGCTAACACCTTTGCAAATGTTCCACAAGGAAGCCACAGACTACATTAAGGTTACTAATCAGAAGAGCGTCTCAAAGACACTGCTACGGATTATCTAAAATGTATTTAAAAATATGCTGACTAATCTGTTGTTCAATTATATTTTAGGCATGATGAATTTCTAGCCTGAAGGCAAATCAAACTGTGCCTCCTAGTCTCTAATCAGGATCTGGGGGAGGGAGGGAACACTTCAATTTTTATCTGGTTGAATCTCAGCTAATATATGTATGTCAGGGACATCTTTGGGGATGACCCATATGAGATCACTGATATTTATTTGAATATATGTTTATCGGTCAGAGGCTTGCAAGAGAAAAAACAGCATAGTTAAACTTGGTATTTGGAGAAGAGTTTAAACAGGAACTATTTACAAAGATGTGGGGAGGGTTTAGGGAAACCACAGGGATAGTGTGATGTCCTTCTTGGTCTAACGACAAAATGAAACCATTATTAAACAGAGGCTTAGAGGGTTAAATGGGAAGGCAGCTGTCACCTGAACCTGAAAGCTGGATAAGTCCACCTGACAGGGATACAATTAACCTTGGCTTTATATTCATCCCATTCTCAGCTCTCCTCCTGGGGCCTCCCACTGGCCAAACTCAACCAGAAGTCAGAAGGCAAGAGAGATCTAAAGAGATGAGCCTCCCAGGATACAGAAAAGGAGGAAGGGTGAAAAGTGGATCTGGAGGGACAGACATTAGATATCCATTATCATACAAGTCTTCGCACTTACCAAGGATAAACTTACTAGGACCAATTTCCCCCTAAACACCTAACGTAGAAAGTTTTTTTGTCCCTTTTAAAAATATTTTTGTTCAGATAACTTAAAGTAGAAATAGGTGGGAAAGTGTCCTCCTCTAAGTAAACAATGTGATCTGGTGATAGAAACTGTAATTCTAGTTTCCAAAACTTAATTTCAGAAAGGGGAGCACTAATAACAAGAGTAACAAGAACATAAACTAGCATTTATTGAATACACTGCAAGATGTCTGAAATACTTTACATATTTCAAAAATTGTTAGTTGTTCTAGTCTTTGCAGAACTCCTATGGGTTAAATTATATTAGTCTTTTAGAGATTTTTTTATAGATAAGGAAACAGAAGCTCAGAGCATTTAAATGACTAAGATGGGATCTGAACAGGTCTGTCAGACAATAATACCCTGTTCCCACTGTATCCCACGGCTAGTAGACGGCTAACTTTTCCATTTTCCTCATGTAAACTAATATTTAATAGTTTCCTCATATAAACTAATATTTAAATATGTAACACTAACTTGACTAATAAACATTTAGCACTTTATAGGACTTAAGCAAAATTAGCAGTTTAATATAGTTTATGGAGTTTTAACAGTATGATAATTCCTGTAAATATCCTTATTTAAGCATGTTTCCTTTTTTTGGAGTAGGGGAAGAATTTTTCATATGGTCCATGAGAGATCTACTCTTAGACACATAGCAATTACTTCAGAAGTCTTATCGTGCTATTAACACTTTAATTAAATCAAAGTTATCAGTTGATGTTTCAGATCTGACAATGGCTGTGTGAACTTGTGCTAATTAATGTGTCTCACCTTCAATCTCCCATTTTTAATATGGATGTAATTACACTTGTATTTCAGGGTTATGTAAGGACTATACTAAGTTATACATACAAAGTGTCCGGCACAGTTTCTGATATCAGATTCTCAAGAAATATTCACTCCTGTTCTAACTCTCACCATTTTCTGTCCAAAAAGATGTTATGTAGGAGTTAATGTGAAAAGTATTAGGCACAGAGCTGGACTAGAAGCTCTGTTTTTTGCCTTCTTATAGGTAAGCGTGCAGGTGGGAAGAGGAATTTTTACCAACTGAATTCAAGTGTCATATATCTATAGATTCTGTTATCTCTCCTGCCCCCACAGTTTTCATGTCATCTATTTATTTAAAGAATTTTAGTTATGTACTGCCATAGTCATACCTACAAATCAGAAGCGAAAACTAGCAAAAACTACTTATTTTTGTGATACTGCCATTTTGTAAATAAATGTAAATAATTACTGTAGATTCATAAATAACCATAGGTAGAAAATTTACTTCGTATTTTTACTTCTCCATAGCACAGTATAAGTAATTAACTAAGACAAGAAATGAAAAATAAGAAAGAATAAGTCACTTGGAGCATTAAGCCAGGTCTAATATCCTAAAATATAACTTCTAGAAGAGAAAAAGAAGGTAAAGAAGTATTGAAGAAATATTCAAGAAAATTTTTCAAAACGGAAGGTAAAATTCCAGACTGAATCTACTAACTGCTGAACACAATGGATAAAAAAGGGCATACCAAGTCACATTCACTTTTTCATTCACAAATATTAAGAACAATTCGCAACGGCAGGGATTCAACATTAAACAAAACAAAGTCCACACTGCCAGAGAGCTTAAATTTCAATGGTCGGGAAACAAACAAATTAAAATGTCATATGCCAAAACAAAAAAGAGTAAGCAGGATTAGGTGTGCCGAGGGGTGGTTGTGAGTTGTTATTTTATACAAGGTGATCAGGCGAATATTCATTATTAAGGTATCATTTGAGCAGAACCCAGAAATAAGGCGGTAGGCACATGGATACCTGGAAGAATACTCCATGAGGGGGGAATGCAAAGGCTCTACTTGAGTAAGACCATGCTTGAACAAGATTGAGGAAAAGAAAGGGGGCTAATCTGGCCACAGTAAGGAGAGTGGTTAAGGATAAGATCAGAAAAACAGCCAAGGTGGGGTGGGGTACATGTCACGTAAAACATTCTAGATGTATATTGTGAAATTTCAGAATTCTGAGGATAGACAGTAGATATCAAAAACTTACAGAAATAATGAAAAAAAAAAAAAAAAAACCAAAAAGGTCAACTATAAGGTTAAAGAATTAAAATGTTCTTAATATTTGTCAACAACAACTTTAACACCAGAGAAATGCCTCAAAACTTCTCGGTTAAAATAATTTCTAACCTAAAAGTTTACTCTCATAGGTAAATTGTCAAAAATCTGTGAAGGCAGAATAAGGTAATTTAAGACCTGCAAATTATATAAAAATTCACCTCCCATGGACTTTCTTAGGAGGCTAAATGAACAACGTATTCCAGCAAAATAAAGGAATAAACCAAGAAAGAGGAAGACTTTTTGTTGGCTTACTCCCTGTAAGGAGTAATGTAGGACATAAGAGATCCTACAGAGAATTAATAAAGTCCCCAAGATGAGAAGGTACATCTACCCAGGATGGTAGAGCAGCAGCCTAAAGAGCAACCTCTCTAGATCAGAGCAAGTGGACAGAGGAATCTGAGAGAGGTATTATTTCCCCCAAAAGATGACATTAGGGGAAATTTTTTTAAATTTTATATTGAGAGGAGACTGACAGTTGTGAGAGCTGGGTGTGAGTCACTGGTAGATACATGTAAAACTAAGGAAAGGAGTAAGACAATTGTTGCAAGGAAAACAAAATAAAAATTACAAGTAAGCAAATGCAAATACGGTACACTACATAACTCAGCTATAACTTCTGACATCCTCAGAGTCAAAACAATGTAAACGATGACCAAAAAACTAACTGAAAATTACGATACAACTGTATTAGGAGGCTGAAGTAGGAGTGGCTACAGTGAATGAAGGAGGATGGAGAAAAGAAAGGATAAAGGAACAAAGAGGAAGAATTTGTGTATGAAAGTAGATGAACAGAATGAGATAGAGATGAGAATTTAAGACAGAAGGAAATGGACAGCTTATTTTACTGCGGAAACAGAATCATTTAATCAATGGTTTGACAAACAGCTAACTAAAAAGAAAAATGTAAGATTTTATCTTATACCCCACGTAAGAATAAATTCCAGATGAACTTAAAACTTAAAATGTAAAAGACAAAAGGATAAAAAGGATAAAAAGGATGAAAGAAGATATAGAGAACTACCTACACAATCCTGGGGAGAGGAAGACACTCTTATGCAAGGCTAAGAGTTCACAAGGAAAATGCAGACCTTGTGATAGCTAGTCTCCAAAGTTCCCCAGGGAACAGAACCCCCTGTATTCATGCCTTTATATAGTTCTCTACTACACTAAATCTGGCATGGCCTGTGGCATGTTCTAACTAACAGAATGTGGAGGAGGTGACATTCCAAGAATTACCTGCCTAGGCAATAAAAAGCTGCTGCAGCTTCTACTTTGGTACTTTTGGGAATTTGGTGCTATCATGTAAAGGCTCTGCTGGACAGGCCATATAAAAGGACCAGATGGAAAGGAGAGGCTCTGAGTCTACATAGGGAATGAGAGAGGTCCAGTGTTCCTAAGGAAACTGGTCGACACTCTAGAAGACTTAGCTCCAGATGCCACCAGACTACATCCATGTTGAGGGACCGCAAGCAAGAAGAGCAGAACGCCCAGCCAGGACAAGTCATTGAACCATAAGCAACAATGAAATGACTATTAATTTTAATCCCACTATGTTTTGAGGTGGTTTGTTACAAAGCAAGAAACAAAAACGTAAAACTCTTATAAGATGATCTAGGACACAATGTATACAATTAAGTGTTAGAGAGATATCCTTATTGAAAACTGGGGGTTCAAAAAGGAAATAAAAACAAACACACATGATTACATAAAATTTTAACATGTTTTCATGACATATTTGAAAATATTCTGCGATGTAAATTTAAAGATGCACTATCTATAAAAAACAAAGTTTTAGAAATTTTAAAGAAAATAATCCAATAAAAAATGGACATAGAAGAGAAAATGGCAATTCAAAGAGGAGCAAATCCAAATGTTAACCAATGAAAAGATGCTCAGTTACTAGCAGTCAGATCACAAATTAAAATAAAATGAGATATTTCTTCGCAGCTAGTATTTGGGCAAAAATTAAAAGGAACTACAACTTCTGTTGCTAGCAGGAATATGAGAAAAAGAATCTGACTATATATATTAAGATTAATCAAATAAACATGATTAAAATCAGAATGCTTATTGATAGAAGGAAGATAAATAAATAATGATACACTTACATCAAGGTATATTCTGCAGCCATTGAAAAACAATGAAAAAGAATTTCGCTAGTTGACTTAAAGGAATTTCTATGTAGTATTTTTTAGCAAGAAAAACAAGATACAGAGAAGTATGTGTATAACCTAATCCCATTTTTGTAAAACAAGCAATAATGAGAAAAAACACTGTATATGTTGATGTTTCTATATATGTATACATACATGTATAGGTGAATTATTGAAACATGGAGGAAAACATGGAAGGATAACTAAAAGGGCAAAATGGGTTTAGGATGCATGAAGAGAGTCAAATCAAAAAAGGAAAACGTCCCTTAAAAAAGCATTCATAATATGAACACAGTGACACATTCGGTTAAAATTATATATAAGTATATCTGTATATAGAGACAAAGTTAGTTCTTTATTTCCTTCCTTACATCCAGATAAATTACAACTGTACAATTTTAAATGTAACCATTAATATAGCTTAAGGTAACACATGTGAATATTAATCTGTTTTCAAGAACTTTCTAATCACAAAAGCATTAGTAGTGAAGGGGGAAAAATCAGTAAATTGGATTTATAATAAAAACTTCAGCATAAAAAAATGCACCTAATTAAAAGGTATATGCTGGAAAAATATTTCTAAAGTAGAAATATATAAAGAGCTCATGGAAATTGAAAAGAAAAACATTTAAACCTAAAGGAAAATAGGCAAATGATATGAAAACAAAATTCACATAAGAATATAAGTAGCTAATGTGATCATAAATACAAACGGAAACTGTAATTTATCACTTTAAATCTCTTAAATAAGCAAATTTTTAAAATGCTAATACTCTCATCTAGGTGAATTCAGAAAGCAAGTAATTCACTGCTAGAGAGAGACAATCTTCTGGAGGGCAATTTCCAATTGTGTACTAAAGTTAATGCCCTCTAACTCCATAATTCTATTTCTAGGCATCTATCTTAGAAAATAATCAGATATTGATAACAACTTATGGACATGGGTGCTATTTTGTACATTATTTAAAACAGTAAACACTGGAAAAGCATTAAACTTCTATTCATTAAGAGATGAATCATCCACAATGGAATTTTACATTAGCATTAAGAAATATGTTTTTAAGGCTATTCAATAACAGGAATTCTAATGATAAAATGTTAAATTTAAACAGTTGAATACAAATTGAATGTACAGTAATAATGAAAATAATCACAGTAAAATTTTATTTATAAAAATAGACAATAAGAAAAGACAAATACGAGTAGTTTTATCTGGATGGTAAATTCATAGGTAATTTTCATTGTATTTTCTCTATCTTTCTATACTTTTTTCAAATGCTCTACAATTAATTTTTAACACTTTTAAACCAATACAGTTAAAATGTTTTAAAATTATCTCTTCAAGTTTTAAAGATAAATGTTTAATTTGGTAAATATTTTGTCAGAGGAAGTTTATACTGGGGCTCATTTTTGTAAAGTTTACCAAAAATTTGGTATGGATGGGAGGGAAGCCACAGTTTAATCAGATTCTCTAAGACATCCATGACAAACCACTGAAAGTTAAGATTTAAAAATATACATATATACATATTTCCTGATAAAAAAAATTCACAAGTTATTTTACAAAAACTACTCGTTTTACTTATAAACAGTCCACAGTTTGTCTTTCCTACATTTGAGAAACTGCTAGCTAGTTTGTTTAGAAGGTACTCAATTAATTCTTTAAGAACTCCCAACCAAATCTAAGTACTTTCTTCTTCATATGGGTTTTACTAGCATTAAAAAACATATATGATAGGATGTAAGGCTAAAATGAAAGAACTGTATGTATATCACCAATAGCTCATACATAGATGTATATGGGAACTATTCATGAAAATGAAATGTCCAATGGTTAGAGTAGCTATCTATATTATGAGACTGTATTTTTTGTTTTTACATCACTTTCCATAATAATCAGAAATAAATATTTCACCAGAATAAAAAAGTCAAAATTTAATAATTTCTCCCTCGCTATACCTAAAATCACTGAATAATATTGGTTGGGCAAGTAAATGCTTGAGTTTACATTTGGCTTTAAAATATACAGAAATAGCTATCACATTCTATGAAAATGAAAGAATCCCCTGGTTGTTTCTTTGTCTGAGGCACTAGGACTTCTTTACTTTAAATTTGAAATTATATTTTACAGTGCTAAGAGAAAATTATTTCTAAAGATACACAAGATAAGTGAATAGAGCATTCAAGATACACAAATACAATTTGAAGAGAAGGCATAATTTTTAAAAAGTTAAACATTTCTCTTGGTATAAAACCTAAAACTTATTTGATAAGGACTAAGTTGGCAACTAGTTAAATTACACTTCACTTTGTGTATATATTTTTTGGCTCTGATTTTTGGATGATTGACTAGTTATGAAAAAATCTTAGCATTACTTTCAGAGTAGCATCTAACTTAGATTTAACCATCAGATATTTCCAGAGAAAAATTATGTTTCTGTTCTTTCAAGTGTATTTTTTAATTAACATTCATTTCCCAAGAACATTGATTTGAAAGGGCTATTTTACTTCCCTTTAGTACAGAAAGGATTCCATTTAAACTTAAGAAGGGCATGGAAAAAAATAAACAAGTCTGCTGAACATAATTTCCCCTCTATTCCATCTGAAAAGTTATGAAATAAAATCTATTATTTAATTACATTGGATCAAGAAACAGGAAGAAAAAGATGAATTTAAGTCACAACACCACTAAAAGGACAAATTACTATACTTCCTCTGGGAAGAAAAGTGTTTTAATATGTGGATGGGCATTGTCTAAACATTTCAAATCTACTTTTCTAAGGTGTGAAAGGCTTTAAACAAAAATTGACATTAAAATATCAAATGTCAAAATTGAGGAAGAAATAAAACTACTTGTTATGACTGATTTATGAGTATTTCCATAATATTAAAGAATTTAGTTTTTACTCTAAACTGTTTCCATCAGTTTACTTAAAACAACAACGTTGACATGCACAGCTAAAAAGTTATTAGACAAATAGATCTTTCCTATGCTTGAATAAAATTTACAAGATGTTCCAAATCTAGCACAATGCTTATAGAAATAAAAATAAAAGATTTCAGCTTTTTTAACCTGCAATAGGATTTTGGAGTTGGTCAGACTCCAGCGGGGCACTCAGAGGATGAACAGTGATAAACAGATCAGACACAGTCACTATCTTCATACGGTCTGCAGCAGAGGTCAGTGAACTTTATGTGCGAAGGGCTAAATAGTACACAATTTCAGCTTTGCAGGGTATACACATTCTTTACATCTACTCAACTATGTCTTTGTAGCATGAAAATAGCTATATACAATATATAAATGAATGAGTATGGCTGTGTTCCAATAAAACTCTGTTTACAATAATAGGCAAAGGGCCATATTTGGCCCATGGGCCATAGTTTTTGGCCCCTGGCCTACAGTTTGTGGGGAAAATATGAAAACTATATTGTGTCGGGAAAAAATGCTATGTTATAAAGTAAAACAACACCCAAAAAAAAAGCAAACTCAAAACTCAACATAAAGAGTTTAAATATGCAATCCATATATATACTTGAAGATAAAGAATAGCTGGAAAACCACATGATTAATTAGCTGTTCAGAAGTTTTGATGACTTTATAAACTGTTATTAAAAAAAACTCTGAACTTTGACAATTACTTGCAAAGTATGTACCTGCAAAGTCCTATTTTCTCCTAGTGCTTTTACCCTTAATTCATATCCTTGAGCAACACACTAAATACTGTATTTCTACTATATTCTCATGTGCTCTCAAATAATGAACTAGATGATACTGATTACCAATAATCCTGCTGAATGACGGAGAAGTCCCACAACTTTAAAATGTATAATTAATTAAATATATTGACAGCGATAAGGAAATCCAGAATATAAACTTGCAATGAGCCACAAGCTTTGAGTTTATTGTACTTAAATTAATTATTCTCCTCCCTTGAGATATTTTTCCCTCTCCTTATATGTGTGGTCAAGAAATTGGTGTCAAGCTCCTGATGTACAATTTATTTTTTCCATTTCAAAAATGAATTAGTATGGATTTTAGCAAAGAAATCTCAACAGAGAACAGGTGGTTATTTTGATTCTTGTCTTACAAAAGAAAGACTAAAGCAAGCTTTATTCTTCAATTTGTCTTCATTCATTCACTTAATTATAATATTTCTTGAGTGCCTACTATATACTATGCACTGTGCTAGGAGCTACGGGATCATATTGAAAAAAACAGCCATGGTCTCTGTCCTCAAGGAGCTTCCAGTATGATAAGGAAAATAAAGAAATCAATAAATGAAAAATTACAAGTCAAAATAAATAATATAAAGAAAAAATTGGGTTGCTGAAATAGAGCCTACGGTAGGAAAGGCATCTACATTAGGAATGCATTCTTACTAAGTGACATCTAGGCTAAGATTTGAGACTTCAAGAATTACAAGGCTCTAGCCATTCGAAGAACACTCACTCATAGGGATAAAAAAGAACATGTGCAAAGACCCTCAGATAGCATAGAACTTAGCTTGAATGAGAAATTAAGATGACAATAGTTGAAAAATGGGAAAGAACAAATGAGGACAGAGAAAAGGACAGAAATCACCTCACGTAGGACAGAGTTGGTCATTACGAGAAGTTTGAATTTACATGCAATGTAAAACCACTGAAGAACTTTAAGTTGACCGACCATGTGATTTATTTAAATGAGTACTCTTTGTGAGTGTGAATGAGGGCATTATTACTAATTACAACCGGATAACTGGCTTAAACAAGATAGTCCTGGGTATACAAAGACCTAAACAGAAGAGTGGCAAGATCCAACTACATTGTAAGAACTCTTTTGCTGCTGTGAGAATAAACTGAAATAGGACAAAAGTAGAGGCAGGAAGACCAGTTAGGTTTCTGCAGTGCTGTCCTAAAAGAGAAAGGGGTAGTGTTTGATGACACTGTTAACGGGAAGTAACAGATGAATCTGAGATATATTTTGGAGACTGACTCAACAGAACTTCTTCTTGATATTTCATCGATAAATTTAAAGATAAAACTGATAAAGTGGGAAGTAAAGTACTATTAATGGGGATGAAGTAATGTATGGGGAATAATAATTTACTGTACAACATTTGAGAACTTTTTAAGGTATTATGGCTCAATGAGATACTATAAAACATTATAAAACTATAATCCAATATATATATACTATCTTTAACAATTTTATTTTTAACTACCCCATTTCACACTCATCTAAAGTAAATCTTTATACAAAGTATTAATAAATATGGATTTTAAAAACTAATTGTGCATCTTAAAGAAAAGTGGTATCCTTACGTAAAGCAAAACTCAGGTTTCTCCCCTAGTTTACACAGACTTATATAATCAACAGATAAGCTTTAATACTTCATTAATTTATAAGTCATTATGTTCAAAGTTTAACTCAGAGGCATATCTTTCTAAACTTTCAAAATTAATGAACAGTAAATGTCAAATGTTCCAAATCAGAAAAACTGCTTATGAAATGGAAATTTCCAAGGACACAAAATACAAAGAGAAAACATGCTCTTATTTTTATGCCGTGTGTGTGTGTGTGTGTGTGTGTGTGTGTGTGTGTGTGTGTATGATTTTGGTCTTAACCATTTTCTCCTTACTAGTCACAAGTCCTGAAGTTAGTTAAAATTGTTTTATGCCAATAGGACATTATAAAGATACTTGTATAGTCTCAGGACTCAGTAACTTTGTCTTTTCTGGGCCCCCGTTTCCTCATTTAAAATATGAGATAATAATAAGTACTTCTCTTTAGGGTTATAAAATGATTACGGGCTTCTCCTACAAGGGTACAAAGATTCCACAGTATGCAGAACCACTCATTGGGGTAAGAAAGGTAAAAGAATAAACGTGCCACTTCATCTTCCAGAAGTGCCAATTATATTAGATAGTAAGGAGTTAAAATATATGTGTTGAAATATATGAGATATATCACAGTATAGAATAACTGAATTAAATTTTATTAAAAGACTTTTAAAAAGCCAAACATTTAAAAATTCATTTAGTCTAACCTCTCCTTATAGAGGTAAATGTATGTAATGCCTAGAACACGGAAAAGCTGCTTACATGTTTGGAACAAAGCAGGCACTCCATATATTAGGGAAAACTAGCTTTAGTGTTTAAGAAACTACAAATAGTAAGTTATATACATGTAATTATTTTTATTAGAGAACTATCTCTCTCTCACCATTTCAATCAAAAAAAGCCTTTACAAAATGTCATTGTCATTCTTTTCTAAACACTTAAAATAGTATGGTATACAGCACTTGAACAAAGGATCTTTCCTATCTCATTAGTTATTTGGATTATCCCATAAAATGCACACTCTTCTTGGAGCCTTACATCTAGATGCAAATAAAACCCAAGGGAGATTACAAAGAGAATATAAAATCTTTAACTCAATTAATTACTATTTAATTTCCTTTATTGTCCACCCATGAGAAAGAGAGAAACAACAACACAAGCACAGAAATGGAAATAACTAGTTTGAATGTTAGTTCTTTTAATACATGCCTTCTCCTGAGGCAAAATTGGCACAGGCAGCAATAATCAGACTTACATGTAAGTTAAATATTTTTTGATAAAATTCTGAACATTTATTTTATTCTCTATGCAGAATGCTATGTTAGAGGTATTCAGAGTTACAAATAAAATAAATAAAATAAATATAAAGTAAATAAAATAATAAAATAAAATAGTGAAAAATGGAAAGCAAAAGTCCCAGCTTGTCTTTTAAGGATTCTATCCCAGTGTGGGAGACCATACCCACACTTCGAAGGCTGAAAACAAACATATAGAAATTCATAAATAAATGTGACCTAATTATAGCTATGGATAACACTCTTTGGTAAAATCAGAGTAATTCATGCTTTAATAATTTCAAATTTGTAATTGTTGGGGTCTTGAAATTCAGCTTTTATTCACGGAAGACAACTGCTTTGCTAAATGTACTGAAGCTACAAACAATTTAGCCTTCCAAAGTGAAAAGACTCTCAAGAATTATTGATGGACTTTCTAAAAACTGAAAAACTCAGAATATGCAACTTAAAAACAGAATTTATTAATTTCGGGTATGTGAGCCAAGAAAAAAGCATTTTTTCCATCTACTTTCAAAAAAACAAGCTAAATTACTTCATTCAGGTACAGTTCCCTCTCATCCACCTAACCATCTAAAATGATAACACATAGTAAATAGTACTAGTTAAGGGTAGTATCCATTTACTGACTTCCTAAACCCCTATCTGAAATGTCTCTATCTTCTCCTACCCATCCCCTTAGGCATTGTGCACTATTACTAAGCCAAATGCTGTCCACAGAAGTTTTGCTGGTATGTCTTTGACTCTATTGTTCCATCAAGCTGGAATATTCTTCCCAATTTTGTCAAGCTAACTCATGCTCAATCCTCAAAACTCAGCTCAGACTTCATATCCTCTAGGAAACTTTCCCTAATACCCTGTTCTCAGAATGCCGAGAGCACTACCAAATTAAAGGCACTGAACCAGAAGTAGATTTCTTTTTCTTTTCTTTCTTTCTTTTTTTTTTTATCTCTACCACTTAGCTGCAAAATTACTTGAGGTCAGGAATTACATTCTATTATGCAATCCAAGCACCCAGCACGAGACACTTAAAATATTTGTTGAATGTTAAATGAACAAATGTGTCAGGCACTGTTCTAGGAATTTAAATATGGTATATGAATACTTTAACATTTACTGATTGGTTTCAGGGATAGGAACAACTTGATCAAGGTCTCACAGTTACTAGGTGATGGAGTCAGGAATAAATCCAGGCCTGTTGGGTTTTAGGTGATCCTATGCTGTCAACTGAAAGAATTATCTTAGAGGTTCACAGGTCTTAGGTTCTTGGACATGATCTTTTCTAGTATGCAAATAGATCCAGTCATCACCCTTTGGCCAATTGAAGAGTCATTTTAAAGCAAACAAACTGGGATTTCAGATTTTTAAAAATATTTTAGTGTTTCAAATTGCCATCGAAGGACCTCTCAAAGCTTTAATATTCATATAAGGAGTTGATATCTCTAAGGTATCTCAATTTCACATTTTGGATTATTTCAGAGGAAAACAAAACGAGTGGACCACCAATTCTACCTATACCCAGTTGCCACTGAAAAGAAACCTCATCATTACTCATAGGACGAACGGCATATGAGAAAATACTTTAAAAATGTCATTAAGTAAATCATTAATCCATGCCATAAAACAGACTACAGACACTGTCCTATTATAAACCTTAGAAGAAACCAGCTGGCAGACCACCCAGAGACTCCTAGGAGCCCATCAACAGTCTGTGGAGACCACACTTTGAGAACTACTATTATAAGGAATGAAACTGCTTCCTCAGTAATTCAGAAACTCATTTTTTTGTTGTTGTTGTTGAGAGAACACACGTCTTTGTAAGCCAAAAATATCAAAGTATTAAGACCTCTAAATTCTTCTGAAACACTATCGTAACCCCAAACTACCTTGTTTATGGGATGTAGTCATGTAGTTGTACTTAATACAGTGAACTTCTAATATGTGTGAGTATTTATATGTGTGTATAGAATATATACACATAAGCACAGCCTGTATTTAGCTTTTTTTTTTTTTTAATTTTTTTTCTAACAGTGGAACCACCAGACATTCTGGGGAAAAAAGCACTTGCTATTTTTCTTTTAAGATTTTACTTTAAATAAATGAATTTTATCAGATATACCTAATGTCAATATCTAAACCAAACTGAACCGAACCACTGTGTCATTTAGAGCAATATGTCTAGATGGTTATATTCTTATGTCTATAATTCTATCATTATTGAGAGTAGTTTGAAACTGCCTTCTCAAATCAGTTGATGAGCCGCAAAAGAGAGCAGCATTCATACTTTGCAGTAAGAACTCAAATGATTTATTATTGGTCACTAGCTATGTGCCAGGAAATATTTGAGGAATTGAGGATAAAGCAGTGGGAAGAAAAGGAAAACAGTATAAAATTGTCTTTATCATCTTAGACCTTATATCCTCGTAGGGAGGAGATAAATAAATAAAGACAGAAGTATGATCATAAGAAGTGCCAGTGGGAAGGAAGAAGGACAGTGATACTTTTGATAGAATGTAGTCAAGGAAGAATTCATTGATAAGGTGATGTGTAGGAAGTGAAGGAGCAAGTCAGGTGGCTATCTAGGGAAAGAATGTTCTAGGCAAAAGGGGTGTCAAGCACAAAGGCCCAAAGGCAAAAGCTTTCCTGGCATGTTCAAGGAACATCAAGGAGGTCTAGGACAGGAAGAATCCAAGTGGTAAGAGATAAGCTGGGAAATGAGGTGGGAGACAAGATCCCGTAGAGCCTGACAGATAACTGAGGATTCTGGCTTTTACAATGAGTGAGGCGAGAAAACACTGGTGGGTTCTGAGCAGAGGAGTGACATTATCTGACTTGTATATAAAAGTATCATTTTTGTTTGCTCTGCTGAGATTAAACTCTAGGGAGGGCACATCAGAAGCAGAGACACTACTTATAAAAGGCTACTGTAAACGGGACATACAAGTCTGGAGAACAATTAATAAGTATGAGATAGAGAGATAAATTTGTCACTTATCAGCATATATCTGAAAATTAAAGCCAGATTAGAAAAGAACACCCAGGAGGAAGTAGAGAAAAAGCAGAGCGATAGGGGCTGATATCTGGGGAACTCCAGATTGAGAAGAACAGCCAGCAAAGGAGACTGAGGAAAGTAAGGCAAAGGAAAATAAGACACTGTAGTGCCCCAAATACCATTTGAAAAAAAGGTTCACCGAAGAGAGAATGGATAACTGTATCAAATATGACCATTGGGTCAAGTATGATGATTCACCACCAGCCTCAGCACCGTGGAGTTCCCTTGTATCCCTCAATAAGATCAGTTTCAGAGGAGTGGGGAGGGTGAAGTCTGACTGGATCAAAACAATAAAATAATTCATAATAAGGTAGCACAAATATATAAATTTACAATACAAAAATCAATAGCTTTTCTATATATAAACAACAACTGAAAAAGGGACAAAAATACCCTTTTTCAATGAAAAAAAAGAAAATACTTTAAGAATAAACATCACAAAAAATATACAACACTTGCAAGGAAAACTTTTTAAAAACGCCTGAAAACCATTATAGACTTGAATAAATGAAAAAGACATCCCTTATTCTTAGATTGGATGACTCAATAGCTTAAAAATGCCAGTTTACCTTACATAATTTATCAAGTCAAGGAGATCTCGATAAAAATACCAATGTTTTTATCTGGAGCCAGACAAGTTTATTCTAAAACTCATGTAGAAAAAACCTGTGCTCTGGGTACATAATCTGTGCTCGACACTAAGTAGAAAAATGCTCTTTTCCTTTTATCTCTTCTGCCTAGGTGGCCTCACCCAAGCATGGATCGGATCTTCACCCAAGCATGGATCGGAGTCTGTTAACATTTGGAATGCCTTACATTACATTTTTGGATAGTTCAACTTGAGAGATTTGTGAAACAATAAGGTTTCTCACACTTGAAAGAGTAGAAATTTCTACTGATCCTTATGTTATTTTTTGTAAAGATGTAATAAAATATTATTATTGATTACTAACATAAAATATAAAATAAAACTCAGGTAGAAAAATAAACATGCAAAAATAGCGATAAAAATTTTCAGAGAGGAACAATGAAGGGTGGACAGCTCTATCGAGATTATTAAAATATACTATAAAGTCTCTATAACTAAAAAAGTGTGGTACCAGCATATGAACAGCCAGAAAAGCATAACAAATACAAAGTCAGAAATGGATCTGAGCATAAATGGAAATTCAGTATGTTATTTTTAAGTAATATTTCATTACTTACTTAATATTAAGCAATATTAAGTAATATCCCTGGGGGAAAGGATGTTATCAAACTCTATTTAATAAATGGAACTGGGACAGTTAAATTGGATCAATATATTCACATCATACACAAGATTTAAACTCCAAAATATATTGGAGACATAAGTAAAAAAAAAAATAATAAAACTATGTAATACTTTAAGAAAATGTGAATTTTTTACAGCCTGGGTATGGGGAGATGCTTCCAAACTGTGATTTTAATATGCAGATGCAATAAAGGAAAAGATGGATATACTTGACTATATAAAATAAAAAATGTTTCGCATGCAAAAATCACTGTAAGCAAAACCAAAAGACAAATGACAAACTGGGAAAACTATTTGCAAAATATGATACAAAAATATCCCTAATTTAAAAAGAACCATTCAAAATCAAGGAAAACAAAGAAGCTACTGGAAAAATTGGCAAAATACTGACAATTCATAAAAAATAGATATACAAAAACCCATTAAACACTGCTTTCAACCTTACTTGAAATCAGAGAAAAACAAATTAAAACTGCACTGAGATACCGCTTATCTTTAAGACGAACAAAAATTCAAAAGCTTAAGTATATTATTAGGATAGAGAAACAGGTACTCTCAGACATTGCTGGTAAGAGAGTAAAACAGTATAAGCCCTGTGGAGAGAAATCTAACAACAGTAACACATTGATTTACCCAGCAAATGTATTTTGAAAATTGCTTCTAAAGATAAAACTCCAATATTCAAAAAACTTGTGCCCAAAGTTATTCACTGTAGCTTATATTGTATACAAAATATTGTAAATATCAAAATACCAAAATAATGAAAACTGCCTAATACTTATATAAGAGAGACTGGCTGAGAAAACTATGGTACTTGGTGGGGAAATAATGAAGACTATCTCTATGAACTGATAGGAGTCATTTTTCAGGATATAGTGCTAAGCATAAAATAGCAAGGGGCAAAGAGAATGTATAAAGAATACTATCTTTCTGAAGACAGTCATATCATGTATAGAACACATATTTTTATATATGCATATATACATATGTATGTTTGTGTATTTGTGTGTATATATACATAATATGAAAAAAATGGGTCTTTCCTGAAAATACTCTTTAATATATTTTGACTTCTGAATCATTTTAATGTTTTCTATGTTCAAAAAATCTTACTGACTCGAGGAGAATGCGTGTGGTTGGGGGAGGGGATGGAGAACTGAACTGAACTAGATGGTCGCTGATAATGTTCAGAAAAATACCCCCCCAAAAATCCCCAAATACATTTTTAAAAAAAATCAATTTTAGTAAGGTATAATTTATACATAATAAAATGTCCCATTTTAAGCATAAAATCTGATGAGTGTTGACAAATGTGGTACACTCTTGCACTAACCACCACAATCAAGATCTAGGACATTCCATAACCCCACACCCCCACATGTCCTTTGCAGCCAATTGCTCCTTCTCCAAGTCAATTACTGATAGGTCATCTCTTACAATAGAGATTTCTGTTTTAGAGCTTCATATGAATGGAATCAAATATTATGTGTTCTTGCATGGGTTCTTTCATACAGTATAATGTTTTTAAAAATTAATCCATGTTATTTGTGGTATTTTTTAATTTATTCTTTTTTTCTTGAGTAGTATTCCATTATATAAATATTCCACAATTTTTATAACCATTGAACTTTTGATAAATATCTGAGTTGTTTACAATTTGGGGTTATTATGAATAAAACTATTTAAAACCATCACGTTAAACTAATTGTGTAGGCATTTTCTTTTCTCTTGGCTTTTCATTTCTTTTGGGTAAACACATAGTAGAATCACATGGTCCTACGGTAAGAACATGTTTATGAGAATGCAAAACTGATTTCCAAAGCGTTTGTACCATTTTATTTCCATCAGCTCTTTATCCTTACCAATAATAGGCATTTTCAACCTTTTCCGTCATCGTTATAGATATACAGCAGTATCTCATTACAGTTTTAATTTGCACTTCGCTGATGACTAATGATTTTGAGCATCTCTGCACATGGTTATTGGTCATTCATAAATGTTCTTTCATGAAGTGTCCTTACGATATTTTTTGCTCCATTTTTCACTGAATAGTCACATTATTGCTGATTGGTGAGTACTTTATATATTCTAAATATAAATCCTTTGTCAGATATATATATATATATATATATATATATATATATATATATATATTTATCTGTATTTATTTTTTCATTTTTTCGACAGTATCTTTCAAAGAAATGTTGCTGAAGTTCAATCTATCATTTTCTTTTATTGTTCTTGCTTTTTTGTTTTCTACCTAAGAAATTTATTTACCATGAGATTATGAAGTTTTCCTCCTAGTATTTTTCTAGAATTTTTATAAATTTAAAATTTATATTAATGTTTATAAAAGGCATAAAAAATGAGTTGAGATTCGATGTTTTTCTATACAGATATCTAGCTGTTTTAGCACAATTTGTTAAAAATGCTACTCTTTTCACATTAAATTACCTACCCTGTGAATTTGCTAAAATCCAATTGAACATATATGTGGCTCTATATCTGCATTTCTTATTCTGTTCCACTGATCTATGTCTATCCTTAACGCTAATACCATACTGCTTTGATTATTGTAATCTTGAAACAAAGTAAATCATCTAACTTGTTCTTCTTTATCAAAGATGTTTTAGCTATTCTAAGTCCTCTATATTTTCATAGAAATTTCAGAATCAGCTTGTCAATGTCTAAAATAGTCTGCTGGTCTTTTACATGAGGTTGCCATGAATCTAGAGATTGATTTGGGGGAAGTGATGCCCCAAAATATTGATTTTTCCAATGCACAAATTATCTCTCTCAACATATTTAGTTGTCGTTAACTGAGCAATGTTTTATAGTCTTTGGTGCACAGGTCTTCCACAAATTTTGTTAAACATGTCGCAAGGTACTTTGTTTCTGATGCAATTTTAAAAGGTGTTTTTAAAATTCTAATTTCATTGCCATTATATAAAAATACGACTGATTTTTGTAGATTTTTATGTCCTTGACCTTGCTAAATTCATTTATTAATTCTAGAAACTTTTAAAAATAAATTCTATAAAATTTTTAGGTATATAATTACATTGTCTGTAAATATAGTTTTATGTTTTTCTTTCCTATGCCTTTTATTTTTTATCTTACCTTACTGCAATGACTAGGACATTCAATACAGTACAGCCAAGATATATGGAGAAAGAAGTACCCTTGCCTTGGTCTCATTCTTGAGGAGAAAGCATTCAGTCTTGAACTTCACTAAGTGAATTTGTTTTGGTAGAAGTACTGTTATAGCAATCCGGCAGCCATTTTTTGTATGTATTAGAAGACTGAACAAATAAGTAAACATATTGAGGTTGTTGGTAAGTAGGTTCTTACTATGAAAGAAAGGAGAATAAAACATGAAATAAAAGAATTAAGGACTGGATTGTTAGAAAAAAGAGAACAGGGAATTAAAAACTGGAGATGGCCTATATAAACAACACTTTTGAGGAGTTTTGCCATTAAGGAAAGCAGCTAGCTAGAGAAAAAACAAAGGGGGGCAGGTTTCAGACAAGAGAAATAAGAGCTTGTTTTCATGCTAAGAATAATCTATAAGATTATAATCTATAAAAGGGGGAAAGCGATGAGGCAGAAGAAAGAAGTATTGGTGATCTTGTGTGGTGAGAGGGGATGGAATTTAAAGCAGAAGTGGTGAGGTTGACTTTAGACTGGAGAATGGATGATTAAGCCACAGCAACTGGACGGAAGGTATGTATGTGGGCATGTGTGCAGGGAAAGAGCAGATAGGGTAGAAGAATGGGGACGGCCTGATCTATTTACTTCAACTTTCTCAAAGAAGTACGAAGCATGCTGTAAGTTGTGAATGAAGATGGAAAGAAGTTGGTGGAGATTTAACAAAAAAGATAAAGGTATAATATGTCATCCAGGAGACTGGGAGAGTGAAAGAATTAAGGAAAAATATATAATATTAATGTGAGGCCAATCAGTATAGTTGTACATTTTTCTTCAGTGATATTTAGCTGCATGGGTGCAGGCTGAGAGCTGGTGAAAAGCTGAATTTAACCAGCCTTACGTTTTGCCAGGTGAATAAGACAAAGGGGAAAAGGTCTAGGGAATTAAGCACATATGCAAGGAAATGATTATAATTACTGACCATGAAATCTAAAAATTTTGTGAGGGAAAAGGGGAAGCAGTGACTGGAGAGAAAACTTTAAAATGGAGTTAGGGGCGCTGCAGTGACTGTTAACAACCAAGTCTTGGGTATAACCATGGGAATTCATAGCTGAAGCAAGGTGGAGAACATATCACTGGAGGAGAGAAACAGAAGACAGTAAGAGACCAGGGTGTTGAAGCATTAAGCATGCAGCTATTGAAATGACCAAGAATTATAACAGGAGTATGATGAGCAGAAGGACAGGAACCAGACAATAAGGTCTTCTGAGAAATTATAGAGAATGACCTAGGTATTGCGGGGTACTGTCAGATGGAATGATATTTTTAGTTATAAGATGAAGGAAAACAAAAAGCTCTTTTGAAGTTAAGTCAGTGACAGAGGATTTAAAATATATTTTCTGAAATGATATCTTTAATGAGGTGAGAGGATTATGCCATTAGGGAGTAAAAGTTTGAAAGCATACTTAAAGTAAGATTGTTATGATTTATTTTTGTCATATTTAATTCAGTCTGAAATTTAAATTAATGTTAAAATAAGTCATGAGATTTTTGTTTATCAGAGGTGACAGGAGCTAGGAAAGATTGCTAACCAGATTCATACTCAGCAAGTTTCACTGAAAGGTTCTCTAGGAATGTGCTGAATATACTTTCCAAATTATGGCATGAATATCTTTCAATAGCTTTGCAAAAAATCCAATTATACAAACAGTAGAATTTTGCACAGGCAGCACTTCTCAGTAGATGATGATTATCAATATAATTAAATACTTTTGACACAGACACTCTTATTTAACCAAATTTAAAACAATGACAAAATAAAAAACAATGACAAAAAACCACTACATAAATATAGCTCTTAGAAAATGCCCCATTATTATTGACAGACATTACCTTAGTCCTCCTGTCAGAGGAGACCAATCCGTGGGCTTATTCCTTATCCCAAACTCCTGAGAGGATCTACAGTGGACCAAACACTACACCAGAGTCTGGGAATACAAAGATGACTACAACGTAGTCCTCACCCTTAGGCCCGTCATATCTGATGGGCAACACAGACCAGGAGAGGAGGGGTGGGGGAGGAGAGAATGAAGGAGGAAAAAGACATTTCAGGCAGAAGAAAGCATAAGGAAGGCAGAAGGCAAGAAAAAGATTATATGTGAGTGAGGGAGGTGGGAGCAAAGAGAGTAGCTAGAAGAAGGGAGAGAAATTAAGAAGTCAAAAATGACTTTAAGGTTTTTAAGTTTTTATAACGGGGTAGAAGGCACTATCCCCACGTGAGAAATAAAACATTTGCAGTCAAAGAGGAATTTGAGGGGTAAGCGAATTAGTTTGGTTTCAGATGTATAACTGAAGTGCCCATAAGTATATAAGACTAAGGAGATAGGTTCAGACCCATCATTATATAGATGGTATTAAAAACATGAGCAAGGTATACAAAATGGTGACCCTTGCTTCAAATATAGTCTCTGAAGATGTTTTATTTGACTTGTATAGAGTTGTTGAAATTTCAAATTATTTTGCAACATTTAAAAATAAAAAAAAATTCATTAAAAATCCAGACTTCCTACTTTTCTTGGAAAAAAAATTTAAAAAATACTAGGACTACATGGCAAAATCCATTACATCTCAATAGCAGTGATTGCCACAATCCCTACTATTCAATGTTGCAATACTTATTTAAGCTACCTGATTGGAGTCTATGTGCTTTTGAGTACAATATTTGAATTTGTGTGATAGACTATAGATTAGTAGTTAAAAATATGAATGCTGAAGCCAGTCTGCCTACGTTGTTTAAATCTCAATTCTACTATTCTCCAAACTGTGTCACCTTGAACAAATTATTGTTCAAAATTGTTCAAAGAAAAATATATTTTTCAAAGAAAAATATATCTTTCCTTCAGTTTCTTCATTTATAAAATGTGATAGTTATCTATCTAAGGATAATGCCGAGGATTAAATGAGTTAATATATGTAAAATGCCTAAAATACTGGCACATAGCAAGTGCTCAAAAAAATGTTAGTTGTTCCACTAGAATGTAAGCTCCATAAGCAAGAATTTTTGTTTTGTTTTTAATGAAATATCCTAAACACCTGAAACAGTGTGCTCAATAAATATTTGGTGAATGAATGAGTGAATAAGTGAATAGCAATTATTGTTGTTATTGATATCAAAATAATCAACCTTTCTTATATTACACTTGGATACCAAGAAATATGTACATAGCTTAGATTCTCAACATTTAGGTGTGCTATAATATTTTAGAGATCAAATATTTCACTCTTTGAGTGAAACTGCTTATGTAGTCAAACTACAGATAAATTTTGGATGTAGTTTGTTATCCCTTTATATATTTCTTGAGACAGCACTGAGAAATATTTCTGGGCAATTTTTTTTATAATCGGCATGCAACAACTCTTATTAGTTGTCCCTCTTTGGATTATTATGATACTATTGATGAGAGTCAACAAACAAAAAAAATCCCACAAATAAAAGTCTGTCCTCCCACACCTATCTGATCGCAATTTTTGTAAGAATTTGTACTGCAAATTAACTTTCTTGATGTATATTTCACCCATGAAGTTTTTTTTAACATTAGCCTTTATAATATGAAGTGAAACTAGGGGGATCAAAGTTTCACAACATTTTTTCAATGTCATCCTAAGGGACTTTAATAATTCTTAATATTAAAAACAATGAACAGGACTTGAGGAATGATGGAGTAAAAATCTCGACACACACACTCTCTCAAAAAAAAAAAAAGTAAAAATTTAAAAAAAGGGAAAACAAAACCCTGGCAAAATTATTGAGAACAAAACATTTTTGAACTTGGAAAAATAAGTAAAGGCACACAACAAATTGAAAAACATTTACCCAAGAAAAATGAATTGTCTCAAGAACAGCAGGATGTATGGTATATTAATTTGAGGGGCAACCATCAACTCACTCTCTTTCTCTTTGTCTCACCAATTCCAAGGCATGGCTTAAAGGTCGCTGCTAGAGGAGGACCATCTATCTGACTTGCAGCTCTGTGGAAAAGCCTTTTCCCAGGGTGCTGTTAAAAATAATAGCAACTGGAGGCAAAGAATCAGGACTACAAGCATCAGAGGTGTCTAAGGCTGCCAATGGGGCAAGCAAAAACCAACCAAAAATTTTAAATGTCGATCTATAGAACAAGATAGCCACAGTGGGTTTTGAAAAGCATCAACATATTGCTAGGGATCTGGAAGGCTTACACATGCACCGGATCTGGAAGGCTTACACATGCACCAGGTTATTTACGCAGTTATTTACCTGTCCATAGTACACCATGAGGTCTTGTGCATCTAAAACTGACTTTGAGGAAGTAAAAGCAAAGACAGGCTTGTAAAGTGTCTGATCTTTTAATGTGTATGTTACCACACAAACAGATCCCTCAGCAAAGCTTGTAGCTTTTAAAGTAAACTGGCCAATCACTGGCTGACCATTAAGAGAAAAGTGTAGTCCTCACACAGTAAAAAGAGCAGCAACAGAAAGTGTCCCCAAGGGGGCTCAGTTGTTGGACTTAGCAGACAAAGATATAAATAATAGTATTACATAAGCTGTTAAACATAACTCTGAATGATGTATTTGGAAGTACATTATATACACCTATGTATTTATTTTCTCTTCTTCTAAGGGTCTAACTCTTCCCACTATCATTGAGAAACACTGCACTATGGTATGACTTCAGGCCCCCCTCCAGTTGCCTCCACCATTCTTAGCTCTAGCTAAACTTATTATTCACTATTTACCAGTTTGTGAAGTTGCCCAAATGCATATTTTCATACTTATCTGTTCTCCTCTTAGCCTGGAATGACTTACCTATCTTTTCACTTGAAATCCTATTTGCCCATCAAGACTCGCCCCAAAATTCCAAGTGCTTTACGAAGCTGTGTTGATCTTTTCAGTAGATCTGATCTCTACCTTGGTTAACTATCTAAGTACCTGGCACTTGTTTATGGCACTTACATTTATGATGTGTCACAGATATGAGACAGGGAGCATCAGGAGGGTAGGGTCTGTGTTTTGCTCATCCTTGCTTTCCATCAGCATTTAGCATAGTGCTTTTTACATAGTATGGAACCGATTTTTGGTATAATGCATTGGAACACACTCTATTCAGAAATTAGGGATTGTTTATACTTTTAAAAGTAGAATTCATTATAATATAGATCCCTAATTTTTTATTATTCTAAGCTTTTGGCATGTTATACGTGTATAATAGTTTTAAAAACCCATTATATATGAGTATGTAAATCAAAACTAGACTAATATTTTAAATGATATTTATTTCTAAAAGAATTCTAGTGATGCTATCTTTGAAAAAGGGACCTATTGTTCCTTGTTGTTAAATTCAGTTATGTCTCCAAATCAACTGTGGCACAGTTAGCTTTTTATTCATGAGGTTTTCTTTGGCGGAGTGGGGTGGGGTGAAGGACCCAAATTCAAACTGAAGGAGATTCAATTAGGCGATAATCTGTTGTATGAACAACCACACACTGTTAAAATGAAAGTTTTATTCTATATCTAAAGTTTCTTAAACAATTTGGACAGTATCCAGAATCAATCTACTCCTAAATACAAAGTAAGCAAATTTTATATGGCTATTTACCTTGCAGTTACACCTGAGTCAGATATGGTAAAAGATACAGATGCCTCTGTTAAGCTAATCATGTAATCCAGCCCGTGATAAACTCAAAGTTGTTACAGAACTTTTGTGAAAAGTTAAGCCATGTATCTTACAAAGTAACTTACAAAGTATGTACAAAGTAAAAAGAGAACATTGCAAAAATTTAAATAAAAATTATGAATTTATACTTTAATAAATTCTATTTTTAAAAGTACAGATCAGATTATGATGATGAATATTATAAAATTATAATTCTTAGACAAATTCCTCAACAGTATAATATGAGATATTAGCCAACAGTACAGCCAACCAACATTAAATGAAGCATTAAAACAGTTCAAGCTTCTTAGGAGTGTATTTTATAGCTTTCATTTGTCATTCCTTAATGTATTTTAGAGATCCTAGAGCACAGTAGACGGTCAATAAATATAGAATACGTGAATATAAAAACTGAATTAGAAGCTGGGGGGATAAAGAAAAGTATGGTTTCTCTCACCCTCCCAAAATTAGAAAGGTAGTATAAAACAAGGTAGTAAATTGTGAATATCGCAATGACAGTACAAACAAAAAGCATTAGAAGAACCAAAGTAGGAGGTATTAAATAACATTCTAGGATTCTCAGCAGGGGGGAGTTACACAATAAAGGTTGTGTTTAGGTATTAACAGTATTGTTAGAAGAGGAGGATGCAGGAGGAACTGGGACTGAAACTCTGATATCACCACATAGGCTAATTTTAGAGTTATGGGAAGCAAGTGAGAGAAAAGGATGGATCTGTGGCCCTAATACTACTTAGATTTATAGGCCCCTATAAATTGGCATAGCATATCTGGCTTGGTTTAGAATTTTGGAGGGAAAAAAATGTAACTGATTTGTATATGTAAACTAATGGGAGGAAGCAGTATACTCGTAGTTGTCTCTGTAATTCCCAGAAAGTTCCTGTTAAGAATTTTAAAGATTAACTGCTTCGGCATTATACCAAAAGAATCTGAGATATACGAATAGAGTTGGAGGAAAACACTAAAAAATCCACATTTTAACAAACTTACATTTTGTAAAGAACCCTTTAAAAAAAAGTCACTGAATAGGTTTTATTTTTTGAAAAATTTTGAATGGTAATATTGAGCTACTTTCTCTTTTCCAGGTCTTAGGTAATTTCTCCGACAAAAAGGAAAAATACATTCCCTTCATTCCATAGTCTAAATATGCCTAGAGAGGAGACTACCAGTAGCTACTTGTAGCAGCATTTGTAACTGCTGGGAGAGGGAAATGGCTCTGCTAACTCTAGCAAAGGTATGCAGCAAAGATGCCAAATTTGGCAGAGCTAAGGACTGATGCTATGTATGAATGCATCATGGTCGTTCCCAAAAGGGACTTCTAACAGAGCTTACTTTGAAGTTTCCCGATGAATAGAAGAAAATCTGTCCATTTCATTGGCTATGAATCCAATAATAGCATATCATTATTTACTTTCTATAATCTAGAAATTTAAGGGGAAAAAAGACCATTGTTATCCAATAAACTCATGTCTACAGTTAGAACATTTGCAACCCAGTCTAGAGTTAAAATGTGATGAGATGTATGAGAATATATAAAGCTTGCAGATCAAAAGTATATTTCTGATCTTTTCAGACTACCCCAAAGCCAGTCCATAAACTATAGGAGCCAATCTATTCTTACTCAGTGCTCAAAGATACAAGTTTCTGCTGAAGGGGTTACACGCATAAACAACAGCCAAGAAAATGGAAGCAATTTCTTTTCCGAAGTGGAGTGATGACATGGAAGCGACTGTCACTACCAGTGTACAGTACGCAGCCCATATCACTGAGTTCGACAACACCAACAGTATCACAGAAAATAAGGCAGATGTATAAGCAACAAACATCTGAGCCATAAAGCCATATTTCCTCTTCCTTGTAAGTCTTTTGCCATTTATTCCTACCATAATATGTTAACTATGCTTTAATATTTTAAAAATCTGATAAAGAGTAATAAACCCAAGACTGAAAAAGAAGTTTCTCAGTATTTTGTCTCTGCTTACCCTTCTGGAAAATGTAAAATGAAAAAAATGAATACAGTAGTAGAAATGTATCTTCATTTCAGGCAGGTTTCTATTTGGCAAGGGATTCAAGTTCATTTAGAGATAGAACAATGAAGCCATGGTTATGAGACATCTGGGAAACCTAACTTTTTTTTTATCCCATGAGACACTGAACTAAGGATTCGCTACGCCAGCATCAAGAAGAGCTAATTTAAGTTGTAAAGTTATTTGTCAAAAACATTTTTTACAAGCTGCAAAAGTCACAGAAACCTACCTAATCATATAACTTCATTATTTCCCTGCCTTTGCTTTGCCCCACTATATCCCTTAAAAATCATTAACCTACAAACTCAGCCCTTCCTAGACATGGTGCCAATGAGCCAATGAGAAAGAGTCAACAGCCAGAAAAGGCAAAAGAGAATCTGTTGTCTTAGCCTGATATACGATGTGCCTGATATCCAATATAAGTTCTTATATATTCACATGTAAACTAAGACATAGCTCTCCCAGAACTGTCAGGTACAAGATACCTTCAGACTGGGAGTCTAGTCTTGCTTATTAGCTTGCACTCCAGTCTTCTTCTGGGACTAAAGTCCTGACTTGAACATCAGTCTCTCAAAATTGAGTCCTGATGGTGCACTGTAGCTTTTATCAGATCCCTTCCTGGGAATCAGACCTTGATTTTGTATCAATTGTTTACTAAAGACCTATTTCAACCCATACATATGACTTCTCTCTTTCAAATGTAACAGATTCCTGATACCCAGACCTATCAAAAGAAATACAGAGGCATTTGGTATGCCCTGAATTAAACTTGAAGTTATTGGTCCTTGACAGCTCTATAAAGAGACATAATCTCCTGTGACCTTTCTCAACCAGACCAAGTATGCTAACCACCTCTCTACAGTGGCCTGCCACTGAGTTTCTAGGATAAAAATATGCCTTAATATATATGACAGTCTTAGTATGTCATGCAAAGCAATTTCCATGACTTTTCTTATTTAATCATCACAACAATGCTATGAGGTAGGGACTAATATTACCCCCATTTTACAATGAGTAGACAGAGGCTTAAAAGGGATACGAGACTTACCTTAAAGTTAAACAGGCAGTCTGATTCCAGAGATTCTGCTTTTAGTGAAATTAAACAATATATACCAAATATTTCATCAAACCTCTACCATCATCAAGTGTAAGAGCACCATTATTTTAGCACTAAGAAAAAACAATACACTGCCAATTAAACTGATAACAAAACTTTCTTATCAATGCCACTCGAAATGTGGGCCCTGACCAGAGCCAGACCATAACCTGTTATCAGTCTATATAAAGATAAGAACAGAAAATAAGAGTGTTTAGAAACATCTATAACATTTTGATATTTTTTATTGCATTTTATAAAACTGGTGAAGGTTAAAAAACAAAAAAAAGAAAAACAAAACTTGATCTTTACTTCCAACAGTTTGAGAAACTCTGACTTAGAATTCTGACTCTTCAGAATCTTTTTGATGCAGAGTGATTAGTACTCATGTTCTTCTGTATACTGACGCTGCTTCCCAATCAGCTCCTAGGTTTTAGTCCCAGATCTGGACAAGCACTCTTCAACCTGGACCCCCTCTCTATCTTATAGGAAGGATCCAGGCAATAACAGCTGTGTCACACTACAAATTCAAACATCAGAAAGCAAAAAGGTTGAAATAAAAATCATTTGAGTCCACAAAATAATGGTATTATTTGTTTCCCTGTCATTTCTAAAATTTCTTGATGCTCTCTACTGTTTATTTGCCCAAATACAAATTGGAAAGAAATTACTTTTCTTTTATAGTCTGTTTTCTGTCCCTTATTTATCTATACTCATAAACATCATTTTGGCTGAACCTTTGGCCGAAAGTCTTCATTATCTACCCAGGAAATGTATGGCAAGCAGTATTATTGAAATATATAGGTCTATATAGCCCAAACACTATAATTAAATACACCAACTGAAAGTATTCTAGCAGGTCAATTTTTTCCACCTTCTACTTGCATTAACTTGAAAATTCGTTAACCAAAATACTCAATATCTAAATATGTCTTGTTAATTAATTAGGCATTGCCAAAAGCTTAGAGAACGTATTCCATCCTCAGACACTGTTAATGTCTACTCTTTCTTTCCTGGTAATAAACACAATACATGTTTATCATGGAAAACTTGGAAAATATCAAAAAGTATAATGAAGATAAAAATCGCCCATAATCCCAAATTCAAATTAATAGTTTATAAGTCTAGAGTGAAAATAGACTAAACAAAATATATTATTTAATTTTAAAAACTAAAAATCTTTTTTTTTGATGAATTCACTAATGTGAGTCATCAAAATGTGTTCCTAAAATGAACACAGAATCCTAAGAAATCTTATATAGAAGAGCCATTGGGCTTCAACCATTACATTACACTACAACACCTAAAACATGTTAGGGGCATCATGTTCTAAAAACTCAGCTAAATAGTTTTAGAAAATACTTAATATCTTATGGTTGCTAGCTTTGTGAAGTACTGATTCATACCTTTACATTCAGCTTTGAGAAGAGGAGGGAAAAAGGATAAAGTAAGATTATAAGGAGAAGTGTAAGATAGAAATCAGATACAAATTCACCAAAGGTCACTCCATATTGACAAACAAAAGTAACTGGTCTGTGCTTATACCTATGGAAGAGATCAGAAAACTAGGATGCATGATTTCTTCTATTTGTTGAAATGCTATGGCAGTTTAGCAGATTCATTTAGTGGACAAACTACAATTAAATTCATTGGAGCCAAGAGAATAGGAATGTTGATGAACTGTACAAATAAAAATCACTTGGTCCTTTATCTAGTTTCAAAAATGTTACTGGAAATGGGTAACAAATGTTGCTGAAACAACTGGATAAAAAAAATAAGCTCCAATATTTATCTCATTTCATACATAAAAATTTGATGTGGGTCACAGACGTAAGCATAAAATTCCTAACAATAAAAATATCAGAAGAAAACCTAAGAATCTTTATGACTTTAGAGTACACAGAAATTTATTGGACAAAACACGGAAAGTATAAATTACCCAATAAAAACAGGGAAAAAATTGAAGACACATAACAAAGGAAGATATATGAATAGCCAATAAATGCACGTGTACATGCACACACAATAGGTGCTGAATCTCATTCATCATTAAGGAAACAAAAATAACAATCGCAGTGTGATATTACTACTGTGTGTAAAATAAAAATATGAACAAATCCAAGGAAAATAGACACAAAAGGGTATACTCTACATGATTCCATTATAAATGAATGAAATCCAAGGAGACAAGCCAATCTGTTATAGAAATCACCTGAGAGCAGTGGGAGGTTATGACTAGAAAGGAGAATTTGCTAAAGTAATGGAAATGTTATTCCTTTTTAGAGCAGTGGTCACATGGCAGTGTAGAATTGTTAAAGCTCCCTGAAGGGAGTAACTAAAATCTGTGGGGAATTTCTGCCAATTTTATATAGACAAATATGTATATTTACATATATTACATATATGTGTATTTATCTATGTGTATTTTCTATATATAGTCTAAGAAAAAGTGTTAAATGTAACTAATAAGCCTTCTTTGTACAATAAGTAATTTAATATACATATATTGAGTTTCAAGCATTTGTTAGGTATTCTAAATTATTTGTTTTTGTGTTAAAAATGAACACATCTTAAACTGAGTTAAATGTTCCAATACAGATACTACAATTAAAGTAAAATATTATCTAAATCTCTTTCCTAAGGAACAAAAACTTTGTCAATTCTCATATAAAATGGTTCAGTGCCTTTCAGCATACAATTATCTCATATCTTTTAAAAATAGAATGTGTCACTATTTGCAGAAATGAAACCTACAATTACAATATTTTTAAAATTATTGTTTGCTATCAATTACTTTTCATTTATGTGCTTGTACATTTCAGAATATTTTCTTAAAGCTTGACAGTAACCAAGGCCCCAGAAAAGCACCTGTAAACAGTGGGTACTAATACCAGATATGGTCGTACTTAGCATTATGCTATTGCTATACTCAGATGGTTGAAACTGTCCTTGGCTTCTCTGCCTACATGGTCTTTGTGAGCAATCCTTAGGTTTCACCAGACTAGAACATTTTCAACCAGACTAAAACATTTCCAACAAAACAGTGTTAATTACTTGCAAAACCACCACTGAATGTCAAAATATTTCTTTGGGAGAGAAATGTTCACTGTCCTCTGCCTAGGTTGCTATGCCTGAGTCATAACATTATCTAGTGCATTTTCTCATTACAAAATTTCATCTCATGATAGCAAGTCGTCAATACTGTTGTTACAGATCCTGCAAAAGCATGTGCTGTTATAAATTCGCGTGCCTCTTTGTGATTTCAAAATTGCTATTTATATAACTGTTAAGTTCCAGGCAGAAGAAACTATTATTTAACATATACAATGTACCAATAGTATGCAGAACACTGCCCAGAATGTTCTGATTCTTCCAAATTCTATAGTTCTTCTAAATTCAGTTAAGGGAGAAAAAAAGTCTTCTTGATTTAAAATTCTGAGTCATTTCTTATCATAAATAATAATGATCTAAAATTACTATGTTTGCATGTACCTAGGATTATAATAAATGCCATGTGTCCAGGGGGGTATTACTAGAGTAATTTTCAATATCTATATAATTAGTTCACATAATATATTTAATGGCCTGTTACATGTTTAGCTGGCAAGTTTCTACATTTACTAACCCCATAATTTTAAATTAGAAAATTATATTTCAACCTACTGTTTTTATTTTGACTGTATCCAAAATACATTAATTGTGGTACATATAGTCAATAAATGAGCCATTATTTCTCCAAGGTGTGTAAAATACATACACAGTGATGCCAACTGCATTAAATTTTCCTGCCAAACAAGGAAACAATTAAAGTTGTGTTAACTATAAAATCAGGATTACATTAATTCTAATAAAAGGAAAAGATTTAACTTTTTTTTTTTTAACTTCAGACATGCAGTCATGTGAATGGTAACCTAATGCTGACTGTATAAAATATGAACTATGCAAAAGTTTTACAGCTGGTTTTGATCAGCTTCCTTTGTTTAACATTAAAAGTTAACTTCCAGAAGACACATACAAGCTACAGGTAATGATTACCAGATGGAGATGTTCATCCTATTACTATGTCTGATATCACAGAGAATATACTGTAAGAAGGAAAAAAAATAACTTGGGCAGAGATTCTGATATTTTCTGTGGTACAAACAGGCTCTTCCTGACTTACACTGGCCAGCAAAGTCAAAGACTCTTTAACATCAAAATGCTTTTGTAAGGTCTATGGCCATACTGCCTTGAACATGCTCGATCCTGGCTGATCGCAGAAGCTAAGCAGGGTCAGGCCTGGTTAGTACTTGGATGGGAGACCACCTAGGAAGACCTGGTACTGAAGGCATTTTTTTTTTAAACTATAATAGAGTGAAATAATATTATATATAGTCAGTATACATAGCCAAACATTTTTAAAATTTAAATCCACACTTAATAACTAGCTACTTTTTCCTGTCAAAATGATTAAGTTGAGGCCTAATGAGTAATGTTAATGACTACTTACTTAGAATCAGCTCAGAATAAAAGGTATGCTCCCCATATACAGCCTATCTTTCCATTCTATGTCCTATAACCATTCAGCCTGTTGTTAAACCCTGGAAATCTAGATGCTCTAGTCTCTCTGCCTCAAACTAAGCCATGAACTGACATGAAGTTATCTTAGATTATTATCTAAGAATAGCAACTGAAAAATAAACTCAAAACTTTAAAAGTCTTCGATTTCTATTAAATGTGGTCTGGTAGTTTAAATTTTTTTTTTTTTTTTGATACGAGGAAATATTTATTTGAAGTAGGATCTGTCTCTGGAGAGAGGAGGCAATGTAAAAGAAAATTCAGTCTGCATTTAAGCATGTCTCTTAATAATATTTACTTCTCCTTTAATATTTCATTAAACCTTGAAGCAAAAATAAAGAAAAACTACAGAACGTTATAACTATCTCCTGTGGTTTGGATTATCATTAGAGAACAAACCTATTTGTAAATAAAGAGAGATAATAAATAGATAAATCATACATGTGAAATTTCTACCCTACAATGAAAATAGAGAACTGGAAAAAATCGCAGGGGCATAGCTTCAGAAAATCTTTAAAATTTTTCTGTTTCCCTTTGTTATTCTTCATGTGTGTTATATTCCCCTAAAAATGAATGATTCATTTTTCTCGAACTATTCTCTTTCCTATACCTTCCACTATCTAATTCTATGATTTCTAATCTCTGTAAGATCAGACATCACTACTGCCTACACTAGCATAAAAATTATTTCCTACATGAGGTTTTCGCTGATTCTTAGAGGAAGAACTAACCTCTCTCTCACTGAACCACTGTACTATCTCAAACATTACATCTTTGTTAGTAGTACAGTTGATCCTTGAATAACATGGGGGTTAAGGATACTGACCCCTACACAGTCAAAAATCCACAGATAACTTTTGACTTAACTATAGTCCTTCAGTACTCGTGGGGGATTGGTTCTAAGACCTCCCATGGATATCAGAATCTGCAGATGCTCAAGTCCCTTATATAAAGTGGCACAGAACAATGCATACAGTTGGCCCCCAATATCCATGAATCCCAATCACTGATCAAAAATACCGTTTTCAATCTGCAGTTGGTTAAATCTGTGGGTGAAAAACCTGGGGAAACAGAGGGTTGGCTGTATATTTATTGAAAATAATCCTTATTTAAGTGGACTTGTTCAGTTCATACTCTTGTTTTTCAAGTGTCAACTGTATATTCATTTCAGTATTGATCACTGTACTGGACTATAACCTCTCAGGTAAGGCAGATGTTATCCTATTTAGTACTTGGTGTACAATTTTGCTCTTGGTAGGTATGTAAGAAATGTTCATTCATTAAATGAATAAACTCCCAGATTTCTGCAAGGCCAAATACAATTGTGGCATGGGAAATGCTAACAACAGAAATAAAACCAACCCCCCTAAAACAAAAATATGTTTTTACTTTTGTAATCAAATGTTGTCTTATTAATAAAAAATGCAATGAACACAACATAAATATACATTAAAATTAAAAAATATCCATGCTTTAACTTTTCTTCTTGCCTAAAATTTTATGAAATTTAAAAATGCATATTTGGGGGGAAAAATAATAAATCAAAACAACACCGGGGGGTGTTGGCATTAGTGGGCAAAAATGAATGGCATTAGTGGGCCAAAACTTTAAGGAATTCCTAAAATATAAAAATTCAACAGAATTAGATGGGTGAAAGACTGATTGAGAAACAGCAATATCCAAAACATTAAGAAATAGAGGTAAGAGAAATTACTGAGAGGCTCCAAACTCAAAGAGAAAAGAGCAAAAGGGACCCCCTAAGGCAATCATCTGGGTGAGTGGGGGAGGAACAGTGCAAAATACTTACAAAAAAAAAAAAAAAAAATTAGGATTTTTATCAGCAGAGTTGAGTTCCACAGAAAGGAGAGTCCATGGCAACAAGTGGGGAGATCCACTCACAGCCTGTGTCCCACATCCTAGAACCCTACAACTTCCAAGACATGAAGGGGCTCTTCGCAGGGTATATCTTCTTAAGGTCAGACATGCTATGAGTGTGTGCAGCCCTAAGCGTGAATCTGGATGTGAGGGGCTGGAGTATCCACACACGTGTGTGAGACACCTTTCATCATGGAGCTAGAGAAGAAAGAGAAGGGAGATGGACTTAAGGCTGTCACAACTTTCCAGTATGAAACTCTGTGAAGTCAGGTATTTCTAAATTTGAACCTAGCAGTCCAGATTGTTAGAAAGATATTTGCCAAAATAGGGGATGGAACAAATTTCATGTAATAATTAGACTGATTTATAACTTCTAAATATTTAAACATATACTATATAATGACAGATATGGATTCATTTTCGAAACCACAACTATTTTATTCTTCCACATCGTAAAGAAAAACGTTTACAATATACAAAGTATGCAAATATATTTACCCTAGAGTAAAGTATGCAAATATATTTACCCATATTACCCTAGAGTAATAAACTTGGTAATAAACTTCAGCCAAGTAATAAATTAGTTAGAATAGAAAGACATTTGAATTGAAACAGAAGACAAAATGGGGGTAGGGGGAAAGTTAGCTAGAATTGATTAAAACTATAAGAAGGCTATTAAAGATTCTTGAAAAAGAAGAAATGTACTGTCAATAATACTATAGATTAAAAAATAACTCAGTAAAATGCAGGAATTCAGGGAAATAGAGGAGAAAAAATGCAACTAAACAAAAAGCTCGTTCTGTGAAAAGATCAATAAAAACAGTAAGATGCTAATTATGGTAACGGAAAAAAGAAAGGGGATACAAATGACAAAAATCAGAAATGAAAGATAGGACATCACTACAGATCCCACAAACATTAAAAAAATAATAAGGGAATGCTATGAACAATTCTATGTCTACAAATTTAATAACGCGGCTGAAACAGACCAATTTCTTAAAAGATTCAATCAACCAAAACTCACACAAGAAGAATTACAACATCTAAATAGGCCTGTATCTATTTAAAAATTGAATTAATAATTAATAACCTTCTACAACAAAAAGCACCAGGACCAAATAGGTTCAATGGTGAATGCTACCAAACACTTTAGGAAAAATTATACCAACGCAATCTCTTTATAATCTCTCTACAATTTCTTTTAGAAGATATAAGCGAAGGGAATACTTTCTATCTCATTCTATGAGGCCAGTATTACCTTGAGACAAAACCAGTCAATGACAGTTCAAGAAAATGAAACAATAGACCAATACTTATGAACGTAGATGCAAAAATCCTCAAAAATAGGCAAATCAAATTTAACAATTTATGATAAAAATTATATACTGTGACCCAGTGGCATTTATCTCAGGTATACAAGGCTGGTTCAACATTCAAAATCAATGAATGTAATACACTTCAACAGACTAAAGAAGAAAAACCACATGATTGCATCAACAGATGCAGAAAAAGCAACTGACAAAATCTAACACCCATTTATGATTAAAAAAAATCTCTCAATAAACAAGAAATAAAAAAAGCTTTCTCAACTCGATAAAGAATATCTACAAAACAACTACAGCTAGTAATCATATTCAACTGATATTTGACAAAAAAACGAAGGCAATAAAATGGAACAAATATAGTCTTTTTAATAAATGATGCTGAAACTAGATCCACATGCAAGAAAGTGAATTTATACACAGACCTTACACCTTTCACAAAAATTTATTCAATATGGATCACAGACCTAAATATAAAATGTAAAACTATAAAACTCTTTCAAGGTAACCTAGGAGAAAATGTAGATAACTTTGGGTTTGGCAATGACTTCTTCAATGAAATTCCAAAGGCGCAATCCATGAAAGAAATAACTGATAAACTGCATTTCATTGAAATTCAAATTTTCTACTCTGCTAAAGTCAATGTAAAGAAAATGGGGGAAAAAAGCCACAAACTGGGAGAAAATAGTTGCAAAAGTATATCTAATAAAGAACTTATCTAAAATACACAAAGAACTCTTACAAGTCAATTAAACAACAACAAAAACCAAAGAATCTGATTAAAATATAGGCCAAAGACCTTAACAGACACCTCACCAAAGATATACAAGGATTTCTGATCCAAGATGCCAACAGAGGAGACTCCTGAATTCAGCTTCTCCAACAGACACACAGAATCTGCAACTACACATGGAACAATTTCTTCTGAAAGAAACCTAGTAAATGGCTGAGCAACTCCTACACATTAGGTGAACAATAAATACTTACATCTAAACAGGTCTTGGAACACTTTCAATTACCGGGAGCCTCTAAGAACAAACAGTTTAGAAAACCACAAAATTTGAGAGACAACCAAGAGTTAGGAACAAGCTAAATGATATGTTTCATTAACTACATAAGATTAACCCATCAAGATTAGGAGAGGTGGCTTTTATCGAATGCACAGAAATCAACACAGAAAATCAAGAAAATGAAGAAATAAAGGAATATGTTTCAAACAAAGAAGATAAAACTCCAAAAAAGACCTTAATAAAATGGAGACAAATGGTTAACCTCATAAAGCGTTCAAATTAATGGTCATAAAGTTGCTCACCAAGGTCTAGGGATCCCAGGAAGAGAAGTAAGAGAGAAAGGGGCAGAAGCTTATTCAAAATAATGATGATGATGATGATGACGATGATGGCAGATAACTGCCCTAACCTGGAGAAAGAAATAGATATCCAGATCTAGGACACTCGCAGAATTCCAAAAATGATGAATGGAAAGAGACCCAACCTGAGACACATAAGTAAATTGTCAAAAGTTAAAGGAGAGAATTTTAAAAGCAACAAGGGAAAATCAACTTGTTACCTACAATGTAATCCCTATAAGATCCTCAGATTTATCAGCAGAAACTTTGCAGGCCAGAAGAGAGTGGTATCATATATAGAAAGTGTTGGGAAAAAAAAAACAAAGAACAAAAAACTTAGCAACCAAGAATACTTCACCTTGCAATTCTCTTTCAATATTAAAGGAGAAATCAAAAATTATCCAGACAAGCAAAAGCTGAAGGAATTCATAAGTACTATACAGGCATTAAAAAATAAAAAAGGACTTCTTCAAGCTGAAACAAAAGAATGCTAATTAGTAACAGGAAAACATATGAAAGTATAAACCTCACTGGTAAAGGTAAATACATAGTTAAATTCAGAACACTCAAATGTCTTAATGATCGTGGGTAAATCACCTATAAATCTGGTATGAAGTTTACAAGAAAATATCTTTAAAAATCTGTAACTACAACACTGTGTTAATGGATACACAAGGCAAAGAGATGTAATTTGTGACATTAAAAACATAAAATATGGGGGGAGGAGAGCTTTTAGTATGCATCTGAAGTGAAGTTATCAGCTTGAAATTGACTTTTACAACTATAAAAGTTTATATGTCTCATGATAATCACAAAGCAAAAACCTATAGATACATAAAAGATAAAGGAATCCAAGCATACTATAAGAGAAAATCATCAAATCATAAAAGAGAAACAAAGAAATTACAAAACAGCCAGAAAACAATTAAATCCATAGCTACTGACAATCTCTAACTTATGAGAGTTCAACTTAACGATTTTTTGACTTTATGATGGTGTAGCAGTGATATGTATAAACAGTGATATGTATAAATTACATGAGATATTAAACATTTTATTATAAAATAGGCTTTGTATTAGATGATTCTGCCTAACTTTGAACTGTAAGTGTTCTGAGCATGTGTTGGGCAGGCTAGGCTCAACTATGACGTTCAGCAGGTTAGGTGCATTAAATGTATTTTCGACATGATATTTTCAACTTATAATGGGTGTATCAGGATGTAATCCCATCATAAATCAAAGAATATCTGTACTAAATTATCTAATCAAAAGATGCAGAGTAACTGAATAAATAAAAATACAATACTCAACTATATGTTGTCCACAAGAGACTCACTTCAGATGTAAGGACACACAGAGACTGAAAGTGAAGGGATGGGAAAAGATTTTCCATGCAATGGAAACCAAAAGAAAGCAGGGGTAGCTATATTTATATCAGGCAAAATGAACTTTAAACCAAAGATTGTAACAAGACAAAAGTCACCCAGCACAAGAACACTTAAATTGTGAATACATGTCACTATACATTTGTCCAAATCCATAGCATGTACAATATCAAGAGTGAACTCTGGTGGGTGATATTGATAATGGGAGAGGTTGTAAAAGTATGGGGGAAGGGAGCTAGATGGGAAATCTATACGTTCTCCTCAAATGTGTTGTAAACTTAAAACTGTTCTAAAAATAGTCTATTTAAAAATACTTTAAAATATTTTTTTTATATCTATGTGAGATGATGGATGTTAACTAAAATTACTAAGGTCATCATTTCACAATATAGGAACACCTTAAACTTATACAGTGCTGTATATCTATTATATCTTAATAAAACTGAAAACAAATTAAAAATTAAAAAAGAACTCTTCTATAAGTGATTAAATATGACTAAACCTAGTTAGATATTGATGACAGACTTTTAAAGATTCTTGAAATAGAAGAAACATACTGCTATTAATAATATGGAATTAAAAATACTTAACTGACTCAGTAAAATGTAGAAATTTAGAGGAATAGAGAAGTAAAAGTGTTCTAAATGTTACCTGGGGAAATGCAGTACAGAAAAATAAAAGCATTATTAAAAAGTCTCATCTTATGGGGAGAGGCAGAGGAATAAAGCACCTTAATGGAAACAATAGTTGACATTTTGTTTTTACATAATGGCAGAAAAATGTGTTTGAGGGTGAGTTTCAAGAAAGGAAAGGTAACTACTATCGGAATGTAAAAGGATAGGAAAATTAAAAAATTAACAAGCAAAAAAAGAGGCATTAGGGGTAACATAAAATTAAGAAATAAGGAAAAACAGAAAGAGGAAATGTAAAATTAATAATTAGAAAATAAGATAAAAAGTTAAAATTTGAAATAGCTGAATCTTCTAATTAAAAGACTGTCAGATTTACTTTAAAAATAAATGTTTATGTTATTTGAAACAAGTATTCTCGATATTAAGACATGAATAAGGGAGTATCAGTAAATATCTGCATTAAAAAGATAGCAGATAATATTAATATAGGAAATACAGTGTTAATAATAAAAATCACAATTTATGAAGATATAACAGATATACACCTGTGTTTCAGATAAGACAGAAACTAACTATATGACATAAAATCCACAAATTCAAGAGCTTAGTTAAAAAAATGTCTTTTTGAAGCAAGTTTTCCATATATCTCTCTCAGAATGGGCCAGATCTAGTAGAAAAAGTTTTAGAGTAAAGATATAGATGAACTAAATATTATAATCATATGTGTTTATTTTATGTATGTATGTGTATATAAGTACACACACACAAACATGCATCTCCATCCGTTCTTACATTCATTCTTACATCTGTTCTTGAATGCAGAATTCTAACTTTTTCTTATGTCCACAAAACAGAAATAAGAATTGCATGTATTTGGCTATACACATATACACACAATATGGACAAATTTTAAACATACAAAACATAAAGCTTATATTGTCTGTTAAAATTGCTACAAAATCAGAAATAAAAAATGATGATGATGTAAAAGCACTAAATACTTGGCATACACTCCGCAGAGCAAAAAAAAAAAAAAAAAATCAAACCTCTTATTGAAAATTACATGGATGGGCAAATGAAAATAGGAAGTCATGGGTCAGAGTTAAAACTGTAATTACAAGAAAATTAATAGACATAAGTTTAGTTACTGATAAGTCCTAATCTTAAGAAATTAGGGAACAAAGAACAATAAAATAAACCAGAAAGAGGGAGAAAGAGAAAAATTAAAGAGAACACAGAAAAAACAATGTAGAACTAATAAATCAATTTAAGTGCTGATTCTTTTAGACTATTAAAATTGATAACTCTCTCAGAGATTAATTAAAGAATAAGAGAATAAATATAAACAATATAAGGAATGATTATTCTTCAGGTTTGAAAGAAAACAACTTCTTTAACTTTTCATAATCCAAATACAGAAATAATATCAATTAGGATAAGCTTTGGATAAATCTCCATCAAAAACTCAGAAACAAGCAGATTCTGGTAACATTATGTCCTTAGTTATCAGAATTTCCTGTCTAAATTCTAATTATTTTAATTCAGGAACTGAATAGATTTGGGTAGCAAAGAACATACTTATACTAAATGTAAACCTATGACTTCCGTATTCTTCAGAAATAGGTTTAAATACATATCAAAGAACACCCCCATATAACAGCATTTTAAACAAAATGGAATCTTATTTTTTCTCTCATGTAAAGAAAAGGATCGTAAAGCAGTCCAGTGCTGCTATGATAACTCTACAATGTCATCTGCAACCTAGTGTCTGCTCCACCACCCTTGTGCTTGGCTTTCACACGCAAATCGTTTTTAAATTTTTTTAAATTAAATTTATTGGAGTGATATTGGTTAATAAAATTATTTAAGTTTCAAGTGTATAATTCAATAATATGTCGTATGTATATTGCCTTGTGTGTTCACCACCCAAAGTTAAAACAGGGAGGCTGTTAGAGCTCCAGCCACTACTTGAGTTTCAGACCAAGAGAAGGAATAAAGGCAGCTCATTTGAAGTAGGCTTCCCCCAAATCTCAAAGACTTGTCACACAATAATACCTGACTTCAAGGGTGGCTGGAAAATATAGACTTCTGTTTAGGCAACACTGCCCAAAACAAAGAGAGTTCTGTTGCTAAGGAAGAAAATGAGAATGGATGTATGGTTAAGCAACTATTAATTGCTGCTACTGCAACAAATATGAAAACCTAAAGAAAAATAAAAGTTTTCTTAGCAAAATATAAATGATAAAATTTAACCTTAGAAGTAAAAATCATGACCAGACCAACTACCTTAGAAGAGCCTCAGAACTTTAACAAAGATCAACTATTTAAAAAGACCCTAGGGTCAAAAAGCTTTTACATATTATTTTAATCTAACCTTTAAAGAACAGACAATTCCAGTTTTAAACTATTCCAGACTCAGGGATATAAAGGTTCATTTTGTGAAATCAGGATAACCTGATATTAATTTCTCATACACATAGTAACTAGAAAAAAATTTTCAAAAATACTAAATAAAATATTAACAAATAGAATCCAGGAATATATTAAAAGGATTACACACTATGATTAAGTAGTTCCAGGAATGCCAGAAAATTTCAATTTCAAAATTTCAAAATTTTCAAGAAAATTTCAAAAAAAAAATCTATCAATCTGAACCATAAAAAGATTAGAGCAAAAAAAAAAAAATCACAAGTATAGATACTGAAATAGAACTGATAAAACTCAAGAGTATTTCTTAAAACCTCAAGTTATATCAAAATACTTGCAAAGTACTTAAATATAGTAAAGACTGATTAATGAGAACTACAGCAAACACCAATCTAAATACAGAGATGGTAAAACCATTTCTAAATTAACCATAATGATTCAAATGGTAGCAAAAATACTTTAAAAGCATCTAATAGAAAAATGAATGAGGGCTATAAATAGGCTATTCCCAGAGCAACAAATTAAACGGGCTGAAGGTGTGTGGCAAGTTCTTTGCTGCACCAGTGGTCAGGCGAATGCAAATCAATACAGCAATGAGACATCACTATAAATCAGTAGATAGACATATTACGGGGTGGTTAGAACTCCCAATGGCAAACAATATTGGCACAAATAAAACTGAGTATTTCTGAAGAGATACCTAGTAATATCTATTTACACATACTTGTGTTCAGCAATTCCACTTTGGGGAATCTGACAAAACAAGATTTGTGTTACAATGATAACTGCTGCAGCATTGTTTAAAGCAGTAAAAAAATTAGAATAGAAGTCAATGTCCATCAATAATGCAACAGTTGCATATTATAAAATCATAAAAAAAATGAGATTAACATGATACTAAGCATGGAAGACAAGCAGTAGGAAACTATAAATAATTTAAGTTTTAGCTCAACTGTGTAACAAATTAATGAAAGACCGCTACTACAGATGAACTTTTCTCTATATATTTATGGAGAAGGGTATGGAAAGCAATATACCAGATTGCTAATAGTAGGTACTTAGGAGGAAGGGATGGGAGAGTAGATAAAAAAAAAGTGGCCACAAGCTGCACATATAATTTAAAATTATAAATTTGTATGTGTATACATGTAGATAAGGAGAAATGCAAAAGGATGGTCATCAAAATATTGATAATGATTACCTCAAAATGGATATATTTGAATTCAGATGAATTTTCTTTCTCAGTTTTACATATACCATGTAAAAAAACAAAATGAAGATAGGTGCCAGAGGAGTTCAGAAGGCAGAGAAATCACTGTGTAACAATTTCAGTGAGAGAAAAAAATTACTAAACTTTTAAGTTCGAAACTTGATTAGCTATATATATGCCTGTTAAATTGTATACCTGAAACAATGGATTTCATTAATCGATGACATACACACACAAAAAAATAAATAAAAATAAATTTTAAAAAATAAAGTAAATAAAAAAACTTGATTGGCTAACAATATTAGTAAAATTAAAATGTTTTGATTTCAAGTTTTCGATACAATGACTGTTTCATCATATGTATTTTTTTAAGTACTACCTCATGCAATTGTAGGAAAAAAGACCAAATTATTGACTCTGGCTGGCTGAAGTTATGGACCAGAAGTATACAACTAAACAGCTTTTTAACACTTCCCGGGTCACTCATTATTATACTTTAAATTTGTTTTCATGAAAAAAAAAAAACAAAGAAAAACAAAAAAAACCCAGAAAATATCAGAAGCATTCATATTGAAACTGATGTCTAAAACTGTATTCTAAAATTAAATACAAATAATTTTTGAGTTGCCTGCCATTTTGGATTAGCCTTGTTTCTGGAGAATGAGAACTGTTATTAAATTTCAGATATAAAATAAACAGAGCAACTCATTTAAAAAATATTCCTAGAAACAAGACTGTACTGATAATAAAGAAAAAGGAAGTAATAAATCGAGTATTTTATACATGACAGAGAAAGAGAGACATTAAGTTCTGCCAATTTCAGGCATTTCTCCCTCTTATACTTCAATCATGATCTTATAAAAAGTAAATAGACATTGACATAAACTTTAAGTGAAAATAAAAGTCATTTAAAAAAATAGACAAAGCTTATCATTATTGTTAAAGCAAGAAATAGATGTTTCTGCTTCACTTATCTGAGCTTATGAGAAAAGAAACCAAGTCACAGGCTATTATAGGTAGAAGGGATCTATCTACAATCTTGTTCAAAATAAGGCCAACGAAGTGATTTACAACATATGTTGTAAGGTAAACTGCCCTCTCACAGTGTTATATAAAGTCTAAGTCCTCCAAGGATAGCAAAAGAAAAGTCCCTAGTTGAAGAGGCTCAACATATATTTCAAGAGCTGTAATTCTGAATCTCTGAAATCCATCTTTCATTGTTAATCCTGGAGGAGTTAGATATGGCTTCATAAAGAAAATCATAAAGTGTTCTACATATGAACACATGTACACGTGTAAGAAAGACACAAACATTTCCATTTCATTCATTCTCATAATTGATATAAAGATAATTCTATAAAGGATTATCAATTATCTAAATGAGCTTTGGATTCTATTTTGATAGAGTTGTTATTTTGGCAAATGAGAGATCAGGTCTGAATATAATGCAGATGATAACACTTCCAACTGCCTCTAAACCCATTATTTCCAATATGCATAGGATTATAAAAAGGTATAACTTTGATTTTCTATTTGCATTAAAAATTTTTAATTATAGTGCAATCACCTTTCTAAGAGCAGAATTAGATTCTGAAAATGGGCACCATCTCAAGCTGTCCTAGATATTATATTTAGTACTGCAGTTTCAGTACCATGCTCTTCAAGATTTATTTTGTTTAAGCAAATTTTAAGTTAATTTAAACAAAATCCTTGATAAAATATTCCAGAGAAATTTATTCAGTAGTATTTACACTTAAAGAATTAATATCTCAATGGCTTTTACAAATAAGTGAAACAAACTATCCTGTCTCTCTTTAGCTAACACATTTTCTTTTTTTATTAAACACTGAAAGTCAAAGTTCAGAAAGAATAATTTTCCTAATAGATGTACGTAGTCTAATACAACGGTAACTAATTTTAGGGCCCATTTTGTAGCTGAAATGTCTTTCTGTTATGGCATATATTATACATACTATTACAATGATTGCTTTGAACATTTTAGCTATCCTTGTACCCCTACTGTCCAATACAAGACATCTGGGTAGACCTCAAAACTCTTGAGTCCAATGAATGACTCAAAATCAGGTTTTGCTTTGCTTTTTGAGAATGTCTAAATTATAAAATAAAACGGGTTAATCATTTTGTATAATACTAATCTACTTTATGTTACAAGAGTATTAGAAAAGCAAATAAGGCTAATGGAGAGTTAAATGGTATTAATATGCTGGATTGTACACTTAAAATGGTTAAAAACGTAAATTTTAAGTTTATGTATATTTTACTACAATTAAAAAAATATATTGCAATATACATACCTACTAGAACCATTGAAATAAAAAAGAAAGCCAGTACCAAGTGATGGCAAGGGTGTGGGACAACTGGAAGTCTCATATACTGAAGACAGGTAAACTGACATAGTCATTCTGGAAAACTTTTTGTTAATATTTATTAAAGTTGAAATTTTGCAATAATATATAATACAGAAATTCTGCCCCAGTACACCCCTCAAAATGTGTACCTATGTTCATCAAAACACCTGTAAAAATATACTCATGGAAACACAATAATAATAGCCCTAATAAGGAGTAATCGGAATGCAAACGAAAAGTAAAATGGATAAATAAACTTTGGCAAATTTAGAGAATGGAATAAACTATTGTTACATATGACAACATGACGAATCTCACAAACATGATGTTGAGTAAAAGAAGCTAGACTCAGAAAAATATACACTGTAAGATTTCATTTACATAAAGTTCAAACATGAGCAAGGCTCTATTTATGGTGTTAGAAGTCAATATTCTATTCAGAGAACAAAAACACAAGACACAGACTGGGATAAAATATTTGCATATTACATATCCAACAAAGGACTTGTATCTAGAACAAATAAAAAAAATCTCTCGACTCAGGAGTAAGAAAAATATTACAATGAAAAATGGATAAAAGACTTGAACACTTCGTCAAAGAGAATACACCTATGGTAATTAAGGAACAAAAACATGTTTAACATCATTAGCTATTTGTGAAGTACAACTTAAAACCATAAGGATATGCTACTATACACGGATAAGAATGACTAAAATAACACTGGCAATATCAAATGCTAGTAAGGATACAGAAAAACTGTACCTTTCATACACTGCTAATGGGAATGTCAAGTGGTATAGCTACTCTGGGAAACAGTTTGGCAGCTTCTTTTAAATGTTGTCAGAAGAATTTTTAACTCTTGAATCTAATATGCAACCTAGCAATCACAAATCCATGGCATTTATCCTAGAGATACGAAAACTTATGTCCACACAAAGCCTTGCATGCAAAATGTTCATTGTAGTTTTATTTGTAATAGCCCAGAAACAGAAACAATTCAAACGTCCCTCAACAGGTGAATGAATAAACAAACTGTGGTTCATCCATAAAAAAGGTATACTACTAAGATGTAAAGAACAACATATTATTGATACCCGACACAACTTGGGTGGATCTCAAGAACTTCATGCTGAATTTAACAAGGCAAATTCAAAATGTTACATACTGCTTTATGATTCCGTTTGAAAAATTAGAGATGAAGAACACTAGTGGTTGCCAATGATCAGGGAAGAGGGCTGGGTAGGGGAAAGTTACACAAATATAAAAGATAGCATGAGGGAGTTTCTTTGTGGTGATGGAGCAATTCTATATCTTGACTGTGATTGTAGTTATACAAATCTCCACATGCGATAAAATTTCATAGAACTACACACACGTCAAGTGCATGTAAAAAAAATGGAGAAATTCTAGTTAACAGTACTGTACTAATGCCAATTTCCTGGTTTTGATAATGTACTCTAGTTGTGTAAGGTGTTACCATTGGGAGAGGCTGGAGGAAGGGGTCATGGGAATTCTCTGCACTATTTTTGCAACATTTGATGAGCTTGTAATTATTTACAATTAAAAAGGAAACAACAAAAGAAGTCATAGAAGTGGATCTCCATGGAACCGCAGTTAGAATCCAGGAGGCGTGGGGGTGAACTTGTGTGCTGGTCATGCACTGCTTACTGGGTTGAATGCTGGTTACATTAGTGCACTCACTTTGTGGAAATTCTTCAAGCTGCAAAAACTTATGATTTATTTACTCTCCTGTGTTCATGTTACACCAAAGAAGTTTACTAAATGAAGAAAAGTATAATTTTCATTAACCTATAGATTTCCTAGAAGAGTTGCAGTTAAAATACACATTTGAAACAGCGCATGTGTAAATCATATTTAGAAATGGGAAATATACAACCAAAGTATCTTAATTGTGATACAACAGCTTTGTTCTTTTAGAATTCTTCATATTCCCATAATTTAAAGTCTATGGCATAACAATTATGTTACTAGATTCATGAGTATAATACTTATCAGTTCAATAAAATCCTTCCATGATATCACATCCTCTTTCAGATCATTGACAGTAAAATAATGATTATGCTGGGATAACAGGCATAAACCAGGACTTCCTCAGCAATCAGGAAATGTGCTCACACTACTTTTAGAGCAAAAATTACTTAATAGATTGACTATTTTTTCCTGCCTTCATTTTCTCATCGCCAATTCTCTTTGTGATTAATTCTAAAAAGACTTTTTGTCCCCACAGAGAACTAGAATGACTCTTGCCAAAACTTATCAAATACAATAATCAACTCTGTCCTCACTCTCTCTTCATTTGGCTATCTGGATACTGCACTCTTCTTGTGTTACCCATCTCTTTGCCTGTGTATTCCTTTCTCCAAACTATGAATGTTGAAATACTTCCAAGGGTCACTCTTCAGTCTTCTGTCTTTTCCCTTCTCTTCCCAAGTGACATACTATCTTATGACTTTAAATTCCATTTATATACCAATGACTCCAAAATTTTTATCCTTAGTACAACCTCTCTCATGAATTCAAGTTATATATTAAACTGCCTACTTGTCTTCTCCACTTAGAGGTCTTATAGGCTTCTCAACTTTAACACAATATTAAATGCTAAATTTTTGCCGCAAACCATTATTCATCTAGTTACTCAGATAAAAAGTATAGACATCATCCTTGATTTCTTCCATACGTTCATATCTAATATCCACTGTCAGAAAGTCCTGTTGGTGCCATCTTTGAAACAAAGTTAGATTGGACCACTTCTCTCCAACACCACCATACCAGTAACAAGATACTACAAACTGCTACAGAAACCTCTTAACTAATCTACCTGCTTCCAAAATGAAAACTCCTACAGCCCAGTCTCCACACAGTAGCTGGGATGATCTTTTAAAAACCTTAAATCATGCAGGGGATCCTGGGGATCTGCTGCATAACAAAGTGCATGTGGTCTAAAATACTGTACTGTACACTTAGAAACCACTGGATCCATCATTCACTCCCCTCCAAACACACTGATAGTTCTGTTTCTAAAGCATATTCCAGTCTCAGGGCCTATACATTTCCTGTTCACTCAGTTCTTCCCCTAGAACTACGCCTGGTATCTTACCTGACATTATTAAAATTTTTTGCTCAAATATTATCTCCACTGAAGTATATAACTTTATCTCTCCCTTTTCTCATCCTGCATTTTCTTCATAGCAGTTAACATTATTTAATATTATTTATCATTTTTGCACACAAAAATATAAGCTCTACGAGGGCACGAACTTTATGTTACCATTACATTCCTAATGCCTAAAACAACGATTGTCACATTTATTTATCAATAAACCTTTGATGAATGAATGAATGATGGAGATCCTGTGGGGCTAAGAATTCCATTCAATCTAACTCTACTCTACCTCTTGTATATCCAGCACAATTGAGGCGACAGGATTTTACTTATATCAGAACCCACTTAATTATATGCTATTTTTAACAAGGTTCTACATTAAGAGTAGCAATATAAAATTACAGTAGTTGCAAAATATTTTACTCTTGGGACTGATAAAACATTAAACTGAAACTATTCTAAAATAACTTCCTGTTCCAGCGGTTTTAGCCAATTTTGCACCTGGAAGAGAAAGGGAAAAACTAAGGTGAATTTCCACTCAGTTACATGTAAGTGTGATTCTTTTATTTTATTTGGGTTTTTAAATGAAATAAGCAATTTGAATAAAATGGAAGCCGATGAACTTTTAAGTAATAAGAAGTGTAACATCTATGCATTTTCATTAAGTGCCTGGGAAAGTATGTGATTTGAAATTTTACTCAGTCCTACCTTGTAAGTCCTACCTTGCAGATTTAAATATTTAATTAAATATAAGAAGGAGCTGTAAACATGGAATCACGATATTTATGCAAATTATTTACTACTGCTCCAATGTTAATCCAACATAAATATATGCTGATATTCCAAATACAAGTTTCAACCCATTTAAGCCAAGGAAAAATTATGTAATCCACAACCGTTATCCACTTTATTATTCATTTTTGTTATAGCTGATGAGTTCCTTTCAGACCTTTTATGTCACATGTGCTAGAGTATAATTAAAGAGACTAAATACCTCTTTTCTAAGAACTTGGTAGATCTGTGGGTGAACCTGATAATCCTAAAAACATTAACAGATAAATATACTGAAATCCAATCCAAAAAAAGATCATGTGAGAAATATACTAGAATTATTAAAAATAAAGTGATGGAAATCAAAATTTTTTCTAATTATTTTCTACATTTCTATATTCTTTTGTTAATGAAACGTATGAATGAAGACCTCAACAAAAACTTATTTCCTACATCTAAGACAGTGTCTATCAAATAGCAGGTGATACATACTTATTAAATGGATCAAAGGAAAGATAAAATTTTTGCTCATCTTGTAAAAAGATGTTACATGAATTATAAAACAACTTATGAGACAGTTCCCTCTTCAGAGTTCTTAGAGCAACTAAAAACATCATACCTAGTATTAAAAATAAATCTAATTCGTTTGATTATATCTCTTGTATTTAAAATGTCTGATATTTAGGTATGAGAATATCAAACTTCATTGAAGATACATTTGAATATTCAAATACTCTGAAATTTGCAGCAATTCTGTTAGAAATGATTCGAAATTTAGTCTTTGTCATTAATTTTGTAAAAAATAGTCAATCTTAGTTATAAACAAATGTTGAGTCACTGTACTGTACACTTGAAACCAATATATTGCCAACTATACTTAAATAAAAAAATAATAATTAAAAATTTTTTTCATCCTACTCAGAATATCATTCTCCACTTCAATGAAAGATGAAAAATAAAATAAATTACATTATGTGCAATGCCCACCTGAATTTCTAGTTTAATAATAGCTTACTGCATAAATTTTCTCTAACTTGTATATAGATTTTCACTTAACTGCAGATAATAAGATATGAATCTCGATCTTTAAACTTTATTACTAGAAAAATTGGAGCATTTAAATCCTCCTTAGGAATTCACAGGAAATAGTAAACATACAACATCTCAAGGTCTCTCATTTCAAAAATTAGAAAAAACTTAATCTTGCTTCATTCCCAACCAAGAAGTAACATCAAACCCTCAATGCTTACATGATTAAATGTGATTTGTTACCTCTATCACCCAGGAAGTAGGCTCACATAAATCAAACCACCCATCTGGAGTTGTGACTTGAAGGAACTCTGGACATGACAAAATGCTGAAGTTTTAAAAACTCTCTCAAGTTCTTTCTACTTCTTAAATTCTATGCTTCTTTGAGTTTTGTTGTTTTCAAAATAGCCTCAGCCATTGATTCATAATAGTGTCATCCATGTTTCTAGAAAAACTGTATGGAACTGGTTTTGAAAATAAGAGTTATCGATCTGTTAACAAGTGCACTACTAAAAAATGTTTAATGTAATTCTAGTTCCAAAGGTATTAATAACTAAAATTCAATATTTAAGATATCGGGAATAACGAACACTAGGTGTCAGTGTAAGAAATGGAAAAATATTTTTTAAAATGTTTCCAATCAGGTGTATAAAAAGAAATCAAAAGCAGCTGTGACCACATTTACTTATAATTGCATAATTCAGTTAACAAGCCAATCTTTCTTTCAAACAAAAATTCCTGTTCCAAAGCCATGAAGAGTTTAAAACCAGATTAAGCTGATTATTAGAAGTTACAAGTCTTTTGTAATTTCAGCTGCATAGCACAGAAAATAATTTTACTTTTCAGAATATTTATTTTGAAGAATGCTGTTAAATATAGGTGTAATTCGAGGTAATATGTGTATGATTTTAGCTGGTGGAAAATAATTATTTTTCAAAATAATAATGCTGGATGATTAATAAAGGATACTGAATTTTAAGTCTCTTACTTAAAATTCTAAACAGAAGTCTCCTACATAAATGTCAAGGTATTAGAAGTTAAAATGCTTAAAGGGTCAATTCACTAAAAAAGAACACATGAACTCAGAAGGATGCCTGACTCTCAAAATGCTGGCACCTAGAGGTTATTTCTAAAATATGAATGCTAATACTAATACTAAAAACAGCATCTATTAACTATGCCAATATTTCAGATAAAAAGCTTTCTCTATAGACTCTTTAGTGAAAAGACTTTTAAAACAGGTTTTTAAAAAAATCATCATCATTAGTAATAACAGTGTAAGAAAAAGTTAACATTAAAATATTGCCTTATATTTTACAAGGTACCTTTATAATGACTATCTAATTTAGGCCCGATGATATTACTTTAATAAATCTATACTCATTTTAGCAAAATGGTCATTTTGGGACTTAAATTCTCTTCTGTCTGCTAACCTTTTCTCACTCACCCACCTGTCCATTTCTCTGTTCCACCTCTCAAACTGCACAACATTACCTGCTTATTACATCTTTCTATGTGTTTTTCAAGCATGTTGAGAAACTTTTTCACACAATATTCTGGGAAAGGAATAGAACTAAATATAGTAGTCATCACTAAAATACAAAATGATGGGACTCAAAATCATTTAGAAGAGTCAAGGATTTGCTAGTGAAAAATAAAGGCTTTTAGTCAACACTGCTCTTGTTTCATTAATAGTTAAGTTTTATTCAAATTATAGTAATAAAAAGAGAAAGCATGAAGTTTATGGAAAAGCTTTCAAAACCCAGGATTGAAACAAATTAATGAAGACAATTTAGACTGCTCTGTGTCTGCAGGTTTCTTCTCGTGGCAGACATAGAGTCAAATGGGAACAGAAAAGGAAGAAACAGGGAAATTCATATATAATAAATTATTTAAACTGATATTTAAAAATTTTAATATCTCTAATTGTATCAAGAATGAGAGATAGTAACAGAAGACACAGAGACAGAACTGTATATGATGTGATATTTGAAGGCAGGAAAGTAGTCCTAGAAATACAAACAGCATGTGACTCTTTTTGTTCAGAGATTTCATTTTTTAATTTTGTAAACTTTTTTTTTTTATTATTATGGTGACATTGGTTAATGAAATCCAGTAAGTTCAGGTGTACAATTTAGCGGTGAAAGCTTATAAACATATATATATATATATATATAATATATATATCATAAACACACGATGATTATATATACACACACACACACACACATATATATATATATATTATATATGTGTGTTTACCGCCCATTGTTAGATTTCTGTCACCACATATTTGACCCCTTTTACCCTGTCTACCTCCTCCCTTCCTCTACACTCTGGTAATCACTAGTCTACTGTCCATGTCCATGAGAGAGATTTCATTTTTTGCCTCTACGTATTTTTTAAATATTTATTTTTCAATCGTAGTTGACATACAATATATTATATTAGTTTCAGGTGTACAACTTAGTGATTAACATTTATATACCTTGTGATCATCCCACTAAGTCTACCACCCATCTGACACTATAGTTATTGCAATATTGTTGCTATATTCCCTATGCTGTACTTTAACATCTCCATGACTATTTTTATAACTACCAATTGGTACTTCTTAATCCCTTCACATTTTTCACCTATCCCCCTCAATGCTCCTCCCATCTGGCAACCATCAATAAGTCGGAGAAAAATACCAAATGATTTCACTTATATGTAGATTCTAAAAAACAAAATAAATGAACAAACAAAATAGGAACAACTCATTGATACAGAGAGCATATGAGTATTTAAACTCCCTTTCTGGTTCCTTAGTGTCTTTGCCCTTGACACTGTGTTGCTCCAAATGTACAGACTTATAATTAAGATTTTTGGATGTCATTAATTAAATCATGTTTTCATTGAAAGGTAGTATAGATCAGTGTTAGGTCATATATATAAGTTAATTTATATAATGCCAACTGGGTAGGTAAATTCGTATAGAAGAGTAAATCAAGACTCAGACAGATTAAGAAATATGCTCAAGATTGTATAAGTAGCAAGTTATGAAGCCAAGATTCAAACCCAGGGATGTCTGTCTCTAAAAACCTTCCATTCTACTAGCATTTCCCAACTGATGGTTCACAAGGTCTTGTGGTTTTTGTAACAGTAACAAGAAGAGTCACATTTAGAACAATGATTAGCAAGTGAGAATATGTCAAATTGGTACATTAAATGTACTAACAACTTAGTATTTCTACCAGTTTTTCACTCAGATAAACATTGAGAACCGTCATGGTAGATTTGATTGTTATAGTATTTTGAATTTGTTTATTCTTGTTAATACAGGATTTATCCCCATAATGGACTATTGTTTACAGATAGTAAAATATCATTCAGAACTTGTCATCATCCAACTTAGAGCTGGTAATATCCCTTGCCTAAATATTTCAGTACCCTTCCTGTAAACAGACCCCTCTAGAATTGGCTCCGTCTTTCACTGTCCTATATAAAACAGCCAGATTATTCTACTTTCCTAACTATGTTCCTTTTTAAAATTTTAAATGCCTGAAGAAACTAACAGAATTACATATAAATTCCTCCATCTAAAATTCAATGGCCTTGAAAATCTAGTCCCGAGCTTCTTTTTCATCCCTTTCTGCAGTATACATTTAAGAAATATTGTTTATATTCCAACTGGAAATCCACACAGCTTGATCAGAAGTGATTTCATATAAACCAATGGCTAAATGTAGTTTCCTGGCATAAATGCAAACTCTGTGCAATTTATCTGACATTTGAAAATAGCAATTCTATTCCTGACAACATTATTCAAATCCATTTGAAATCCAAACATAGTTTTAGTTATTAATGGTTACTAAGTGGCTTATTATCCAAGCATAAAGACTTAGTTAAAATAAAGAAACAATAAGTTTTAAACCTCAAGTGCAAAAAAAATAATTTATCAATTATCATTCCCTCTTTTATAGAGTAACCATTCAATCTTTAATAGTGACATAATTTCTTTCTTGCTTACAAAAAATTTTCATTTCCTGACTAGCATAAAAAGAGAACAAATAAATATGTTACAGAAAAAAACCAAACTCCAGTATTTTATTTCTACAAGTGCGGCATTTGAAAATAGTAACTATATCACTCCCTTATCTCTGATTTATGTAAAAATGCAGTGGCTTTATTTTATACCCAACAGCAAAGTTATTTAGGAAAAAAAAAAAAAAGAGTTAATACTTTTACCTTTAAATGGAAAAAAAAAAACATTTAAAAATACTGAGTTCCTAGTAAACATAAGGCAAACATAGCAACCTTATTCTTATCGATAAAAGCAAATGATTGTATATTTAGAAAAAAGAACATTTAATTTTTAAAAAGCTGCCATTGACGACATGACTGAACAGAAAAAAGCTGAGACTTTTATATGAGAGTAAAAGTTAATATGAGAAGAGACTGAAAAAACATGATCTTTTTATTATATGTAGACCATAAGAAATTTTTTGGACTACTATTTGGTATTTTACTTCTCATATGATCATCAAGTCTTATCTGAAGTCTAGTGATCTTAACACAAGTCTTCAAGAAGAAACTGTCAAGGAGCAACTTCAGGCCTCAAGGAAAAAGGCTTTACTTTTACCACAACTTTTCTTCTTGAAGCCTATTACAAATGCAAGCAGCAATGTGGTACATTTCTAGAAAAGTTCACGATATTTAAAATATCTTTTTCAAGTATGTTTAAATCTACTCTTTTTTATACATTTAATTACCCTTGTTCAGAGGTCTATCAAATGATGCCTACTTCAATGTTATCAAATTACCCATTATGCCTAAGATGTTCTGCTGGCTAAGACCATTTCTCATGTGGCAGAATGTTACTTTTTCTCTTTACAAACTTAAAGTATGCTAAATTTCTATCAGAGACTTAAAATTAAATTTGTATTTTCCACAACAAAAGAAGATGCTGCTTATCTTACTTGAGACTTCTCTTTTTCAATCACTGCTTTTTATTAACTATTCTCTGCAAATCTTTTGCAAAATATAAATCCTACTCTGAAAACAATATTCTTCACTTCACAGAACCACAGAATACTCACAATTAGAAGGAATCTCAGAAATATAGAGTACTCTGGTACATAAATATACATTAGTACACATACAAAAAAATAGCATTTTTCATTCTAAAAACTCCCCAAACTCTCCAAATAAGAAATGACTTGAATTCCGCATCTAGTATTTATAAGCTGTGTGTCTTTGGACAAGTTGCTTAATCTTTTTTTTTCCTTCTTTCTCTTTTAATTATTTATTAATTTTAAATAAATTTATTAGGGTGACATTGGTTAATACAATTATATAGGTTTCAAGTTACAATTCAATATGTCACATGTATATTGCATTGTGACTTCACTACCCAAAGTTAAATTTCCTTCCATCTGTTCTTCACTTTCCAAGCCTACAAAATGAAGATAATGCCCTCTAACTCTCTAGGTTAAGTAAAATGTTTGTTATAAGAGATGTTGTTCTGTAAAAGGGTGCATAGAAAATTTTTTCTTCTTTTTTTTGAAGTTGAGATTGAAAGTTTAAAATAAAATGTTTTTATTTTCTTAAGTACATTTGCTAAGTCAAGGAATCTTTACGTAAATTGTTGGGGGGAAAGTTTTTGACTTCCTAAGAAATATATGCTATACTGTATATAACTAAAGTTCCTGATTAAAAAAAAATTTAAACTTTATCAGTGAGACATCTTTCTAAGTGCATCACACACTATCTTTAGTTTCTAAAGACTATCTTGAATATATCACCTTTTTCTAGTTTTTTTTCAAGCCTTCATTGTAAATACCAACCATCATATTTGTTATATATAAATGATAGTTTCTGCAACCAAAGAACTTTATAAGAGACTTCAGATATTACAATATATACTTTCTGGATCATACTTTATAAAATTTACTCCTAGACCACCTAGATACCTATAATTTTGTGAATATGTGGTTTTTAGCAATTGTTTGTTCTTGGTGCCTATATTTTGACAACATCAATGCCTGCCTTAGTAACTACTTGCCTTGGTCCTCACCATTCTGCTGCAACTACTCTACTGCAAAAAAGAAAAACAGATAAATAAACTTTTAAACACATTTTGACAAATGAGCAGAATTTTTATAGTATCTGTGGTTTTTTAATGCTTACTGTAATTCTTAGCTGAATTAAAAGTGCAAAGTCAGTATAATTTACTTGTAATAAAACATCATTTTGAAAATTGGTCTTAAAACATTCTTAAGATTTTTTTCTTAACACTTTTCTAACTGACACATTTACTTAATGGACCTTGTTTTTCCTTTCATTTACTTTAAAAATTTGAATTCAATTTTATATCAGGGCTTCAAACATAAGTAGTATCTTATGAATTTCGGATTATATACACTACTTAGAATTTCAGAACAACTTACTCTAGAGGAGTATCTAAGGATAGTTAATACATTTTCAGAAAACTAAGAATGTGATTTTATATTCATCAAGAGATATAAAAATGATGAGAAACATTTGAAATGATCAGCATAAACAAATTGCTCCCTATTACAATGAGGTAAAATAATACCCCTAATAAAAACATCAGGCTGGATGTAAACATCTAAAGGGAAAAAGAATATATTCTTCAAAAGAATTATATATTCTTTAAGTATAGAATAATATATAATATTGGGATCTGAGAAATAAAGGCTTTTAATTATATCTACATAACAAATAAGGCAATGTCGATCTAGGTTAAAATTTTGTAAGTTAAAAAGCTATCTATAGAAATAACAGTTATTTATGGAAAAGGACTATATAGGAACAATAAAATAATATATATAAAAAATTCTAACATACTGTCTGGCGCAAAGTAGATATTTACTTTTATTTTCTTTTCTGTATAATCTCTAAACTAATCAAGACTAACAGCAACACCTGGGAAAGAAGATAAAGAGTTATTAATAAAAAAAGACATTCAGAGATCTTGGTAAATGTAAAACAATCTCTTGGTTCAGATACAGAAGAGAACACAAAATCAGCTGAATGAAAAGAGTACTTGGAAGAAATTGCCAAATTAAAATGCATTAGAAGTAAGAACAAAAGAGACTTTAAGGAAGTGAGAACTCAATGCCTGTAATCCAGATGGACATTAGACAATCATGCTTCACACATATAAGTTTATTCTTTATTAATTTTCATAAATATTATTAGAATAACTCTAAAAATAAATTTGCATATGAAAACATAACAGATAGAATGGCTTTACTACAGATGGTCCCTGACTTAACGATGGTTCGACTTAAGAATTTGTCTTTACAATGGTACAGAAGCAATATGCACTCAGTAGAAACCATACTTCGAATTTTGAATTTTGATCTTTTTCATGCTAATGATATGTGGTATGATACATTATTATGATGACGGACAGTGTCAGCAAGCCATAGCTCTTAGTCAGCCATGTGATCAAGAGGGTAAGCAACCAATACTCTACAGTGTATTGTGATGCCAGCATTTTTTAGATATTGTGATTTTGCATCCCATAATGTTTATAAAACACTCATCTGCGTCTCCTGCTTCTGGTGAGAAAATGAAGAGGAAGGCAATTACTCTTGAGATGAAACTCAAGATAATTGTCTAGCATGAAGGCAGGACACCATAATTACATAAATTACATGAGATATTAAATATTTTATTATAAAATAGGCTTTGTGTTAGATGATTTTGACCAACTGTAGGCTAATCTAATTATTCTGAGTATGTTTAGGGCAGGCTAGGCTAAGCTATGATGTTCAGTAGGTTAGGTGTATCAAATGGATTTTTGACTTAGGGTATTTTCTATTCACGATGAGTTTATCAGGTCATTACCCTGTCATAAGTTGAAGAGCACCTGTAGTTGCCTGACAGATTAATAGAATGAAAATCCAAAATGATTTTTAAATTAAATGGTAGATAATTATATTCTATGCAGAAAACAAAGAGATAAATGTGTAAGTTTCAATGAATAGAGAAATGACAGTAGCCATAAAGCCAATAGAAATCATGACAATTTTTGAACTTCACTCAAAATGGATATTATCAAAAGGATAGTATTGACAGCATATATAATATCAATTCAGCCAAACAATTTCCAGTTGATACAAATCTGGACCTATTTTAATTAACTGATTCAAACCAATCTGGAGAGTGGGAATTTTATGACAGGTTTGAACTCTTTGGTAAATCTGAAATTCTTGGAAATTCTGTATTAAGCCCTTAAAGACTTTCAGTCAGAACTGAAAATTTCAACACAGGTCAGAAATCCAAGCATGACACAGGATCCGAGCAGCTAGTAGAGTTTAACTTAAGTCAGGTGATGGGATCCTGGTAGACCAGCAGGGGAAAAAATGAAGAACCCTGAAGGAAAAATTTTGACACGTGTGGAAAAATGGGAAGATACTGTTTTACACCGATGCTAAGAAAACCAAGTAACCTGAGATACTACTCATAACTTATAACAATTTGTATTCTGAGATTCTATTTGTATTCTGAGAAACTATAAACAATTTGTATTCTGAGATTCTCTTACCATGAATTAACTATTAGTGAGAAAGATACATGGCAGCAGAAACAACAACAACAAAACGGGAGTGGGGCATGTTAATGGTGGGAAAAGAACTAGAAATTCTTTCCTGGATGGTCCTCGAGGTTATGCTATAGCAAACTACTCAGGGCAACTGGCAGGAAAAATGTAGCTAAAGTCATTCTACTTAGAATATATCCATTTTGTGTCACAAATTAAAAACTAAATATCTGTTAACAGGAATACAAACTTATTTTTTTAAAGAGGAGATACAATAGCATTTCTTGAGGCATGTGACAGGAATATATGAGAGAAAACAGAACTAATTAAATAGAAAATTTTAAGAGCAATCAATCAGAAATAAGTGCTGTCCCAAAAACAATTAGTATAATTTCCAGAGTACATTCATAAGAAAAGTTACAAGTACAAATATATAAAAGTAATCAGTTTTTAGTGACACACAATGTTCTATGTTTTGAACCACTATGTATACGGACATATGTACATGTGTTCATTTTCCACAAAGTGGGTGTGTTTTCAGTCTGTTTATGCTAACATTTACTCCAGAGTAGGATCAGACAAAACAGGCCAAGAATTTTTTTCCCAGATGGTATTTGTGAACTCCTTTATCCCATGCACGTAAATACAGAGTGTGTTCTGGTTTGCTGAGTTACATATACATGCTGTGACTTAGTACAAAGTCTGAATGTTTAGTTAGCTAGAAGACTGTTTCCATTCTGTGATTCATGAGGTCCCCATGGTACCTCTACTTCCTTTATTTTATACAATCACAAATTATATTAGTTTGTCTTATTTTGATAACCCTTATAATTGAAGTTCTGCACAGGAAACTTTATTACTATTTTAAAACATACTCATAAACTATTACTGAGGTGGCATAAGTGACGCCTCACAGAAATGGTGATTAGGATTGAACGGTGCCTTGCATAAGCTCCTTCTACCAGGAGATTAACTGCTGAATTAAAAAACATTATAAGGAAGAGGGAGAAGGGAAGATGAACAATTCAGTGCATGCTAATCCAGATGGGAGATTTAAGCAATCACTCTTTACCTATATAAATTTGTTATTAATTTTCGTAATTAAAGATCATTAGAATATCCTGAAAACATGGTTCTGAAATAAAAACATAGTACAAGAGACTGAATAGCTTACTAGTTGCCTGGTAGATTAATATAGTGAAAATCTAATATAACTTTGAAATAAAATGGTGAATGAATAGAAAAGAAAAGCTCTATAGTCATCAGAAATCATAACAGTTTTGGAAACTGAAAGGGTATTATTATTGATAGCAGTGAAATAGCAATTCAATCGTTGATGCTGAGATGCTGAGTGTAGTTCCCCAAAAAGAACTTGGCAGGGCTATGCTAACTGTTATAGGTGCCACTGCCTCTATAATGACTCACTGCAAAATAAATCCTAAACACTATTATTTTTCCTTTTTGCCTTTTTCTGTTAAAAGCAAAAATCTTCTTCGGATTTCTTTCAGTTAGCTAAAATAGGTACTAAGGTAGGTCTTTTATAAAAGTAAAGTGGCATTAACATGAACTTTTGAAAAGTAGGGGATGTCTGTATGTATTTTCCTTATTTAACATATTCTTAATCTTTATGCAGAACCAGTGAAGAAGAGTTAACTGAGGCCTATGCCAGTCATCACCTAAGTGGAAGAGTAGAGTTAGGTGAAATCACATAAGATAGAGGGTTGGCTTGGCCGAAGTAATGAGTAAGAATCAAGGATAGGATAGGAGGGCAAAGGTCTGAGATGGGAATAACAGGTCAAAGAAAATAAAGATTAAAGAAAATAACTTAAGAAACAACTTACATATTTAGTCTACTGCCAGTCTTACTGTAATATTTCCCAAATAAAATAATATGCAACTACTGCCAAAATGATCCCCAAAATGTCTACCCTTCTTGGCCATGATCCAGAAGCCTGTGGAGGTAAGCTCGCCAAACTAGGTCTAGCTGTAGATTCTGAAAGGGCCGAATGACTAGGCTCCAGTCCCTCCCAGGTATAGTCTGCAAGTAGTCCCGCTAGAACAGGAATCTGGCGAGAAACACCCCGTATCGGACTGAAATCATATCAACTATTTTTTCTGACCCCAACAATACGGAACTTAAAATCAATGACAGGAGGATAACTGGAAAATTCACAAGTAGTAGAAATTAAACAGCACTCTTCTGAATAACCAATGGGTTAAAGAAGAAATCAAAAAGGAAGACAGAAATTATATTGAGACAAGCGAAAACAAAATCACAACATACCAAAATTTTTGGAATGCAGCAAAAGTAGTTCTAAGAGGGACGTTTATAGCAATAAGTACCTACATCAAGAAAAAAAAGATTTCAAACAAACAATCTAACTTTACACATAAGCAACTGGAACAGAACAAACTAAATCCAAAAAATAAAGATTAGAACAAAAATAAATGAAATAGACTAAAACACAATAGAAAAAATAAAAGAAACTAAGATTTTTTTTTGAAAAGGTGAACAAATTGACAAACTTGTAGCTAAACTAACAAAGAAAAAAGAGAGAACTAAAGTAAATTATAAAAGTAGGAGGCATTACCAGGAACAATTCTATGAAAACAAATTGGATAACCTAGATAAAATAAATAAATTACTAGAAACATACAACCTACCAAGACTGAATAATGAAGAAATAGAAATCCTGAATAGACCATAATGACTAAGGAGTTGAAGAAGTAATAAAAAACCTCCCCCAGAAGAAAAGTCTAAGATTAGTCAGTTTCACTGGTGAATTCTACCAGACATTTAAAGAATTAATGACACTGCTTCTTAAATTCTTCCAAAAACTGAAGAGGAGGGAATACTACCAAATCCATTTTATGAGGCCAGCATTACACTAATATCAAATTGAGATAAGAACATTACAAAAAAAACTATAGGACAATATATCTAATGAATAGAATAAAAAATTCTCAACAAAATACTAGCAAACTAAATTCAAATGCATATTAACAGGACTGTACACTATGATTAAGTGAAAGTTATTCTTGAGATGAATGGATGATTCAATATACACAACTCAGTAAGTGTGGTATACCACATAAATGGAAGGATAAAAATTATATGATCATAATAGATGCAGAAAAAAAATTTCACAAAATTCAAGATCCTTTCAGAATAAAAGTCCTCAACAAATTATGTATAGATGGAATATACCTCAATATAATAAAGGCCATATATGACAAACCAATAGCTAATATAATATTCAACAGTAAAAGATGGAAAATTTTTCTTCTAATTTTGGTAACAAGGCAAGGGGGTGCCCTTTCTCACTGCTGTTATTCAACATAGTACTGAAGTCCTACCCAGAAAAAATAGGCAATAAAAGTAAATTAAAAGTATCCAAATCAGAAAGGAAGATGTAAAATTGTCTCTGTTTACAGATGACATTATATTATACATAGAAAACCTAAAGACTCCATCAAAAAACTTTAGAACTAAAAAACAAATTCAATAAAGTTTCAGAATACAAAGTTAAGACACAAAAATCAGTTGCATTTCTATACACTAGCAATAAACTCTCTGAAAGAGAAATAAAGACAACAAGCACATTTAAAATCACATCAAAAAAATAAAATTGAAATAATTTAACTAAGGAGGTAAAATATCACTACATTAAAAAATATGACACTGAATGAAAGAAACTGAACATAACACATATAAATGGAAAGACATCTTGTGTCCATAGATCAGAAGTATTAATATTGTTAAAATATTAATACTCTATAGATTCAACGTAATCCCTATCAAAATTCCCATGTAATTTTTCACAGAAATAGAAAAGTCTTTGAAATCATAGAATTCATATGGAATAATAAAATTCATATGGAATCACAGAAGACCCTGGAAGAACATTAGGATGTATATATCTTTACAGATAAGTGTTTTCAAATTTTGAGGGTAGATAGCCAGAAGAGAGATTGCTGGGTCATACAGTAATTCCATTCTTAATTTTTTGAGGAACCTCCATACTGTTTTCCATAGTGGCTGTACCAATTTGCATTCCCAGTAGCATTGTGTGAGGGTTCCTATGTTCATTGCAGCATTATTCACAGTGGCCAAGACATGGAAACAACTCAACTGCCCTTTGATGTAGGTTTGGATAAAAAAGATGTGGAACATATATACAAGGAATATTACTCAGCCATAAGAAAAAATGGATTTTTGTGACAACATGGATGGATCTTGAGATTATCATGCTAAGCAAAATAAGTCAGAGAGAAAAAGTTGAGAACCATATGATTTCACTTACATGTGAGATATCAAATTGAAAGCAACAAATGAACAAGAGAAACAAACAAAAACTCATACACACAAACAACAGTTTAGTGGTTACCAGAGGGAAAGTGGGGAAGGAGGGAGGAAGATAAGGGTAAATGCGGTCAAATACATGATGATGGAAGAAAATTTAACTTTGGGTGGTGAACACACAATGCAATGCACATATGACATATTACTGAATTGTACACTTGAAACCTATATAATTTTATTAACCAATGTCATCCCAATACATTTAATTAAAAAAGAAAAAATGTTAGAACAATATAAAAATATATACCCATAATTCAAAAAGGGTTATTTTAACCCAATAAGATACATTTTCAAATAGTATAACAGAAAATACTATCAGTAAAATGAAAAATACACTATATTGAGTATATAGCAGATTAAAGATTCCAGAAAAATCTTAAAGATATCAACAGAAACTATCAAGGCCGAACAAAACTGAAGAAAAAAAAGTTTGTAGAAAAACTTTAGAGACCATCAGATTTGTGAAACAATAACAAACGGTCCAAAACACATACAACTGAAATCTCAAAATGAAAGACACAGGAAAAAAATAATGGCTGAAAACTTCCACAAAATAGAAGAAAATATTAGTTTACAGACCCAACAAGATCAACAAACTTGCAAGCAAGATAATCATGAAGAAAATCAGTCCTAGAAACATCAAACTTCTGAGACACAATAATGAAGAGAAAACCTTGAATCACGCAGAGAAAGGTAACATGTTATGCAGGGAATAAGTAAATAATAACTGACTTGACATCAGAAATTAACATATGTCATTAAATATTGGAGTGGCATACTCAAAAAGCTAAAAGGAAAAGATTATCACGTAGGGTCCACATAAAGAATAAAGGTGAAAAAAGATATTTAGGTAAAAGAAACAAGAGAATTTATCAGTGTCACCTGTACTACAAAAGATGTTACAATTCTTCCAGCTGAAGGAAATGATTTAAATGTCAACTCCGATTTGTAACAAAGAATAATGAGGCTGGAAAATGGTAAACATGTGGGTAAATGTAAAAGATAACATATACTTCCTTTTATCCATACTTCCATTTATTCCTTTAAAAGACATATAACTCTATAAAAAAGCTGTTAACACAACAATGTGAAGATAACAGCATGTATATAGCTTTGATACATATGACAATAGCACTGAACAAATACCTGATGTTCTTGGGTGGCGGGGTGGGGAGAGTCACATGGAGACACAAAGAAAAGGAAAAAAAGGCCATATGAATACAAAGTCAAAGAAAAAAACTGCTGACCGAGAATTCTACATTCAGTACTTTAAAACTGCTGTGCCATTTCCTTTTAGTCTCCATGATTTCTAATGAAAATTCTGCATTCAAATCATTGTTTTCCTATGGTAATAAATCTGGCTGCTTTTAGATTTATATTATGTCTTTAGTTTTCAGCAGTTTGAACACGCATTTCTTTGGGTTATCCTGTTTGGAGTTTGCTCAGCTTCTGGAATCTGCAGATTTATGTATTTCAGTCAATTTCAGATGTTTTCAGTCATGATGTAATTAGAGAGAAAGTCCATTTGCAATAGCAACAAAAAAGATTGCACTTAGGAAGAAATCTAAGACAAAATATATGAAGCCTATAGAAGAAAAATATTAAAACACTCATGAAAGACACAAAAGTAATCTTGAAAAATGTAAAGATGTTCCCTATTCTTAGACTGATTTGACATTCTAAAGATGCAGTTCTCTCTAAATTATAAATTCATGCAATCTCAATAAAAATACCTATGAGTTATTTTATGGAGCCACAAAATTTAATACTAACGTTCATATGGAAAAATAAACATACAAGAATAGCCAGGAGCACAGTGAGAAAAAATAATTACAAGGTGAGACTAGTTGTAACAATCTTTAAAATATACTATAAAACCTATGTAATTAAAAATGTCATATTAGCACATGCATAGACAAATTAACCATTGGTATAGAATACAAAGTCAGAGATATATCCTAATGTATATGCTAATATGATAAAGGAAGCATCTCAAATCATTAGGAAAAGCACAGACTTTTTAATAAATGGTGATGGTATAACTGAGTAGTCATCTGGAAAAAGATTAGATCCATATCTCACACATAAACAAGAATAATCTACAAATGAATTAGGAATATAAACATTAAAATTAAACTCATACAAGTACTAGAAGGCAACATGGATGGATTACTCTTTAAATTCGGTATAAGGAGAAGTCTTTCTAACAATGATTCAAAATCTAAAGGCAATAAATGATTGATACATTTGACTACATTAAAAATTCTTGTATGTCCAAAACAGCCCATAAAAACAAGTCCAAAGATAAGTGACACACTATAAGAATATTATTAACATATACCACAAACAAAAGACTGATATCCCTAATATATATCAGACATAGGACCAAAAATCTGATAGAAAAAAGGGGAAAGGACATGACAGGTTCCTAAGGGCCAACACTGGTACGACTTGAGCAATTAAAATAAATAATGTTATTACTGTATAATGGTCCTACAAATAAAATTTAAATATACATTAGCCCATACATATATACATTAAAAAGTGAATAAACAAATGGTGATAAAAGATAACTATTCCTTTCAGGATAATTGGAATTAAAAAATATAAAAGGAAAGAAGAAACAGTAAACCACTATTAGACAAATACCACAGTAACAATAGTGTCACACGAAACATATTGATGAATGTTAAAATTGATATGCAAAAATTTTCAGAGAAAAAGAATATTTGCATATGCGTAAAATATACTCCCAGGTTACTTATTAACAACAAAATGAAAAAAAAATAATAGTAACATTTAGAGTGCATTTACCACCGTAACCAAGTATTCAAGGTTAAGATCACAAATAAGACTTATCAACAACATGAACCTGTTGATTTGATACACTTAGAAAGGCCTACCACTTCTGTGGTATTCTTGCCATAAAAGCATAGCCACATTCTAATCATAAGAAAATATCAGACCAATTGAAAAAAGAAGAGCATTCTACAAAATAACTGCCTGTACTTTTCAAAAGTGTCAAGGTCATAAAAGAAAGGAAAGACTGAGGAACTATCATAGATCGGAAAAGACTACAACGACATGATAACTAACTACAGTGTTTTATACTGAATTATCTCCTGGAACAGAAGAGAAGCAATAACAGGAAAACTGATAAAATTCAAATAAGGTTGATAACTGTATTAACAGTGTTGTACCAATGTTATTTCTTGGTTTTGATAATTGTACTATGGTTACATCAGATGTTAACAGAGGAAGGTGAAGGGTAGATATCTAGGACTTCTATGAACTATTTGTGCAATACTTCTGTAAGCTCAAAATTCAAAATAAATAAGTTTTTAAAAGAGTTCTGGAAAAACTATACTTACATAGCGACAGAAAACAGATTAGAAAACCTGTTATCAGGGGTCAGAGGGTAGATGACTAAAACTGATTTACAGGTGGCACAAAGAAACTTTTTGGATGATGAAAATGATCTATGTCATGATTGGGATAGTAGTCACATGACAATAAGTTGTCAAAACTCGCTAAATTATGTACTTAAACTGGTGAAATTTTGTTATATGTAAACTATACCTAAATAAGGCTGAGGAAAAGAATTCTAAATGTACATATAATTTTTTTTTAATGTGAATATAATCTTAAAAAAAGGTATTGGGTTGAATCCTAATACAAGCAGGATGCAGAGAGATACCAAATAAGATTATACATATGCTCTTACCAAATTAATTAACTGAGTGTGTACCACATCCTCTACCAAAACTGCTGTTTCATGAAGAGGCCTTCTAGCATCACCCAAAGAAAACCTGTAAGAAAAAAAATAATCATCACACCACTATTAAGGACTGTAAAACTAAGAAAGAAAAATATAAAAAACATTTATTACAATAATCTGTTTAATAAAGTACACACTGTTCTCTCAAATAATACAGTAGATATATGATTTTCTATGGACAAAGAACTGCATCCCTCCAAAACAAGCTGAAAAAAAAAAACCCTGCAATGTTATTATCTATGCTATTTCTTGATTTGTGTAGTCATTTTTAAGGGCATTTACTGTTTCGAAATGCAAAATATTAATAATCACTTAATAATATTGGCAACCAGAAAATCATGATGCCATATCTAACTTGCCAATACAATATCAAAATGTCAAATATTAATAATTGCTTAATAATATTGGCAACCAGAAAATCATGGTGCCATATCTAAATTGCCAATACAGTAACATAATTATATAGAAAATTTTAATAGCATATAATTAAAAGTTGCTAAGAAAAATTTATGTAAATATGATAAACTATTACTTCCAATTATATGCAAGCTGATGATCAAGAATGGATTACAAAGCTGTTCTCAAAAATCCTATTCTCAACTTTTACATGGTAGACTAGATGTACAGAGAATCACTTCCCGGTAAAGAATATTTGAAAATGCACAGTACTATATCAAAACCTTATGTTGAAAGCATGCTTTAACAAACAGTATGAAAGACAAAACAAAAGTCAGATAAAATGATAAAGTACAGTTCCACAGGATAAGAGAGCACTGCAGCCAAAATTTATTCATAGCTTGGATTTTAACTAGCATAGTACTCAAGGTATAGGAAAGAATGCTGGGACCCTGAGCACAGTAGGTCAGTTTGAAGAACCTAATATAAAGTCGAAAAAGTAATATTCAGAGGGTGATAACTTCAGTGTGTGAACTAGGAAAATACCTATTTCACAAAAGGCACTCTGCCAATCTCACCAAAGTCTACCAACGAAGAAAAAGAAAATGTGGCACCACCATGAGGATAGACGAATATATAAATGGAATAGAATAGAGAGCTGAAAAAAAATAAATCATTACATATATGATTGATTGATTTTCCATAAAGGTGGGGAGAACATCTAATTTGGAAAGGACAGTCTTTTCAATAACTGGTGTGGGGGAATGAACTCAAAATAGTTCAAAGACCTAAATTAAAGAATTAAAATTATAAAACTCTTAAAACGGGGGGATATCTTAATGACCTCATATTTGGCAACTGTTTCTTAAGTATGACATCAAAAGCACAAGCAACAAAAGAAAAAATAAACAAACTGGACTTCATCAAAACTAAAACTTTTGTACATTGTACACTATTAAGAGAATGAAAATCTTCTGTTGTGTTCACTGATGTACTGAGCATTTAATTCTTGAAACTGCCTGAACAAAGTTTCCCTTCCATTATTTTAAGTTACTTCAAATTTCACAATAGAAATAGTACAAAGTTATCAAAGTGAAATAATTGACTAAAAGATAAAACAACAAATTCAATTCATACCTCCAGTAAAAAGAGTATTTTAAAAACATGTTAATAAAATGTACAAAAAATTATCAAGCTTTTCCTCAAACTTTAATGAGAAGTTAAAACTTTTACTAAAAATAGTCATCATTAGCATGTCTAAAACCAGCTAAAGGGATGGAATTTGATGAGTATATTATTTTAATTTTCAGCGTTGTTCATACTTCAGCTTTAATTCTAGTTTTTCTCACAGTAGTTCTGCCAATATTTTCCCTACACACAGAGAGCTAGATATTGTCCTAGTGGTTTTGGAAAACAGAAATGAAAACCACCGCACCTAGCCACAGTCACTTCCTTTTTGCTCTGCAACGTATGTAATATTTTTAAGTCGCTTAAAGACAAAATGCAAGTAATTGATACTTATACAAACCTTTTGATTTTTTTTCCCTTAAAGACCTACTTTACCACTCATTGATGCCCTGACTGACTTGTACTGGGTCTAGTCCCAACCAACAGTCTGATACTCAATTCCTTCACATACTGCCTAGATGCCTGCAACACTAATACTTCTAGAACAGCCTCCACTAAAGGTCTCTCAGGAAAATTTCCTGAAAAGGCTGTCCCTTCCCCAGTCTCCTGCAGTAGCTTCTTGCTGTAACACACTAGCCTCCATTTTAGGAAGGACTGTTACTTTGATAACTACACAACAAGCAGTAAGTCTAGAGCAATCCTGCTGGACTCCACTTAATGGCAGAGCCACTTATATCCCACTGTCTGACTCAAACAAGACTGGTTTTATTCAATCCCAGGATCAAATGTCTCACTGAGCACTAGGCAGCTAATTCTGCAACTCACTTGTCAAGTGCATAATGAAAGTATGAAATAAGCAAGATTATTCATGAGGTGAAGTTATACTCCTCATTCTGCACACTTACACTCAGGTACAGATGCTGAAGAAATCCTTAAGATGCTGGACCAAAAATCCTGCAGAACTTATGACTAAGCTTTTCAGTATTTTTGTGTGTTATGTGTATGCCCAACAGTCTAAATTGGGGGATGGTTCTTTAAATAGACACCTATAAAAGTAAAAATATCTATTAACAGAAAGTACAGAATAAAATAGAAAAAAGAACTAGTCACAGAGGTCCAATACACAGAAAACAAATTTTTAAAAATATACAGTGACTATTACTACAGGCACTATGTGTTCTCAAAAAAAAACAACAGTAGTTTCTAACATCAGCTTTAAAAGATTTTTTTTTTATAAAAAGAAGGAAGGTGCTGGATATTTGTTATCTTACTCTGCGTTGAGCATCTATTTGATATATTTAATTAGCAATTTATGTCAAGATTCTTCCCAAGTATGGTGATATACTTTTAATGTCCCTGTAAATTCTAAAACATCATTCATTTACCAAAATCTTTTGCTAATCTCCAGATACTATGTAAATTCATATATCTGATGATGTATCCATTGACTCACACTCCTTACATAAATTTATCTCCAACTATGAAAGGCAATCAAACCCAAATTCTCTTAATGGCTTTAACTGTAAAAAAAGAAAAACTTTATGAGCAAGCACATGCAATATGTATATATTTATCTTTTTATATTATGTGTATATATAATAGTACAAAAGCATAAACACAAAAGATAAATTTCAAAGGAGGTAAAAATAAAACAGTATTTTTTCAATAAGTATTTTATTTATTGACATGAGAAAACTTCTCTGATACACACACACATATAATTTTAAAATAAATCCATGCATATATGATCAATTAATTTACAACAAAAAAAAAGAGAAGAATATACAAAATAGAAAAAGGACAGTCTCTTCAATAAATGATGTTGGGAAAACTGGACAGTCATATGCAAAAGAATGAAACTAGACTATCTTATAACATACACAAAAATAAATTCAAAATGGATTAAATACTTGAATGAAAGACCTGAAACCATAAAGCTCCTAGAAGAAAACATAGGAGGAAAAGCTCCTTGACATTGGTCTTGGCAATGACTTTTTTGTTTCTGACACCAAAAGCAAAGTCGATAAAAGCAAAAATAAACAAGTGGGACTAAATCAACTTAAAGGCTTTGGCAGAATAAAGTCATCAACGAAATGAAAAGGCAACCTACTGAAAATATTTGCAAATGATGTATCTGACAATGAGTTAAATCCAAAATATAAAAAACTCATACAACTCAATAGCAAATAAATAAACAATCCAACTAAAAAGGGGCAGAGAATCTGAATCGACATTTTCCAAAGAAGACATACAAATGGCCAACAGGTACATGAAAAGATGCTCAACATCACTAATCATAAGGTAAATGCATATCGAAACTAAAATGAGGTACCACATAACACCTGTTCGAAAGGGTATTATCAAAAAGACAAGAAATAAATGCTGGGGAGGCTGTGGAGAAAAGGGAATGGAAATTGATGCAGCCACTATGGAAAACTATACTGAGGTTCCTCAAAAAATTAAAAATAGTACCACCATATGATTCAGCAATCTGACTTCTGGGCATTTTTCTAAACAAAATGAAACACTAGTTCAAAAAGATATATCTACCCTTATGTTCACTGCAGCATTATTTACAATAGCCAAGTTCTGAAAACAACCTAAGTGTCCATTGATGGATGAATGGATAAAGATGTTATTTATTTACATATACACACACAGATACACACACAAATGAAATATTATTCAGCAATAAAAAAGAATGCATTCTTGCCATTTGCAACATGTTTAAACCTTGAAGGCATTATGCTAAGTGAAATAAGTCAGACAGAGAAAGACAAATACACTATAAACTCAATTATATTTGAAATCTAATAAACGAAAACAAAGTAACATTCATAGGTATGGAGAACAGACTGGTGATTGGAGGTTTGTGAGTGAAATGGGTGAAGAGACTCAAAAGGTATAAACTTCCTGCTATAAAATAAGTCATGGTGTACACCATGGGGACTATTAATACTGTATTGCTTATTTAAAAGCTGTTAAAGGAGGAGATCACAAAATTCCTCATCAAAAGAAAAAAAAAATTTGTAACTATATCTGGTCACAGATAACTAGTCCTGATGCAGTGATCATTTGTCAATGTAGACAAATACTGAATAATTATTTTGTATACTTGAAACTAAAATAATGTTATATATCAATTTTGCCTCCATTTAAACAAAAAGAGTGCCTCTTCAGATATTTGAAAATGAAAGCAGCTATAATTCTTAAATCCTAAAAATTTCTGTCTTTACAAATTATAAGAAAATTGTATTTTAAGTAAATCACTTTTATAAGAAAATTCCTGTAATAAAATTAAATCTTACTAAATTAATTGGGTAACAATCATGAAATTCAGAAATAAAGTTTTTAAATGCATAACAGAATGAAATAAGTGAACAAAAACAACTGAAGGGCAATAAGGGTGCAATTTATTCTTGGTCCTATATGCTAAAGTAGTTTCTAAAAAACATCCCACTGCCCTCCCCCCACCCCCATTTTTTTTAATAAAAGGTCTAAAATAGTGTTTGTACTTGTGGACATTTCCATAGGATTTTATATTATCCTTTTTCAGTATATTTAACAAGGTCCAAATATTCAATCTCTGATTAAGAACAGAGTAGAAGAACTGATTAAGTTTTAATCAAAGGGATTCTTTAAAGAAATCCTTTCACAATATATATCAAGTCATCACATTGTACATTTTAAATATCTTACAATTGTTTTGTTGTTGTTAATTATACATCAAAAAAGCTGGGAGGAAAAAAAAAAGAGTCTTAAAAAGAAGCCAAGGGTTTAAGATTGGTAAAAATCTGTGACAGAGAACCTGCTAGGCCAGTTACAAAGAATACTAGGCCTATAAGCATATCTGCTTACAAAGCACCCAGGAACCAAAAATAAAGAAAAGACAAAGAGATGTTTCTTTACTACCATGTGTGTGTCTTCTTGGATGCTGAGTTGCTTTCAGTACTTACCACTGGCTACAAACTCTAATGTGGTTAAATTATTCTGGATGCTGTGGTTAAGTAATTGCTGTGGTCTTGGGAGTTAGTTACTTTTTTTTATTACTTCTGTTTTTTGGACGTTTTTCTACCTCAGGTAATTGACATTACTTTGGAATGGACACTGTGTGACTACTGCTTGCTGTAAGGCGGCCCTGGGTAACTTTCTGTCCCCAAAAGAAAGTTTCCTTTTTCCCTTCAAACCACTTATTTGATTATACTTTCATAGGCTAGGTATTACTATAATACCCAGGAATTTCTCCTAACTGGAATTAGAGGGAATAGCAGGCTAGTGCCCTCACTATACTCTAGTCAGCTAACCTGGCACTAGACAGCACATGCAAACACAGACATCATACTGTTTATGTCATTCTTACCCAATATTTGTTGAGAATTTTCCCACTGTCCATAGAGCGGGGGTGGGAAAGTGCAGAAGTTTGACTATGATGAGTTATTTAAGGCAATCGGACAGTCATAAACACAAGCAAATTATCCTTATCTTCAATTTTTATTACCTCTAACTTTCATATAACTCCATGGTTTCATCTGTTTTTCACTGAGACATTGGCTCTGAGAAGGCTAACGTAATCATTAACTTAAAATATCAAATAAATAGTTAGGACAACAGTTTTTCTAGCAGTGATCATTTTTCTCATTGCTTGCTTGATTTTTCAACATCCATTTCCTCCACCTCTTTATTATAATATATATTCATATATAATTTAAATGAAATTTGAGAATATTTTAGAATTTTATAATACTCCATGAAATAAGTATAAATATCGGATATAAGCAAGGTTATAAAATTCCCATTCATGATGTAAAATATACAATACCAATGTGAAAATATACAGATATATTAATAAATATATTTATTTAAAGTAAAATAAAAATTAAGACAGAGTAAAACTTTGAAAAAGTAAACACAAATCACCTACGGGTATTAATTACTCAATCAACAATTACATACTGAGTATCTAGTATTTCAGGCACTGTTTTAGTTGCTTAGATTACACCAATGAACATATCAGATTAAAAAAAAGTGGACTTTGCATTCTAATATGAACACAAAAAACAATACACATAATAAAATACTAAATAATTTGTATGTTAAAAAGATGATATAAAATAAAGAAAACATAGAACATAATCAGGAGATGGGAATGTGGGACAGAGAAAAGAGGTAGTGTAAAATACTAAAATGGGCATTTATTAATTTTTGATGTGTGAGAAAAATGGCTTTTAAGAAATGAGAAGTTCACTAAATAAATTATCTAAATAAATTAGATAATTTTGTAAAAACCAAAGACTCACCTAGAAAAACTCACCTAGAATTATCACAACACAAGGCATAGAAATGTGTATCTGAGGAAGTTTACAAAAATTATAGAATATGCGTATGAATTTCTTTTAACAATTTATAGAGCAATTTTTCTCATATATACTCATATTCAAACTTGAATTAATAGCAGCATAAAGCAAATGATTATAAGCACTCCTTATGTGAGGAATAGGAAGGAATAAATGAGATGTATACCAATCACTGAATGTTAGGTTCGGAAAGAACCTAAAAGATTTAGCCCATTCATCTCATCTTAAGAAGAAGAAAAATAAAGGTAAGAGAGGTTAAATAACCATCTCAGGGTCACTAATCCAGTTAGAGGCAAAAGCTAGGCCTTTTATTTCACCCAGAAATCTTTTTCTGCAATATCATCTTAAATGTGCAAAAACCTTAACAAATTAAAAAATTAGCCTTAAATGCTCATTTACTAAAGATTAACAAAATAATATAAAAGCAGCTTGGTTCAATTACTCTGTATAACTAATTTTTAAGCATTTGCAGTATAGAAGTTTTTAAATTTGATGTAGTTTATTTATTTTTGCTTTTGCTGTCTTTGTCCTAGGAGACATATCCAAAAAAATTAAGAGTAATGTCAAACAAAGAATTTATTGTGTATGTTTTCTTCTAGGAGTTTTATGGTTTCAGATCTTACATTTAAGTTTCTAATCCATTTTGAGTTTATTTATGTATATGGTGTAAGAAAGTCTAATTTCATTTTTTTGCATGTATCTGTCTAGTTTCCCCAACACCATTTGTTTTAGACTGTCTTTTCCTCATTGTATATTCTTGCTTCCTTTGTCCTATTTTAATTCACCATATACTCATGGGTTTATTTCTGGGGTCTCTATTCTGTTCCACTGATCTATATGTATGTTTTTATGCCAGTACTATGCTGTTTTGATTATTATAGCCTTGTAGTATAGTTTGATATCAGGTACCATGATAACTCCAAGTTTGTTCTTTTTCAATATTGCTTTGGCTATTCAGGGCCTTTTGTGGTTCCATATAAATTTCAGGATTATCTGATCTAGTTCTGTGAAAAACACACAAAAACCATCAACAAAATGAGAAAGTAATCTACTGAATGAGAGAAGATATTTGCAAATAATATGTCCGATAAGCGACTAATATCTAAAATATACAAAGAACTCAAATAGCTCAATATCAAAAAACAAACAATTCAATTAGAAAATGGGCAAAGGACAATAGGCATTCCTCCAATGATGACATACAGATGGCTGACAGATACATGAAAAGATGCTTAACATCACTAATCATCAGGGACATGCAAATCAAAACCTCAATAAGATGTCACCTCACATCTGTCAGAATGGCTATTATGAACATATCAACAAACAAGTGTTGGCGAGGATGTGGAGGAAAGGGAACCCTTGTGTACCGTTGGTGCAGTTGTAATCTGGTGCAACCAATGGAAAACAATATGGAGGTTCCTCAAAAAATTTAAAATAGAACTATCATATGACCTAGCAATTTCACTTCTGGGTATTTATGTGAAGAAATCCAAAACACTAATCCAAAAAGATATATGCATTCATATGTTCACTGCAACATTATTTACAATAGCCAAGAAATAGAAGCAATTTAAGTGTCCATCGACAGATGATTAGGTAAGAGGTGGTCTATTAGATTAGATAAGTAGTAGAATATTACTCAGCCATAAAAAAGAATGAAATCTTACCATTTGCGACACGGATGGACCTAGAGGGTATTATGCTAAGTGAAATAAGTCAGACAGAGAAAGACCAAAATCATATGACTTCACTGATATGTGGAATCTAAAAAATAAATTAAATGAACAAACGAAAGAGAAACAAACTCATAGATACAGAGAACAAATTGAAGGTCGCCAGATGGGAGGAGGGTTGTGGGTGGTAGAGGGTATGAGTGAACAGGTGAAAGGGATAAAGAAGTACAAACTGTCGGTTATAAATACAGTCACGGGAATGTAAAGTACATTATAGGGAATATAGTCAATAATATTGTAATAACTTATGTATGATGCTAGCCTTATTGGGATGATCATTTTGTAAGGTATATAAATGAGTAATCACTATATTGTACACCTGAAATTAATATAATATTGTACGTCAACTGTAACTGAAAAATAAATTTAAAACTTAAAAATAATTTTTAAGCTTTTTAGAGAGATAAATAACTCCAAAAAAGTTGTTTTAGTCCCTTTAGGCCCTGCAAACATTTTAATAACACAAGGATTTAACTATCATATTGCTGCTGAACTTAACAGTCAAAAATTAACTTTCTATAACACTGGATACTTAACAGTCAAAAATTAACTTTCTATAACACTGGATATAGATACACTATAATCACAAATTTTACCTAAATTTTTAAGCACATTTCATGGACTGGGAATCAGAGATTCAAGAAAGTTAAGAGATTTGCCATGGTGTTAGCAAGAGCAAGCTTCAGATATACATGCTGTGAGAAAGTCACTTAGAGATAGGAGAACTTGGCATTATACAGATATTTAGAAAATTAGCATAATGGATATATGTGGCATACCGTAAAAGCATTTCCCAAATTGAATATTGTCTGTAGATAAATGAGTTTAGGAAATGCTTTATATTTTATTCTTCTCTAGATTTGCAATGCATGTTACCATATTAGACACTCTTGAGTTCTTAAGAAAGGAAACTTTTGGTTTTCAATATATTTACTGTGTATGTAATCATTTTTCTAAGCCCGCTAAGTTATATAGCATTGAAAATCAATTTACACAACACCGACATAGGCAAAAGGACTCCAATATGACTTAAAAACTTTAGTCAGAGGATTCCAAATAAGCAGCAGTTAGGTGTTAGCACTTCAAAGTTCTTCAGTTTTAGGAAATGAGATGATGACGATGATGATAATAGCAAACATTTTATTTTTTTAACTCCTTACTCATTGAACAAATATTTATTGTGAGTCTAAATCATGTCAGGCACTAAATTTTATACTAGCTGAGAATTTTTAAAGTTCCCACAAACTAAGGATTTTTCGGTAGCTATGGTAAGCAGTCACCAGAACCAGTATTACAGCCCGTCAGTGAATCACCTAACAACGGCAGCTCCTCACTTCTGAAAGTCAGTCAAGAACAGACTCATGGTAATGAATTTGCCTCCAAGTGCAACAGTGCCATCGGAGTAACCTCTATTCTAGATGATGTTCACCTCCAGAACAGCGCCAACCCCTGAATTCCATGCTTCCCACAAGCTCTACATAAGATCAGCAGTTTTCCCTGCTGAGAGATTTTGCATAACCAGTACATACCTTTCCTTTATGATAAAAAACAATGAATCCAGTTTTCTCCATTTCAGATATTAATGATAGTTTCATTATGTTTCATAGTGTTTGAGAAAGTCTGCTCTCACAACCCTGTCAGCCTGACCACCTCTCCTCACTTTTTTGTCTTAACTTTTTATTTTGAAAGATTTCAAAGCAATGGAAAAACTGAAATAAAAGTACAACGAACACTTATATATCCTTTATCTGGAATCACCAATTGTTATCATTTTGGCACATTTGCTTTCTCTTAAAATTATACACATACATTTATATACATACATACAAACACATTACACACATACATGCAAATATACTTGTACTTTATTTTCTTTGAAGAGCAAACATTTCCAGAGTGCTTTATACATGATAGGCACACTTAGATAAATTGTCATTTAAATTTCTTAAAGACTTCACAACTCAGCACCACTATGCTTATCCCTCTCTCAAGAGATATTCTTACAGTAAGAAGAATTATGTTTCCTTGTTAACTTTCACACACTGAGCTTAATTTTCTCACCTAGAACTAGATGAAATATCAAGTCTATTTGTCACATGTGAAGGATCTTCAAAAATATGAAGAAAGCTTGTTTAAAATTTTTCAGGTAAACAGTATCATTTAAAAAGTTTTATTGATATTGTTTATATATCAGAAAATTCATATTTAAAGTGTACGATTCAGTAAATTTTAGTTAATTTATAAAGCTGTACCACCATCACCACAATCCAGTTTTAGAACATTTTCGTCATTCCAAAAAGATGCCTCCTGCCCATTTATGGTTAATCCATATTCCTGTCCTCAGCTCAAAGGCAACCACTGATCTAACATGAAGAAATCATCATCCTCTCTAGTCTTCAAGATTAAAGATTCTTCACTTCTTATCGCTTAAGTGTCTACTTAAATGGCATATCCTTGGAAAGACCTTTTTCAACTATCATCATTTCCAATTGTCACCTGAATCAGAGTAGTTCAGCATTTATTTTATTTATATATTGAGGTCCTGCCCCAAATTTCGGTTGAAGAGAAAGGTTCTAAAACTTTTAAATAAACAAAAAGAATGAAAACCTCTAAGCATTGAGCAAGTCACAAGCCCAATATAAAGCCCTGTAGCTAAGAGACATCCTTGGGACAACAGATCAACACTTTGTGGGCTGGGAAGAACTGAACCAACTATCAAGCTGTCTTTGTCTTTACTACAATTCTCCATTTCACCCATAAGAAGATCTTGCCAAAATTTTATACTCTACTGCCAAGGCATTACCCTGTCATACACAGAAATTATTTTACAATGATATGAACTCTGCACTTATGTAATTTCCTACTAATTAGATATCTTCATTTTTGTTGAGATTGATGTCAAGTTTACCAGAGTGTAAAGACCAGAATCTCCCTTCCCCCATCATTTTTTAAATGAAGTGGATTCATGCCAGATTTATAACTTACACTTCCTTAAATAGCATTCTAGAAAAACCACCTGGTAATAATTAATACCACTATTGTAAATAGTCTCTCTCCTAATGTACTTATATTTCCAGGATTTGTCACCCAAAACAATAGTTTTAGTCTCATTTACTATAATACTAACTAAATAAACCTATAAATTAAAAAATATGGAAAACAGTGCAAAGTTGTTATATTACCAATTAAGCAACTTGGAAATTAATTTTGCAAATATTCATGACTACCAGCAGGAAAATACATAATATATTCCAGTTGTTGTACCTAATAGATTCCATCTGCTTCTTCACAAAGGGCTTCAGTTTCAATTAGGAAGTGTACAAGACAATTGTCTTTCTAGAATATGTGAACTAGACAATGATAAGTCACTTTTGTTCTGAGAAAATTAAGAAAAAGTTTATTTCTGGTCTATATAATTTTCCTCAAAAAAAATGGAATTTAGTATGCCCTGAAGAAATACATTTTAAGTCCGTCCTTCAGAACATGGATAAAAATGTGATAACATGAGAAAAATGTTAAGCCTTAATTATATATAACAATTCTACTAAGAATAACATATAGGATATAACAAATGATCTTTTGGTTTTTCTTTAGATTAAATTCTACAACTTTAAAATTCTGTAATAAGAATCTTTCATAGATAAAATTGTGTTTATACACATTATCGCTGAAACTCAAATATTAATCTTTAAATTATACTATGAAAAGTTTAGTCTATATTTCTAGTAGTTTACACTGAATAACATGTGCAGTCTTCCATGTACTAAAAATATCCATAAGAACATACATCTATGTACATTCCAACCACCAAACTGTATACTATTAATATCTTAAGGACTAGCTCTGTGGTAGCAAATACAAATATTAATAATAATTAACATCAATAAAATAGTGGTTAACACTTAGGCTTAGAACCGTCACAGACACCTACAACTTTCAAACTCCTTTGCTTATTATATAAAAGTCTTTGAAATCTGGCCTCTGTCTTTGCTTCTGGCCTTATTTCCAGCCATGCATCCTTTCTTCCTGCCTGACATATCAAACCATCTGTAGATAGCTGACCACACAACGAGTTTCACATCTTTGGGCTTCTGTATGTGATATTTTCTCTGCCAAATATATCTTTGTTTCTTCTTTCATTCAACTTTGTTTCAAAATTTAGTTCGAGGAGTACCACCCTTGAGAAATTTTCCCTAACTCCCAGTCCAATTTAGATGCTCCTCTGTGGTATACTGCATTGATAGCCCTAACTCTTTACCACATAGTATGTCAATTCCCATGGTCAAGTTACGTTAATTTCCTTCCCATTATAACTCTGAGTTCAATGTTATATCATTTGGCCAATATGATGTTAGCAGATATCAGCAAGCACAGGCTAAGAAGCACTTATATTTCAACTTGTGCTCTTGCACTCCGCCATTGCCATAAAAATGTGTCCAAGCTAATCTAATAGAAGACTAAAGACACATGGAGCAGAGCTGAGTCACCTCTGTTCTTCCAGTTGAGGTACCTTAGATCGGTTGAATAGGCTGACAATTACTGACACTCAGACAGATGACAGAACCCAGTCAAGACTGGTAGAGCTGCCTAATCCACTATCCTAGACACTTATATATATAAATACTGAGGTTTTACTACTGAGGTTTTATGGCTTTTTGTTAAGCAGCATTTTGTTAAGTGGCAGTAAGTAACAGATTCACCCTCCTAGATGCTTCAAGAGCACTTATCATAGCATATACATCATACTTTTCAAGTGACTTACTTTTCTTCCCAAATTTCAGAGGTGAGCGCATGTCTAATTTAAACTTCTATTCTCAGCAGTTAACATAATGCCAGTTTTATGTGGGTATGAAATATATGTATGTGGAAAGAAAGAGGGAGGAGGAAAATTGAGAATCTTGTTGAAGAAGAAAACATTCTTATGGAAAAACATACAGGTGATGAAGAAAAACAGCTATTTAGATGGGATTCACCTCTCAGCTGATTTCATTGGGATCTCGGATTCTAAAGCTTCTTCCCCATGTTGTACAATTTAAGGAAGCACACATAGTAAACACTGGTAGAGCAGATTAAAACCTTAAGGCATATATATAGCTGTCTGTTAAAATAAAATACCTACAATTCATATAACTTGTGGATACAGTGTTAGCAGGAAAGAGCCAATAATTGCAGTACTTTGGCCAACAACAGTATGCGGTTATGTAGCAGAAGATATTAGGACAGAGAATCAAACGGTGTATTGTTAGAAATCTTCACATTCTCATAAGCAGAGAGGAATTGGCAGAACTTCAAAAATGCAAAAGGAAAAAGGGCTCTCATTTCTCCTTTTCTACTGTAATCCCATATACATTTTCCATACCTCGCTGCTTCTGCACCTTAGCCTTTATCTAGAAGGCTTTGCTGTACCCCTCAACGTACCACAACCTTTCATCGTTTGTTTAATACCATCACATTTTTTCAAGGTTTTGATCAAATGTTTCCCCTTCCATGAAGTCATCTCTATTATCTATCACAAGAACTAATTAGACACCTTGGAAATTTGTATATGCATATTTACAGTATAAGAATACTACGTTAGTGGTAATTGGGTGATGGTAGAGACCCGATGTGTTTCATCTTTATGAAATGAAATAGCACGTAGTAAGAACCCAATAAATGCTTACTGAATGAAACAACAGCATAAGCAAAAAATATTCAAAATTTTATTATAGTTGGTATGCTTTTGGGGACAGGTAAAAATTATTCAAAAAGGTACCAGATAACTGACTTTTTTTTTTAACAGCAGAAGATATAAAAGACAGGAAAAATAAATAAATCTGAAAGAATGTTAGATTTAGAATCAATATAATAATAATAGTGATGAGGAAAAGACAGGGGATGATAGTTATAATAAATACTGAGGATTTACTATTTGCTAGATACTACTGAACCAATTTAAATGTCAAAACAACTCTATGAGGTAGGTACTATTATTATTTCTATTTCTAGGTGTGAACAGGTTAACTAGATTACCTAAGGTCACATATTTAATGAGTGGCCGAAATGGAATTCCAACTCACTAGTCTAACTGTAAACTCTAAAAACAAAACCCTAACTACTCTATCATGTTGTATTTCATAGAAACTAAAAGGACCTCAGATGTAATTTATTTCAATTTCTACCACAATTAAAAATTAAATAAAAAATTTAAGACCATATAAGCATATATTCAACTAGGAGGTGACAGCAGTATGTTGACACTTGCATAAATTACAAATGACTTTTTGACAATCAAGTATGGAACATGAAGAAAAGTGAACCAATGTATATAAAAGGCTATAATAGCTGAGTTTACAAGATTAAGAGGAAAAATCTGGAGAACTGAAACATCACATGCTTTTTATATCAACAGTGAGAAAATGAAATCTATTAGAAGAGTGAAAAAAAATCTTCCAAGACAAATGCAAATAAATAGCTTCCTCTCTATTCATTCAAATAGCTGAGTTTACCACATAAAATTCATCTTTTAAGTCTAGATAATTATAAATATTAAAACTGCATAACTGGGGAAATCCACAGTACATTTATACATAAATCACATATGCATATACATAAATCACATAGTCATACACATAAATCACTGGGGTTCTGAAACAAAGTTCAGAAATCATTCTGTTATTCAATATAAAAACTTCCCAAGGCTAAAACTTGATAAAAATTATGCTTTAAGGTAGAAATAGTAAAACAAGTATAGGATTAATCTCATCATACTAAATGTATTATAATACAGATACTGCACAAGATTAAAATTGATACTTGAGAACAGGTTGATTGACTAGGTATGTAATTATTATTATACTCAGAGTAAAATTCTCTTTCCACCTTAAAGACACCAATACCGTATATAAAACATACACAGAGGTTGACAAACAGAGAAAAACTCCAGAAAAATCTCAGCCTTGAGGCTTCCCCAAATAAGGAATCCAGGATCTATAATTTCTATAACCTCAGGTTCCTACAGAAGCAAGAATTAGGGCTTCTTTTATTGTGAACAAATTTCATATCTCAAATCTCTTGGTGAATCTCCACTAAGCCTTTACATACAATCTTTAGGCAACTCTGAGGGGGAAAGGGGAAAGTGTGATCCCTATGCCCTGGGGCCCACAGGTTTCCAAGATTCAAACAAGTGTACACAATTTGTCTCCCTTAGTATCCACAAGGAACTAAAGTATCGGCTATACAATCTGAGTTCTCTCAACTTCAGGGAGTTCTCCCTCCCTTGTCCACTCTCATTCCAAAAGATTGAAAAAGCTATGAAACTACATTTAGGTGATTGTCAAAATATAACTTTCAAAGCTGGATGACTCAAAATAATATTTAATGTTTACAATTAAATTGTTCATATTGTATTATTTAACTTTAGATAAATTCAGTGAGCTCATTTCTTCATGCAGGTATTTTCCTAGAGCCCTAAGTGAAGAAAGTTAAGTTAGTTTATCTTTAAAAAGTGAAAGAGAAAAATAAAGAGTGCCAGAGTGAGGAAATACTATTTTCTACATACATAAGCTTTAACTTTAAATAAAAAGAAAATGCCAAATTAATCTGTTTACCCTTACTTTTTTTTTTTTTTTAACACAGGTAGTCATCTTTATTATGCTGTTAAAATGCAATAGCCTACAACGCTCTATTCTAGACATGGGGAAGGGGGGAGGGGTGAGGAATTGGTGAGAAAGTAGAAGACTAACAAGGTTGTCTGTAGCACTTTTAGTATATGTTATAAGAATAACACATAACAGAAAAACCTTGGTTCAATTTGGTATAACTACCTCAATTTTCTTAAAATCACATATACTTTATAGTTTAAAACCCTTATACATTTTCTCTCCAAAAAACTTAATTTAAGAACAATTTGGCAGCACCAAAGGTATAAGGTATATACCTTTGCTATAAGGAAAATATTTGTATTTATAAAAATATTTTTATTTTTTAAAAATTATGAAATAATATTTAAATTGTCTCGTTGAAATTTATTTGCTAAGAGAACAAAACAACGAACTTTGAAAGGGTACTAAATCCACCATCATTAATTTCATTTTGGCAACTAACTTTATCTTAATGTCTTGATAACAAAGTTTAGCCTTAAGACTAAATCACCACATAGATAATTAAAACAACATAGATATAAGAGAGGGTCGCTCTTACCCCATAAAACAGTTTTGTTTCTAATTTTTGTGACAAGGAAACAGATTGGGAATATCATTTAAGAGAAATCGCATCGGAAGAAACTTTCAAATTAAACAAGGAGAAACACTTCATGAGTATTTTCTAAATTTAAATTACACTGAATACTAAACTCGTAGTCAGACTCAGTTAACAAGAACAATATAATCTGCAAGCTGCTAAATTCTTTCACTTTGGATTGTATACTGAAGGTAGAAATTTAGAGTCTATATGTTCTATTTTCAGCATTATCATTAATATGTTAGAGGACCTGGGATAAATTTCTTTACATCAGCTAAATATTCTAGGTATACTATTAGTTAAGAGGTAATTATCTACCATATATGTGTGTGTGACGCACACATTTTAATTTAGATATAAATTTGAGTAAGTTTAACAATATTCGTTGAACATCAAGACGAAAGTCCTCTCCTAAAGACTAAGGAGCACACACATGAATGACACCAATTCCTTGTGAACTCTAAAAATAATATATAGCACACTGGTAAATGAGCATACAGATAAAAAAAGAAAAGGTCAATTGTCCTTTTGTCAAACATAATATTATATTGATTATTTATTTATTTTTTAATGTGTGAGGTAGCCTAACAGGTTGGGAATAAACTGCTGGTATAATCCACAGTCAGCAAACATTTTCTAGAAAAGGTTAGATAATAAATATTTTCACCTTTGTGGACCATAAGGCCTCTGTTGCAATTACACAACCACAGCTGTAGCACCAAAGTAGCCACTGACAATCCATAAACGAATGAATGACCATGGCTATGTTCCAGTAAAACTTTATTAATATCATTAAAATTTGAATTTCATATGATTATTACATGTCACGAACATTATTTATTATTCTTCTGATTTTTTTCCTAACCATTTAAAAATGTTAAAACTATTCTTAGTTACATATGACATTCAAAAACAGGCTGCTGTCAGCATTTGGCCCTCAGGCCATTTCACTGCCAACCTCTAGTATTATCAAACACCAGTACCAAATGATACATGAAGTTAGAATGAGTCCAGTAGGTACCGACCATAATTGCTACTGGTGTTCAGAGTGAAGAGGGGAAAACATGTTAGGATAATCAATAAAGACTTATTTGAGTAAGAAGTACTTGAACTAGGACCTAAGGAGGATGAGAACTCATGTATTGCAGGTTACTATCTGGTTAGCATAGGCAAGACAATTGTTAACACCCCCCAAAAAACTCCACTATTTTGTCAAAACAGGTAGAAAACAACAAGCAGTTAAGTGTCATTTATTTAAGCTGCACTATATAGCTTACCCATCTTTGAAATATTGTAAGCTCACATTTAAAATGAAAAATAAACTGTTATAGGTTATTGAAAAAGGATACAGAAGCAAGAAATGAACAAGACAAAGAAACAAAAATTCATAGACACAGACAACAGTTTTGTGGTGACCAAAGGGAAAGGGGTGGGGGCAGGTAGACAAGGGTAACAAGGGGTCAAAGATATGATGACGGAAGGAGATCTGACTTTGGGTGGCGAACACACAATGCAATATACAGATGATGTATTACTGAATTGTACATTTGAAACCTATATAATTTTATTAACCAATGTCACTTCAATAATTTAATTTGAAAAGATTAAATGTATCAACATGAGGATGACAAGCAAGAAGAAGAAGGAGGAGAAGGAGAAGAATATGGAAGTCTAAACCCGCAGTACCACAGAACATAACTTATTTGGAAATAGGGTTTTCACAGAGGCAATGAAGCTAAAACAAGGTCATTAGGATGAGCCCTCATTCAATGTGACTGTTATCTTTATAAAACAAAGAAATTTAGACACAGAGACAGATACACACAGGGAATATCATGTGAAGACATAGAGAGAAGACAGCAATGTGACCGGAATAATTTATCTAAAAGCCAAGGGATGTCAAGGATTGCCTGCAAACACCAGAAGCTACAAGACACAAGGAAGGATTCGGCCCTCGAGCCTTCAGACAGAACAAGGCCCTGCTGACCCCTTGATTTTGGACTTGTAGCCTCCAGAATTGTAGGACAATATCAGTTTCTGTTGTTTTAAGCTCCCCCAGTTTTTAGTACTTTGTTACAGAAGCCCTAGAAAACTAATACACAAACATGAAGTACTAAGAATCTTTTTCACTTTGTAAGACTATCACTATAGTATTCAAGTAACATGTCATCACTTAATGAAGAATAAAATATGAAATCTGAAATAAAAATGAACAACGCATTAAAATTGTCAGGTTGAAATTACACTGACTTTCTTTGCATGATATGGCTACCGAACAAGTCATTGCTGTCTTTTTCCCTCAATACCCCAAACCAGATGTTCTTTGGCTACACAGACAGCTAACGGACAGAAAAAAAAGACAAAATTATACTTATTTATCTTGTTGCCTCTTGGTGTCAGGTGAAAGTTTCCTGAATAAAGCAGAAGAGTAATTGATCAGGTTGCTGCAATTGGGAACCCTGGTATCCTCAATGTCTACATGGTATATCTCTGCTCATTAAGTGTAGTGTACTCCTGAGTAATCTAAGAAATGACCACTAAGACCGCTTTCTTTCCAAATGGAGGTAATGTAAGCATCCAGGAAATTCATTTGGATCCATCTCAATTTTTTTTTTCTTTTTCAAGATGGAGCTTCACATTAAAGAATAGAAACCATATTTTTCTTAAAGCAAATGAAAGCATATCTATCCTACTCAAGAATTTTTCTTACAGTAGTTATGCTTTAACATTTTCATTAAATGGTATGTTAATGATTTAAATGTGAGCACAGCCTCACTTCTTTAGGAAAAAAGAATAATTGGGGCATTGTCTTGGATCGAGGCCACTCAAAGTAAAAATAAAGTAGGTCAGCAACATCAAGGCAACCACAGAGTTGTTAGATGCCTTTTTTGTTACTTTAAGAGTATACCTCAATCGTTTATTTAACTTTGATTTAAACAATGTAGGATATTTTAAGAGTATTAAGGACTCAAATTATAAGATATCAATTATTATCTTCATTCTATGTTTTGATAGAACATCTCTGAAAATGGGAGTTTACTAGGACTGTTAAAGAGAATTTATCCTTAATTTGAGTTTCTTTACATTTGCTTAGAGGAAGCTGATTGATCTAGGCCATATTTAGCTGTTACAACTCCTTATTTTGTTTTTCCTTCTAAGGCTTCCAATTTATACAAACACTTTATCTGGAATCTTTTCTAATCTTTTTTTTCCCAAAGTACTATTTTCTATAATGTACAGAATTAAAACAAGGTGGTAGGTAGGTTCTAATCCAAGCCATTAACCATAGTCTCAAGATTATAATGACCTATAATGTACTAAGATAAGAAAAACCTGTTTGGGCAAAAATTAGTTAGGAGTTAGGAAAATGTATTAAAAGACGCCTTTGGTAGTAAATCAGTAGAGGCATACTAGGTACAAATTTGGAGGCACAGATTCTATTTATATTTAAAGCAGAAGTTGAGATTTCTACAATCAATCAAACTGATACTCGGGTTTAACAATATTACCTTAAAATGTGGTAAGAAAGAACTCTACCCTGAGCCTGAACATCACAACACGACAACATCAACACTCATCACTGGTCCATAACTCAAATCATCCCGGCCGTGGGGAAATACTTCTCTACATTTCTCAAAACAGACGGCTACTGCATCAGAATGCCATGAGGCTTTGTGGGTTGTATTACTACCGACAGGGGAAATGTACACGGCTCTGGGGAGTTGGGAGGATTATGTGGTAGAAATGCAGAGGTCCTCAAATCCTCCTCTCAGACAGCATGAATGCAAAAGATTCTTGCATTACAAAGTATACCATTTTCAAATAGTGCCAAGGATTCATTTTCTTCCTTTTCTTCCTGTTCTGATATGTGATTTCAGGGCTATTTATGATGACATATGGTACAGGAGCCTTCATCTAAATTCTTGCGCTTTGCCCTGAAAATTACGGGGGCGGGCTTGAGCAAAACCTAGATTAAAAAACTATGGTTCGAATAAAATATCATTTCTATTTCATTTCTAGCACAGCTTTATTTTTGGTAATTGAAAAACATAATGTGTGTTTAGAAATTTTGGTTAAAAATATTAAGAACCATTGACCCTAACCTGTTCCAAGAAAAGTGGACATCTTTCCTGTTTTTAAAGATTTCCAGTAAAAGAACATCCAAAGCTGTATTACTGTTTATGTTAAAGTTTCCATTTTCAGCTTATTTGTATTTTTATCCATTATAAACATGTTTTGAAAAAGGAGATTCGTCTAGAATGTTGGCTACATTTTCAAAGAGATTCAAACACGATTTCTCAAAATATGAACTTAAAAATGTTTTAATGTCTCTGAACTCAGATTTGTGCATTTCAATGTCACTTAGGTGCCCAAATTTAAATTCCAGGGCTGCTTATCAAGCACAGTAACTGAACACTTGAGCTAAACTCACAAGTGTGCAAAGAAGTAAATATCCATTGGAAAAAAGAAAAAAAAAACCCCTGATTTACAGGGTGGCCCATTTAAAACAGTTCCCATTTAATAATGTGGCTGTGTACAGGGCCTCTTTTAAATGGGCCACCCTGTATGAAGCTTAAGTCCAAGATAAAAAATGTCCTCCCTTGAGAATTTTTAAAAACCAGAAACACTGTAGGTTTAGTGGTTATTTTTAAGGTTTTAGATGGTTTCTTTGGACTCCTTTAGAACTGAAAAAAGATGGATACACATTTTAAAAATGAAATGTTACAACCACACATCTGTAATGAGAACCAGTGCCAGTGGATATTTTTAAAGCAAATTAAAACGGTCAACTTTTTTTTAACTTAGGCAAACAGCTGCTATACACACAGTGCACAGTAACTACTTTTCAGCAAAAGTTCAGAAGGAATTTCCTAATGAAGATTTATAGGATGTTCTGGGGTTGATAATTAAGGGTTCCCTAAAAAAGATATGAATGACAGCATCAAAGATGTGAGGGTTAAGGGCACTGAGCATGCCTGTGCTCTAAGGGAGGGGCCTGGACTTTAAAATAAAAAATACACAAGGTAGTTACCACGAAGGGAAATTTGGATGAAACTGACATGAAGTAAAGCTTTACTGTGTATCTTTTCTCTACTGACTTGTGTTTTGTAAGATTCCATGAAGATTTCTAATGTTTAAATACTTCCAATATTTATTTCCTTATTTTAAAACGGGGAGTAAGGGAAACAAAAAAGGGAAAGGGCTTGCCTAAAAAAAAATTACATTAGTAAGAGTGATGGCTTCTGAAGATTCTGACTTCCATTTTGTATCTGACTTGAATGCTGCTTTCCCTACCAAACCAATAACAACAACAACAACAACACTATGAACCCTCTCATCATATTATGTGCCGAGCAATCTTCATAGGCACTTGACATGATTAAATTATTTCATCCCCACAACAATACGATGAAGTTGATACTGTTATCTCCACTTACAGGTAAAGTGAAACATTAACAGATTAAGTAATTTACTCAAGGTCAAATTGCCGGTTGTGATTCAAGATATGACTGAAGTTCCAGGGTCAGTGCTCATAAGTATTGAACTATTCTACAACTTCAAGAACAAGAACTGCATAGTTCACTGAAAGTATCATTAGTAAGGTCACATTCTGAACATGACATAATATCCACTCTCACAACTGAAGCAGCCACATTCAACTTCATCCTCAGCGGTAGCTCATTCAACAAGTTTTTATCAAACACTTTATTGTGACAAGTATTGTCTAGGCACTGGGCATAAAACAATGAATGAAACAGACACTTTACCTTACAGTGATAACCTCTATACTCAGGTAATACTTAATTGGGATAAACACTTAACCTAAAGGCATGTATTTATTGACAAGTCAGCAAATAATGAAGTGGACCAACATAACAACTTTGCTCTAAATTAGAGTATAACTGATTATATTTATATTTTTGGAAAACTGACAAAGTCAACAGGAAGTAGGCTAGACAGAAGTAAAGAAACACAAGAGTAAGGCAGTAAGCTCAAGCAATAAAGCAAAAGAAGCCCAAATAATCAAAAACCACAAAAATAAAAAAAAAGGACAGTAAAGAGAAAGAATATAGCAAAAGAAGGAAGCCACAGCAAATACAAGAACCAGAGAAAAGAATCTCAAGAATAGTGAACTGTTATTTAGAGTATATAATATCACATTATACTTTTAATTTATATTTTCCTGAAGACTACTGATGTTCAGTAGTTTTTATGTGATAATTGTCATGTCATATGCCTTCCTTTATAAAATACCAAGTATTTTGCCACTTTTTAATTGGTTTACTTAAGTGATTATTGAAGTATAATAGTAATATAGATATTTTGGATACAAGTCCTTTGACAGACATAGTAGGTACTACAAACATTTTCTCCGGTCTGTAGTCTGCCTATTCATTAATAAGCTTCTATAGGTCTGAGTATTTAAATTCTTCATATAAGTGGTATGATATAGTATTTCTCCTTCTGTGTCTGGCTTATTTCACTTAGCATAATGTCCTCCAGATTCACACATGTTGTCTCAAATTGCAAGACTTCCTTCATTTTTGTTTTTTTCATTTCCTTCATATCATTATATGTTCTGTTCCATTCTTTCATTCACTGATGGACATTTATGTTGATTCCATGTCTTGGTCATTGTGAATAATAAATTTCGTTTTCTAATTATTCTTCACTGCTTAGATACAAAAATACATTAATTTTTGTTTATCAATTTTATATCCTGTGATCTTGATAAATTCTTTTATCGTCTGGTAGTTTTAAAATTATTATTATAAGTGTTCTTTAGCATTTTTGTATATATAAGGTTTTGTAATTTGTGAATAAAGGCAATTTTACTTCTTCTTTTTCAACTGGAATTTTTCTTATCTTTTCAGATTTTCTTCCTGCACTGTCTAGGACTTTCAGCATTATAGCGAATAGTAGTAAGAGCAAACATGAGCAAACATTACGTCTTGTTCTTGATCTGATAGAGAAAATGTTTAATCTTTCCATTAATTAAGATATATGTAGGTTTTCATAAATGATCTTGTTTTCATGTATAGTATCCTCAGAGTTTTTATTATGAATGGATACTGAATTTTGTCAAATGCTTTTTCTATATCTAGTAACCCATTTCCTGTTTAGAAAAAACACTGCACCTCGCTGCCAGTATTAATTTAATCATATATAAACACGCTCTTTGAAGCTGAAGAAAATCTGACTGGTTTTCAAAGTGAAAATAAAATATAAAAACTGTTCTTGAAGTTATTTCTGAACAGAACTTGTCTCTAATCCAACGCTAACAGAAATGTATACTTAAGTCAGAATCGTCAAATGAATCTTTAGCTAACAACTGTTAGAGAACAATGTTAACATCATGCATAGAAATGCTATGCTTTCTAGGATTTGACATTTTCAGCAATCAAGAATTACTATAGGCATCTTTGGAAACACGGCAGAGTGAGAGACATCCCCGGATCTCTCCCCTTGAAACAACAATAAGCTAAACTTCGAAAACTGAACAAAAAATACCCAAACTGCACACCAGCACGTCTCAGCATGGGATAAGAGCTACCATAGGTCAGAATCCCGGGTGTCCGGTGGTAGACTGAGAGAAATAAAGAAGCTGCCTCTAGCAGCCATCATAGCTCCCTGCAGGAGGAGGTAGAGAGGAGAAGGTGTGGCGTGTTCCCTAAACAGCCCTATCTGGGAGTGCTGTGAGCTCCATACACGGTCGGTGGCAGGGCCCAGTCATAAGGGCAGAAGGCAGAGAGCTGGATGGGGCCGCAGAGAAACAGTTCATTTTTATCAACTGCGATTGCAAAACCGAGCCTAAGCCATAGTTGCCTACCCCCAACCCAAAGGGCCCCTCCCCCAATACCCTATGAGACTGAACACCACGGAGTCCCAGGGGAATCTGAGCAAATGCTACAGACACTGTTGCTAACACTGACAGGACTAAGACTGAGGGTAGTGAGCATGATTAAATATCTATCAGAAAATTAAAAGGCATTTTTAAGGCATTATATAAAGCAGGGATCAAAGAGGCTTCGATGCTACATACTGAAATATTTGAAAAGATGCTCAACATCGCTAGCTATTAGGGAAATGGAAATCAAAACCACAATGAGATACCATCTCACATCTGTTAGAATAGCTATAATCAACAGGACAAGTAAAACAAATGTTGGAGAAAAAGGAACCCTCACACACTGCTGGTGGGACTGCAAATTGGTACAGTCACTATGGAAAACAGTATGGAGGTTCCTCAAAAAACTAAGAATTGATCTACCTTATGATCCAGCAATCCCTCTACTCGGTATTTACCTCAAAGACTTGAAAACCCATATCCAAAAAGATATTTGCACATCGATGTTCATTCATAGCAGCATTATTCACAGTGGCCAGGACATGGAAGCAACCGAAGTGTCCTATGATAGATGACGGGCTGAAGAAGCTGTGGTACATATATACAATGGAATATTACTCAGCCATAAGAAATACTGTCATTTGCGACAACATGGATGGACCTCGAGATAATCATGCTAAACAAAATAAGCCAGACAGAAAAAGTTGAAAATCATGATATCACTTATATGTGGAATATAAACCTAAAAGCAACAAATGAACAAGACAAACAAACAGAAACTCATGGACAGGGACTATAGACCAGTGGTTACCAGAGGATGGGATAGGAAGGAGTAGGCAGATGGTTAAAGGTGGTCAAATATAGGGGAGCTACGGGGAAGGCGAAGTGGGTAAAGGGGATCAACTATATGGTAGCTGAAGGAAACTGGACTTTGGGTGGTAAACACAACAGAATATATAGATATCAAATTATAATGTACACCTGAAAATTATATAATTCTATTAACCAATGTTACCCCAATAAATTTAATTTAAAAAAAAATAAAAGGACTTTTTCCTTAAGAAAAAAAGAATTACTGTATTTCATAAATGGAAATACCACTATTAAAAACAAAATGCTACAAATAGAATGATGTCATTTGTTTCCAAAGACTATCGATATACTAGAGCCATGCAAAAATAATTAATAAAGGTGAGCTACTTCATAGTAAACTTTGGGGGTAAGGTGAGAACTGTAATCTGTGAGTTATCTCGGGATAAATGCTGCAGCTGCAAGGGCTGCCAGCGAGTATTCTCAGGGCAAACAGGAAATGGGTTAAGACAAGTTTTGTTAGAAAATAAAATCATTCACAAGCGTCCAATTTCTAGAATTAAGTTTTTTTGTGTTCCAGAAAAACATCCTTTGTCACATTTCACTAATAATTTACAACTTTATTAATTCATCATTTTATTGACCTCTTTAGTAAGCAAAAGATTTTTTAGAAAAGATGAACATTTCACATATATGTGTGAATAAGCTACATTATCTATTTATACAAAATAAGAAATATTTACGGGAGCAACTTAAATTATCTTCTGCTTGAAGTAAATGAAATACAGAACAGGAAAACAATAGAACAGATTAACAAAATGAAGAGTTGGTTCTTTGAAAAGATAAACAAAATCAACAAACTTTTAGCTAAACTAACCAAGCAAATCAAAATTATAAGTGAAAAAAGAAACATTACAAGTGATACCAGAGAAATACAAAATACTATAAGAAGCTACTAGGAATGACTATTAAAAAAAAAAATTAAAAAAAACAATAACAAAAAAAACACCCCACAACTGGACAAACTAGAAGAAATGGAGAAAGTCATAGAAACACACAACCTATAAGACTGAATCAGAAAGGAATAGATCAATTAAGGAGAATGAATGAGTAATCAAAAAATCTCCCAACAAAGAAAAGCCCAAGAAAAGATGGCTTCATTGGTAAATTTTACCAAACATTTAAAGAAGATTTAACACTAATTCTTCTCAAATTCTTCTAAAAATTCAAAGAGGAAAGAATGTGCCCAAACTCATGTTAGAGTCAGTATTACCATGATGCCAAAGCAAGAAAGATGTAAAGGAATAGGGGATCATTGTGCACTGTTAGTAGGATTGTAAATTGCACAATTACTATGGAAAAGTATAGAGGTTCCTCAAAAACTTAAAAATAGAACTACCATATATATGATCTAGAAATTCCACTCTGGGAATACAACAGAAGGAAGCAAAAACACTATGTTGAAGAGATACCTGCACCTCCACGTTAACGGCAGCATTATTTACCATAGCCAAGATATGGAAACAACTTGAGTGTCCATCGACAGATGAATGGGCAGAGAAATTGCAGTATATGTACACACTGAAATATGATTCAGCCATAAAAAAAAAAGGAAATCCTGCCAGTTGATACAACGTGAATGGACCTGAAGGGCATATACTAACTAAAATATACCAGACAGAGAAAGACAAACACTGTATAATTTCATGTATATGTTGAATCTATTAAAAAAAAAACCTCAAAAAAAGATAAACTTACCATATAAATGTAAACTTACCATATAACCCAGCAATTCCCCCTCCTAAGAATCCATCCAAGAGAAAAGAAAACACATCTGCTCAACGACTTACATGCAAATGTTCATATCAGCATTGCTCGTAGGAGCCAAAAAGTGAATATAATCCAAATGTTCATCAATTGGTGACTAGATAAACAAAATGTGGAATGTCCACACAACTGAATACTGTTTAGCAATAAAAATGAAGAAAAAACTGATCCATGTTATGATATGAATGCACCTTAAAAAATTATGTTGTATTAAAGTGGCAAGATGAAAAATAGATGTATGATTCCATTATATGAAATATCAAGAAAGGTAAATCTATAGAGAGAGAAAGCAGATTAATAAGGCTGAGGCTAGGAAAATAAATAAGATCAAAATAATTTTAAGGGGGATTGGACATGTTTAAAACTGGATTGTAGTGATGATTACACGACCCTATAAATTAATTAAAATATCACTGACTTGAACACTTACAGTAGTGACTTTTATACTATGTAAAGTATATTCAATAAAGCCTAAAAAAGCTATATATTATCAATTGTATTTTCACGCCAATAGTAATTTTAAGTTAAACTCTAATATCAGAGAATAACACTCAGCCTCCTAGTGATTGACATTTGGTGGCATTGTCATCTTCTGAAATTTTTGAAGAAAAAAATTCCTTGCTACCTAAAGGGTTTAAGCACAGTGCTTGTTAAATGCCTTCCTCTTTTCTATTAGCTTGTTTTTAAATCCGTATCCAATAATTCAGGTGAAGGCCTCTATTTTTATTATAAATTAAAGGTTGAAGGTAAAAATCAATGATTTAAAAACATATCATTATTCACGGAAAAAAGACATTTAAAATATAAGTAATAAAAATACAAATTAACTTTTTAAAACAACTTCTCTTACACTTAACAATTATGTGTCAAGAATTTAGGTGAAACAATATTGAGTCACATACTGTTTAAAAAATTTTTTTGTTTCTTACTCATCTTTACCTATAGCTGTACGTTACAGGTAAAATATAAGTAACAATAAAATAGATCCAGTCAGACTAACAAACAATACAGAAGGTGGCTTACCTTCAGAGCTTTAAGACTGGATGAACCAAACTAAACTATAGCCCCGATTAAAACTTTCATCACTGAATGACCTTAATTTGGCCAGATTTTCTTTATTCAGTTTAGAAGTACTACATCATAGGTAAGCAGCAGAGAATGGTTTGAGGACGTTCTTCTGATTTGTTTTTAACTGTCTGTATCTTCTGTATTTAAAAATGGTCAAGAAAAAATAATGGTATGGATGTTATTTGAGAGGTCTGAATCACTGTAAAAGGAGAGCAGAAAGAACTTAGTCAGCTGCAATTACTCAACGGTGATCTGCTGAAGGGAAATCCCTTCTATGGAAGGGCATGTGTCTGTCCAGCAGCAAAAACATTACTGTTGAAAAGAAATAATCAGAGAGGGGAACCGGGTTGTAAGTCGACTGTGTTCATCTTTAGATGAGTCAAGAAAAGGACTTTATAGAGCCTGTGATACAAGACCTGCAGTGTCTTTGTTCCTACTTTTGAAGGGTAGGCGAAAAGATGCTCAAGAGTGAAAAGTCCTTGAAACTTAACAGTAAGTTATACTATCAGGTACCCTTCGCTGAGACAACAGCTGGTGAAAGTCTTCCAGGGCTTGCCCTGAAGCATTGAAAAGTGAGAAAATATCATTTCTTGAGGAACCTAGTATCTAAGGAGGAAAGAGGAAGGGCCATATGTTTTTAAGACAATTCATAATAATTCAGAACAGTAAGAGTGGCTAACATTTATTGAGTATTTACCATGTGCCAGCTACAATTCTAAACACTTTACAATTAACAGCTCATTTAATCATCACCTTAAGTCTATAAGGTAAATGCAATTATTATTCTCATTTTACAGATCCAGAAATTATGGCACTGAGAAGTTTGATAAACTGCCTATGCTCACCAAGCTAGTAAGTGACTGAGCCGGAAATTTAACCAAGGCAGTCTAGCTTTAGAGATTGTGTTCGTGCCCACTATATTATACTGCTGAGATATTTAAAATACTTTGTCCTGGTTGTGGAAAATAAAGGAATCTGAAGTTAAGTTAAACAATGGATGACAAAAGCTGAAGGTAATAATAACTCATTAACATTAAACCAAAGTGTTCAATTTTTTAAAAATTTTGACCTATATTTGGCTCATTGTTCATTCCTTCTTCTCTTCATTTATTTTCTTAGTATTTATTGAACATCTAGTATGTGCTAGACCCAAGGAATAACAAGAAATAGTAAATCTCTGAACATAAAGGGCTTAGACCTCAGCGAGGCCATAAATGTGGAAAAGAATTATTATACAGTATAATTGTTGTAGGACAGATATACAAAAAGGGTGTAGGGGACTGAGCAGACAGATAATGCTCCAGATATCTTCAGCAACACAGGTAAGAAGCAGATCATCCAGAATGGCTACAGTGTATGATGTCACAGGAAGTGATGGCTGGGAGGTGAGGAGAGAATTCTGAGGAAGAAAATGGCCTGATCACTTTGTCACTTTGGCAGCAGTTTGGAGGATGGAGGGACTGGGACAATGGAGAAAGAAGGTACATCGTAGCTCCCGGGAAAGTAGGAGAAGACAGAACTCAATTCCATTCTAGTAATATTAAAGATGAAAGATTAAGGCCTCAACTGTGACAGTGGAAGTAAGGGAAAGAAGAAAGAAGATGAAAGAAATAGTGTCGATTAGCTAGCAGTTAAATAACTATACTATTTTAATAAAGAAATTCATCATTATAGAGAAAATTAAGCAATAGTCACATGCTAACTTTCTACCCAGTAGCTCCACAGTAAAGCAATAAAATTACTGCTGGTAGCAATTGAATTATAGGCATAGTAAATCAGTCTGTAATGATTTAAATCACCTTAAATCATCTATAAAAAGTTCAAGGCATCTAGAAAAAGGTGAATCTATATACCTACATCTATGTCTAACCAGAGAAAATCACAAAAACATATATTTTTACACTATTAATTTCTCCAGGGGCAATTTCTAAATAGAGGTTATAGGAAAGTGCTTCATTTTTAACAAATAAATACCATATTCTATTCTAAACTTGCATGTATACACTCACCTAACCTTCCCCAAACCCTGTGAGGTCAATACTATTATCCTTATTTTACATATGAGTAAATCAAGGCTCTGAGAGGTTAAGTAATATGCCAAAGGTCATTAGATGGTTTGGTTAGTTCTGCTATAACACTTATTTTGAAAATGTAAATTTATCCCACGCACCTGATATATTAGGAACAATGAATGTGAGTATAACTCAAATTTCAAATTTGCTTTGGAGCAATTTCATCCACAAGAAATGTTAAGGTGAATGCAGAAAACTGCACCCAGCTGAAATGAGCCATGTAGGAATATATAAAAAGCACACATCTAAAACATCTACCAGCTACCTCAGTTTACCAGGTGAGCTGTGCATCACATCCATTTACATCTAGTATTACAGCTTTCCTTCAGAGTTCAGTAAGCTTCCTTCCATCACTCCACAAAAACTCTCAATCCTGCAACCCTTTCCACACCCACTTCCACAAGGGAATAATATATTTTGCAATATAAACTGCCAAATGTATTACAGTATTTATTTGTTAAGCATTTAACATTTATGATTTTTAAAATATATCACTGACAAATTTTTGAGTATTATACCATAATCTCATTTTCCCATAAATCCTGTGATTTTTACTGTGTGATTTCAAATAGCATGGTGATCTTTTAGCAATAAATGCATTGCATTCTAACAGAACTCGAAGTAGTGTCATGATATCCAGGTTTGTTCATTTCAGAACCAATGCACTTAAGTTATAAGGTTTCCCACCTTTATTTATATACTCATCCCAAACTGTTAGCACACTATGTGTTTTTGGACATCATACATCATACAAATATACATATTATGTATATTCGTTCACTTAATTCTTCAGCCAAAAAGTCTTTACAATTAATTAACTTCTTTCTTTTTATGTTCCACATCTGATCTAACAGCAAATCTTGCTAGCTTCCTTCAAAATATTTCTAAAATTTGATCACTTTTCACATCTCCAATTGCTACTGCACTAATTGAAGCTATCATGATCTCTAGCCTGGGCTATTACAATAACTTCCTATCTGGTTTCTCTGCTTACACCTTTGTCTCACCTAACATCTTTCTTCCATACAGAAGGTAGAGTAAACCTTTTAAATCTAACCATATCCCTTCTCTAATCAAAGTCTTCCAATTAAAATTAAAAAGTGTGTGTGTGTGTGTGTGTGTGTGTGTGTGTGTGTGTATTGCTCTTTCCCAAGACATTGGCATAACTTCATTCAGATCTCTGCTCAAATATCACCTTTCAGACTAGCCTTTCTTGGTCGCCATATTGCAAATAACAGCTTCCATCATATTCTATCCCCCTACCATGATATATTGGTCTTCCTAGGACTTATCACTATCACGTATCTATCTATTTGTTGCCTACATCTGCAATTAGAATGTAAGCTTCATGAAGACAGAAAGTTCATCTTGTTCATGACTAGAACAATGGCTAGAACAATGCCTAAGGCATGGTAGGCATACAGTAAGATTAGTTGAAAGAATTAGTTCTTAGTAGGGGACAACAGGGACAATAAGAATTAGTCACTTAATAGGAACAAAAGATAAATTAATTAGAGTATATTTTCATGTTCATTAAAAAACTTTCAGTAATAAAGTAAAATGAATAATGGAACAATGAAAAGAAGTTGATGACTAAACCTGCATAGGAACTATAATACATTAAATATTAAATGGAAAATGACTGCATATTTGTGTTAGCAGACAGGTCAAAAGTTACTACTAAACATTCACAAAGTACTATATTGTTTGAGCTGCCAAGTCCATAGTTTCATAATTAAAATAGGTTTTAAAAGTTGACTCATTCCACTAGGTTTAGTTTTTTCTTACTAACATGAAATGGGGATTTTTCTATAACTCCACCCTAACTATGTATTTCCATGAATCACCCTCAACCATACAAAATGTACTCACACAATTACTTGTGTAAACGTAAAAATCCTTTATATAATTCATCTATTTGTTCTTTGTTAGCATAATATGAAAAAGTTTATCTGCCATATAAATTTCTAGAAAATTTAAATTTGATGTCATCTTCATATTTAGACTATCTCGGGATAACAGACATTTTGTTTTGAGGAAACAGAGAAGTAGGGAGAAAAAGAAGAGATTTTAAAGATTATCTAGCCAGCCCAATGATTCAAAACTATTTTTCTTTTTTGTAAGCAGCTGGAATCTTGTCCTAAAATAAAATCTCACATGAAAGCCCAGTATGTAAAACATAAATGGATCTATTTTACATGTGTGGTTAGAGGGAAAAGGGTGGGTCTAGAAAGAAGAGGGACAATAAATCTTGACAGTTTATTTGCCAAGAAGCAATATCCATCCCATTTACTTTAAGTATCTCTAAGAAACTCTAAAGGGGAAAATGCCATTTCTAGTTAAATTGCCAGTTTACAGACAAGAAAATGGGGTTCAAAGATGACTGGCTGCAGGAGTTAACTGTCTTTACTGAGGTATTAGAGAAGATGAAATTTAACATATTAATCAACTGCATAAAGGAATGTGTACATTTTATAAAACAAATCCTATTTCCTGAACAAAACCATTTTCTGGGCCGAGAAGTAATTTTTGGTTCCTTATTTACCAAAAAAAAAAATCAAGTGTGACTTTTTATTTCACATTGCTAGAGCCAAATTCATCATGATAATACATTATGGTGACAATATATTCCACTTTCTCTATGCACATTTGTATTTATCAAATATGTCCTGATATTTGGTTTGATCTCTTTATCTGTAAGTTTGACAATGAAACCTAATGTGTTATCCTCTTCTAAGTAATTTTTAAATAATTAGTTATCATTAATCATAATGGTACTAAATTAATTAGTCTTAGAGCCAGTTTTGCTAGTCATATTTTATTATATGTAAGATCTCTGTACGATATGCCTTTCTGCCCAAATGCGAAGCAAAGTGAAGCATAAAAGTATATTTAAAAATCAAATTAGGGTAACTACTACATATATATGTATGGGTAACTGAAAGGGAAATGCAAAGGATTACAGATTATATTTAACACCTTTATCAAGAATTCACTTAAATTTAATTGAGCTAAAAGGTATTTAAAAAGAAAAAAGTTGTCTCAAATAGTCACAAATGTGATCACTGTTAAGCAAATCATTTTGCTTTAGCCAAGATCTATTTTTAGACACGTGAATATTTTCCTTTAAATCTTTTCATTTAACATGTTTTTGGCACATTCAGCTTTAGGAACTTTATCGCAATTTATTTTTAAAGTATAGGCTTTGGCTGAAGTTTACCATTAAATGGCTTAAAAGTTGAGAGAAGTGCAGTAAGTGTTTTTCAGTATAATTAGGTTCAAAGTGTGTTAAAGGATGTCTATTTAGTAACTCAATAGCATGTCTAAAATCAAAAGCCTCGAAATACTTTTAAAATTCTTAGTCATGAGTGCTTACAATTACTGGAATAGCTATGTTCACATAAGAATAATATTGTTGGCAATCTTTGTGTTTTCTATGATGCAAGCTTTGTAAGGACCCTTGCTAAAACAGAAAGAATCACAGGCTATTCAAAATCATGAGAGACAGGGAGTCTAACCTAAGGAAGCAGTTCCTTCCTAACTCAGAAGAAGAAAAACCCTAAGGGTTACACACCTTTTGTTTTGCCTTCTTGGCTCTAATCACAAGTATTCTGATATCTATATTGTTCGTCCAGAGATTGTTTCACACTTATTACACACAGCAAAGACTGCGGAAGTGTTAAAAACCTAGTGAACAACATGGTCTCTGCCTTCACAGAAATCATACTGGGCTCATAGCAAAAATGATTTTTAATTTTTTTTCCTGCATTTGGGCACATTTCATCTAGCCCTCTGCAAATGGACGACTTATGACCAAAGTTGTGAGTAAAGACATTTTTACTATAAGCAAAATTTTATCTTTAAGTATGTGACTATTTAACAGATATATAATGGAAACTCATTTTACGGCATGTGTGAAGCTATTATTCTGTTTAAAAAAGATTGGAGAATAATGCCTACTGAACGTCTGTTCAATGAAGGAGCAAGTAAACAACTAAAAAATAAAGAAGAAAGCTTGTAAGATTGTCATCAAGATAAAGAAAGATATGCCAAAGTGAGTGAGTGATATACAGACACTGAATATATGACTTCTGTGGAGAAAATAGTTTTTGATCTGCAACTTGGAGAGAGTAATTGATTATCTTAGAAAAAACAGAATATAGGTTAGAAAAGGATAGCACACTAAAATTAGTGTGAAACAGTAGAAACTAAGAAAAGGGAAATTACTAGGCTGATCTGAATCTTGATTAAGCTGGTTCCTTCTAACTTTCTAAATATATGTAGGCTGAACTATAAATTTTCTCATTAATAATAAGGAGATTTTGTATTATAAACACATGATTGAAAATGTTTTTTTTAATGAATAAAAACAAATTAAGTAGGGGGAGGGGAGACTAAAAGGGCTATAGTGAGATTCCAGGGTCACTATGTTGAAGAAAAAACTCGGATTAGGGAAATGGACCTAACTGGAGGAGGCCAGTATGAAGCATTCTGCTGAAGAACATTAGTAAAATTCTCTTACATACATCACAGGCCATTCTATCTACAAAAGGGCAATTTTCATTTTTGAGATATACACTAGAGTGAATAATTCATCTGACATTCAAATACAGTAAGAATAAAGCCAAACCTATTACTTCTATCTTAGAGTAAATGATGTATTTGCAATTCCTCTGCATGACCCATCTAAACTCTAGATTTAAAACAAACAAACAAACAAACAAACCCAGAAAATAGCTTGTTACAAAATGGCCAACAGAAGAAAATTCTACGGCCAATAATTATGCTATCGAGCTACATGGAGCTTAAAAAAAAATAGTTCATTTTGCATATGCAACTTGTTTCTGTCAGTGTCTGAGACGAGCAGAACCAAGAAAACCCACATCCTAAGCCACAGAAGAGAGCCACCTGGCTTTGTTCTTATCTTAGGATAAAATGATTTCAATCCCATAATGTCACGTAGACATCCTCAACATTTGTATAGTGTTTTTTTAATTAACAAAACTCTTTCCCCTTCCTGAGTTCTAGAATGGTCAAAAGGTTCAATGCAAACACTTCTTCAGATAACCTTCGCTACCACATTTAAAGGCATAGGCTCAATGATTGGCATAATTTTCAAAATGCTATCTTCCTTTTCTTTCTCCTTTGTTGCTTCTAAAAAATGTTTAAATCAATGCCAGTTCTGTAGTATTCAACCATCAACCAGGAAAATAACAATTTTATGAGCACGGCAACAAACAATGGGCATCAGTATGGGCCCAGGTATCAATATTGTAAAAAGCTTTTTATATAATTCTAATATTCAATCAAGAAAATCACAGTTCTAGATAATGATCAGCATTCTAGAAGTTATATATCGAAAGTTACTTTTGAAAATTAATTATTTTACAGTTTGAACCCTAATAGTTTTTTCCAAATCCTGATCTAGTCTTTATTTGTAACCTCTACATTCTCCTTTATCAAATGATTATCAAATAAGGAATCCTCAAATATCATTTTTAAATTACTTTATACAGTATACATGTGTACCTATGGTGGTTCCATAACTTTTATCTAAAATTCTTTCAAAAACCATTTAAGTCATAATAGCATTAAACCTTTCCTTATTAATAATTCTAATCCTAATACGTATGGAACACTTTAAAAAGAACTTTGCATAGAAATCAGCTACATACCAATAGCAAATGTAAAGCCTCAATAAAATGAAAGGTGCTTGATGTTTCATTAGGAAAAAAAAAAAGGAGTAGTGCATTTTTTAAAGTATCACCTCACTTGATTCTCAAAGTCACACTGTAAATTAGACAAGACAGGATTCTCCTTATTGAAAGATGTTAAATGGCCTGCTTAAAGTAAAGTGGCTTTTGTGGCCAAATTCAGAATCATTATTCTTTAATCTCTCTATGGAAGAATTTCAAAAGGAAAATGAGATTTGTCGAACAATAATAATCTGCCTAGGTTGAATTGTGTTCCCCCAATGGAAGATACATTGAAGTCCTCACCCCTAAGACCTCGGAATGTGACCTTGTTTGGAGATAGGGTCATTGTAGATGCAATTAGTTAAGATGAGGTCACACTGCAGTAGCATGGGCCCCAAATCCAGTATTGTTAGTGTCATAATAAAAAGATGATCACGTGAAGACACAGACATAGGAAGAACACCATGTGGAGAGGGAGACAGAGATGGTGTGATCCATCTAAAATATCCAGCCAATCCCTGCAATCGCCAGCAACCACCAGAAGCTAGAAGAGAAGCAAGTAACAGACTTGCCTTCTGAGCCCTCAGAAGGAACCAAGCCTGCTGACACCTTGATTTAAGACTTCTAGCCTCCAGAACTGTGAAACAATAAATTTCTCTTGTTTTAAACCACTTAGTTTGTGGTTCTTTGTTGCCACTAGCCCTAGGAAACAGTATAATTACACTTTATGAAACAGTACTATAAAAAGTGTTTCATTATTTACAAAGGAGGAAAAATATTTTTTAAAAAACTTTAAAAAGATAAAGAGGCAAATGACGTGGATCTTGGTCCTACATCTAAGATTTATTTGCTGATTCTGCTTCTACAGCTATAAAATCACTTCTCTCAGGGTAGCTGAGAGAGCTCTGAGGATTGCATGATTCTCATACACAATACGCACACAGTTATTAGATATACTTATATACATATTTATCACATATATTTATCATATATACCTTAAATCATTCTATGTTTAATATATATGATTATTCCAATAAGACTTCCTAAAAATAAGAATTACATTTCTAATCCCCACAGAATCCAACATAAGGGTGAGTAAAGATTAAACATAAAATACTTAATTTAAATTAAAAATCTATTCAGAGTTTTTATGCATAGTTTCTCCAGCCATCTATATATGTAATTATTAGAAAGCAGCCCAATATTTCATAATACTATACTGATAAGCTCCTATTCTCTACTTGTATCATTTTCTTTATCCCATAATAATTTTCAAGTTTATCTTATACACACGTTTAACAAACACAAACAAGTGGATTTACCATGAAGTTAATTAAGTTAAACTTCAAGTCTCTTCATTTGTATCGGCCCTTTTCATGGCCCTGGAGAGAGGTCTAGGATACATGGTCACATGGTTTTATTTAAAAAATCAATAAAAACAAAGTATTTTCATTACAGTCCATTAAGAAAGCTTTCTTTTTCCACACTGGCTTCTTTCTTGTTGGGTAACTTTGGAGTAACTGAAGGCAGTTTTGGAATCCTGCTAAGAAAAAAATGAATTAGGGATACCTTTAGTTTGCGGTTAGTATGATATATTTAGTGGTTAACTGTAACTTCATTATATGATTATTGCTAGTTGTCCTAGTATAGAAATGGCTTCCAGAAATATTCCTACTTCCTACTGTACTGACTCACCTGTTTTATGTTATAACGTGCAAGTCAGAGGTTGTATTCTGACATAAACACATTATATAATTCCCAGCAACAAGGATATGTAGAGAACAGGAAAACAATAACAGCAGATACCCCACCACTACTTATCACCCTGAAGCAGATGGTCCCTGATAGCCTGTGGTGCCCTCTCACTGGGAAAATGGTTGCATGATCAGAAAAACAAGAGAGAACAAAGAAGCTCCAAACCAAGTGACAGGGAATACGCCTCTCAATTCAACTGACTGTCCAATTCTATTGTTGCATTCCATAATCTATAATGGTTATGTCAAAAACTCTATGCAATTCTGTTGGGGTCAGGCCTCCACAGCCTTGCTTTCTCACTCCCAATGAAGGGCATGACCAAGCTGTCTCGTTCTCTGGTCGTCTTTGCAGGTGGTCAAACCTCTACCATTCAAGGACAGTATGCCATCAAATAGGACAGTATGCCAGATTTGATCAAACTCCACTTGCTGGCAATGCAACAGGCCCATTTCCATATGATGCAGAGCAATGCTAGATTCAGTGACTTTGAAGCCACCCTTACAGAGGTGAAAGATTATTGATCATGTTTGACTGTACCTGCTCAGACTACTTCTCATGAAGTTACAATTCAAAATTACTTATCAGCTGCTTAACTAGAATCTAAAGCTCTAAAATCAATGAAATCGATCAGATATCTGAGGTGCAGATCAAAGCTGTCAACCCAGGGAAAGGATTTATTGATAGGCAGGTTACCATCATTGGATCCACTGCCATCATTAGCCTCACTCAATATGTAAACATCAAACTTTCTTCAGAGACAAATGTCAAGAAGATTAGCTAGAACAATGCAGATTCACTCATAACCCACAATTCGTCTACATAGTTTCTGAATAGTCAGTGATTCCATGTTTCAAACAGACTCTAAATTTTTTTTCTAAACAACTCTATCATAAATTTGTAATTTTAAAGTATTTAAATTATTTTCATTGTATAGCTCCTAACACTGAGATCCATATTTACTTAGATATTCCTTTTTGTTTTTTTTTGTTTGTTGGTTGATTTATATTGCTTTTGAATTATTTTTTGTTTGTTTCATAAATATGATTGAAATATTACTATATGTCAGTTGATGTTGGAATTTTTCAAATAACAATTATTAGTCTGAGCTTTTTTTAAAGTAAAAATCAGAAACCACAGTTTAAACACACACACACACACACACACACACACACACACGGTCTAACATCTCCAAATCAGTTCTAGGTTATAAAATAACAATAGAAATTTGGGTCCAAATGATTATGTTGCAGTCATCAGAAAAACAACTTTAAAATATCACTTGAAATGTAGGTACCATAAGGGCTATTATAAAGGATGTCATGTACTTCTCAAATGGTTAAAACCAAGATCAACAGGTATACATACCAATATGTTTTTCTTAAACAGCCATTTAGCAGACTGAGTGGTTCTTGTCAGTTAATATACAAACTCGCTATATTGCTTATTTTGAAAAACTGTTAGTATGAGGCAGGTCTCCAAACAAGGCAGTTAAAAGTTTCTGGTATATTAAAAGAGACTTTACAAAAAGATAGATCTGTAGCAAATATTCAGAGGACTAGCACAACAGTAGGGCTTCGGAGCAGAAGAGAAAACATTTTAAATGCATGACCAAATGTTTTCTTGAAAATTACTCTAAAATTAGATGACCAAAAATATAAGTACTATGTCTACAGTCTAGAGATGTAAAGATTTTCCATAAAAATGAATGAGCACAACACACATTGATTCTGCAAGCATAGCAAAATCTGAAACTAAAAATATTGTTTTAGCTGGTAAAAACATTTTTTATATGTAAGTGAATTATGGTGAGTTTCCTAACTGCCTGAAATGAATACTGAATTGAAACAAAAAAAAAATCTGTAAAATTTGTATGTTTAAATGAGAAGAGTAGAAAAAGAAATTTAAAAAGCACAAAGGGAAAAAATAAATGAACACAGTAAAACTACTCATAGAAACAAAGGAAGTATAATTTGTAGGAAATGTAATGCTTTTGTAATACAAGGAAAAACTTAGCTACCCAAAAGTTATATTCTAGGTCATGGTAAGAAGCTCCTTCTAAAAAATCCTTTAACTAGTCCATAAATTTTCCTGCCTCTGAAATAGGGTAATGTTTTAACTGATAAATTACGGTGCCCAGAAGGAAGTATTACCTGGACCTGATTATAAAAGTGACTCTGGGACTACAGAAGAAGGAACACCAGTTCACAGCCACATTCTAAGGTTTAGGTTGACTCCACCCATCTCAGAAGACCTGACTTCAATTACAGGGCAATGCTTTCCTATAAAAGAAGTGTCTAAGAATACAGACACAAGAGAAATCTCTTCATTGTCCAAACTCCTATTGCATTTCCCCTTTTCTACAACAAACTGTGGCTGGGATCCTCACAAACTATATTTTTAAAAGCACATTTATAAGCACCATCTCTGCCAAGAGCCATGATATTTGATTGACAGAGCTCCATGAGGGTATGAATGGGGTCTGGCTCCCTCTCTATCCCAAAGCTGCTCTCAACACACACAAGGCCTTTCTTGGTGCCTTTATGTCATAGGTGGCAATCCATAAACATTTAATTAACGAAGACCTGGTATATACTATAACATTCGGGATTTTTTCCAACATCACCCAAGAAGAATCATTATTTTATACTACTTAATTTAAGCACAATTTCTCTACTATTTAATTCAATGCCTTTATCACTCAACGAGACTGTAAGACCAGGAAGTTTAAGGATTATGCCTTGTGTTTCTTCTGCATCTCAGGCAATCTTTTAAACATAGCAAGTACTGAGTAAAGATATCATAGCAACCACAGTATCCATGAAAATATATAAAAATGTATGTAACTCTTCATAACATGTTTAAAAAAATAAAAAGCCATGGAACTGACAAGAGGTAATACCATGTTTGTTTTGAAAGGGCATGGATATTTTTCATTTTTCCCAAACTGATTACTAGTCCCTATATTTCCAATCTTTCTAGGTGAACTACAGACATAAGTAGAAAAAGTAAGCTTTGTACTGCATTACTACTAATTCAGAGTAATAATGTCACCAAAACCAAACTTGGGTTGGTACAATTCATGTCACTGCTAAATGATTTGTTGTTTGTGATAATCAAAAGATGCACACTAGAATACTACAATTAACTCTAGCACATGTAACCTAAACCTGGCCATGAACAAAGCCAGTTAAACTTTTATTTACTACTATACATAAATAATACATACATAAAGTAGTGAGCATAATCAACCACCAATAAGTATGTTAAATTCCCATGTTTCCAAAAAGAAAAAAAATAAATAAAAACTGAATTATTGGCTATGTCTATTAAGAATATATTGTTCCAAGCATAGAAAGATTAATCAACAGTAAATTAAATATAAAGGGGGGTATTCTTTATCACTTAAAACTACTGCAGGTAGGTGACTGTTAGGATGGGTTTAGCTACTTATCAGGTACAACCAACGAGTATGATTTTTCCACCTTATACTTCTGCTTTCATCCTCATGCTTGTCAACTCGTTGTCAGAGGACTACTGCCACACTTTCCAATTTATATCAGCATTCGAGCCAGAAAGAAAAGAGTGATGCAGCGCCAGTCACTTCCGTTTTATCAAGAAAAGCTAAGGTCCTACAGCAGACTTTTACCTACCTCTCATTAGCTAGAACTCAGTTACCTACCCACCTCTAATAATTAGGGAGACTGGAAAAGTAAATACAGTTGATACTCATTAGTCTTGGATTCCATATTTACCAATTTATCAACTCACTAAAATTAATTTGTACTCTCCAACTCAATATATTCTCGTGATCATGCAGAGCAGCAAAAAATCTGAGTTACCCAACAGACATATTCTCAGGTGAAGTTTAACAAGGTGATACTCTGCCTTCTCATGTCGGCTCTCAGACTGATATGACTGGAGGATGAACACTAGAGAGGGCAGAGCAGTGTAGTGCAAAAAGCTATGACTCTAGGGCTGGTTGGATGGTGTCTGAATCTCAACTCTGGTACTTGTTAGTGAGCGCCTCAGGCAAGTGAGTTAACATTTTGAACCTTGTTTTCTCTTTTGTAAAATAAAGAAAATAGAATTTACTAAGATAAGGTGTTTTAAAAATTGAAGATTATAGTCCTTGTGAGGTAGGAGAGGGAGCGGGGAGAGAGAGAGGGAGAGAGGGAAAGAGTAAGAGAGGGAGAGAAGGAGAAAGAAGACAGGGACAGAGGGACAGAGGGACAGATGGACAGAGGGATAGAGGGACAGAGGAGAGAGGAGAGAATGTATTTCCCCTAGGAGCAATGGTACAGTGTGTCTGCCAACTTTATAGAACCTAACTACCGCCAATAACAAGAATCAACTGGATTTATCTTTTCCAGCTGCCTCTTTATAAAGGTAAACAAGGAGGGGGATTTGGGAATAAGAGGCCAACCTACGAGTATCTATCTCAATGATGATTTACCACTGTTTTAAGGTGGATTTTTCTGCCTGTTTTTTGCTTGGCCTAAGATTTAGTATTTCTCAAACTCTCCACAAAAGTTCCCCCAGTGTCAGAGGAGTGAACATGTATGACAGAGAGTTTGAAAAGTGTGCCACAGAGCAGCTTGTCATAAACAGATTATTTTTGTGGATTCATATTTTATCATAAAAACTCATCCAAATACATAAAAATTCTTTAGGTGTTCTGGTTCTGCTTCAGGATATACAGAGCCACAAGAGACCATTGCTGCAAACTTAATAAGAAAACTCCAGATAATCTACAAAATCATAACTTTTCTGAAGCCCATCAGAGAGCTCAGATTACAAGACACCAAGTAAACAAATTCTAGAGAATAACAAAAGCCCTTCAGGAGAGACTGGATACACAAACTATTTCACCATAGAGCACTGGAGAAAGGTGGTCACCAAAATCTTGGTAGGAAGAAAACAGGTAAAATTTTTATGAATTTTAATGGGTAGCATGGGCCTCAATGGCACATATATAAACCCTATCCCTTCTCAAGACCATTATCGCTATTAAACAAAAGCTTAAGCTAGTAGGGGAGAAGCAAGAAACTTTCCTGGGCTCAGACTTTAGCAAAAGTCTGCTAAAGCCCCAAACCCCACAGATATATAGCAAAGGTACGAAGGGCCCACCTAAGATTAAGGTTGGACAAGAAGAACTGAGAAAATTCCATCCTGTACCCACCACAACCCCACATCCAGTAACAAAAAACAGCAATCTACTGCTGGGGGAAAAGCAAAAGCACAGAGAAATGACTCCTTTCTCTGTGGTGCAGACAGACAAGAACTGCTGAAAGCTGTCCTAAAGAGCAAGAACACGGAGAAAAACCCACCAGCACCATAGAGCCCACCCTAAGTACAAGGGAACATCAGCCCCCACTGGAGGAAACTTAAATCTGGTCCACTTAAGGTGACCGTAACGACAGCAAAATCCAAACCCAGCTCAACTACTGGTTGGCTCAACCACCCATGCTCAACCAAAGAAGGGGTATGCCCATTTCCAGGAGTAAGGACTATGTTCAGAACAATATATACTGTTCCTCTATAATATGATATTCAAAATTATGAAACACAAAAAAGCAATTAAACTACAACCAATTGTCAAAAAATAAAGTGGCCCAATGAGATACCATCTCACACCTGTTAGAATAGCTATAATCAACAGGACAAGTAATAACAAATGTTGGATAGGATGCGGAGAAAGAGGACCACTCATACACTGCTGGTGGGACTGCGAATTGGTACAGCCACCAAGGAAAACAGTATGGAGGTTCCTCAAAAAACTAAGAATTGATCTACCTTATGATCCAACAATCCTTCTACTGGGTATTTACCCCAAAGACTTGAAAACCCATATCCAAAAAGATTTGCACACCGATGTTCATAGCAGCATTATTCACCGTGGCCAGGACATGGAAGCACCTATCTACGATAGATGATTGGCTAAAGAAGCCGTGGTACATATATACAATGGAATATTACTCAGCCGTAAGAAGAGATGAAATATTGCCATTTGCAACAACATGGATGGACCTCGAGATAATCATGCTAAGCGAAATAAGCCAGACAGAAGAAGTTGAAAAATCACATGATATCACTTATATGTGGGATATAAACCTAAAAGCAACAAATGAACAGGACAAACAGAGACTCATGGACATAGACAATGAGCTAGTGGTTACCAGAGAGTAGGGAGTGGGAGGGAGGGTAGGATGACGGGGTAAAGAGGGTCAAATACAAGAGGGAAGGGGAAGGGTGATAAAGGGGATCAAATAAATATATAGTAGCTGAAGGAAACAGGACTTTAGGTGGTAAACACATAATAGAATGTCAAATTATAATGTATACTTGAAAATTATATAATTGTATTAACCAATGTTACCCCCAATAAACTTAATTCAAAAAAATTAATTAATTAAAAAAAATAAAGTGGTCAACAAATCCAGGATCAAAGATATTACAGGTGTGGGAAATATTATCTAGAAACTTAGTGAAAAAAGATTCAACATGCATGAACAGATGGGGATTGCAGCAGAGAGATGCAACCTACAAAAAAAGACAAAAGGGACAAGCTAGAAACAAACAGAACATCGGAGATTAATTCCTTAGTTAGGCTTGTCAGCAGTAAGGACAGCTAAGGGAAAAATTAGTAAACTTGAAGACAAGTGAACAGAAATTATCCAAACTGAAACATAAAGGGGGGAAAAAGTGAAAGAGAACAGAAAATCCAAGAGCAATGGGACAATACTAAATGGCCTAACATACAGAAAATTGGAATGCCAGAAGAAGAATAAGTCACAAAGTAAAGGAAAATATCTGTAAAACACATACCTACCTCATAAAGGACCTGTATTTGAAATAAAGAAATCTCAAAACTCAATAATAAAAAGACCCAAAAGCAAAACAAAACAAAAACAGTAAAAACAAAGCAAAGGATTTGAACAGATTCTTCACTAAAGAAGATATTCTAATGGCTAATTAGTACTGAAATGATGTGAAACATCATGTTTTTAGGGAAATGCAAATCGAAACCACACCTATACACTATTATACACTCACCAGAATGACTAACGTTTAAAAGACACAATACCAAGCATTGGCAAGGATGTGAAGTAGCTAGAACGCTCAATGCATTGCTGTTGAGAAAGTAAAGTTATACAATTACTTTGAAAAATGCTTTTTTGACCATATTTTTTTATACATACTATGGGACCAAGCAATTTCACTCCCAGGTTATTTATCCAATAGGATAACCAAATGGTTAAAAAATAGCCTTAAATTTGAATCGCTAGGAGTATATTAGAGTCTCTGAAAAGATACAACCATGTAGTTTAAGGCTTCCAAGCAGGATTCTCTGAATAGACTACATGCTTTCTATGGATAGGAGTTGTAGACACTACAAGCCTAACCAAAGTCATTGCTTTCTTTCCACCTTAACCGAATGCTACAGTGAGAAGAAGTGATAGCAACAAAAGTGTATATTTCAGGAATCCCAGTTTGATACTCTGTTGGAACTTTACATCCAAATCCATTACTCTCAATGAGCTTACTAAATGATAACTAAGTATCTGTCTTTCCTGTGAAACTGCTAGAATCCTCAACTGTGAGAAAATGGGATGCAGTCATGTTAAGAAACTATTCAAAAGAGTAATTTTTGGGAGTGTGGCCAATAAAGGGGGGCATTTGGAGGATTTTTTTCTGATCTTTTTTGTCTTTGCTCATCTACTAAGTTAGCTGCGTTATGTTGTTTAGGTCACCATCACATGCATCTTTTAGTTAGACTCAACATTTATTACTTCAGGGATTTGGGCATTCAATTAAAAGTCCTAGGAAGTCAGAGACTTCGGTGATTTGGGCTGTTTTTTCTTTTTTCTTTCTGGCTGGCATAAGGAAAATTTAGAAGATGATGAAAATTTAGAAGATGAGAAAAAATATTTACTGAGCTTTTGATGAAAAATGGCAATAGCTTGAGTCAGGTTTTGATTCTGACATTGGCAAAGTTAAAGTTCATTTCTCAAATCATATGAAACTGTACCTTAATCATAGTATTAACAATATCTTTTGTTTTTAGTTTGCAATTACAGCACTGTTTACTTGTGTTCCTCGAGGAACTATTCCTTTCTAGAACTCCCAAAATTTGTGTTAGGAAGCACTTCTTTACCACTGAAATTGTTCATAAATTCACTAAATAACTAGCGTAATTAACTATCTGCAAGAATTTTCTTAGTCCCATGCTTCTCAAATTATAACAAAGGTACTTCTATCACCGAGGACAATACAAAGTCACAAGACAAAAAAGGCACATCTTCAATGGATATCAGGTTTACTTCATATTACGTTATATACAAAGAATTTTTTAAAGTCAGATTTAATGAGGTATAATTTCCATAGAATAAAATTCACCTTTTTTGAATGTACAGCTTGAGTTGTGACAAATGAATAAATAATAGATGTGTAAATACCATCACAATTAAGCTGGAGGGCATTCCCATCACTCCCAAAAGTTTCTTTGTGCCATCTAGACAATCTTCCCCCTGCCCTATCTCTGCTGACCACTGATCTGGTCTCTGTTACTATAGATTTGCCTTTTCTAGGTCATAATAATGTATTTTTTCATGTAGCATGATGCTTCTGAGATATATCTATGTTGTTGTGTGTATCAATAATCTGATGCTATTTGTTGCCGGTAAATATAATATTGTATAGCTGTACAATATGTTGTTTATTCATTTACCAGTTGACGGACCTTTGGATTGCTTCCAGTTTTGACTTATTATGAATGAAGCTGTTAGAAACAGACATTTCCCTCTGCCTCTAAAATATCCATATGCCTCACTCTCTTACTTTCTTACAAACTCTGTTCCAATGTCATCTCTTCAGAAAGGCCTTCTCTGACTACTCTATCTGAAATGGCACTTCCCATTATTATCTAGACCCTATCTCTTATTTTATTTCTTCAAAGCTCTTAGCATTAACATCATTTACATTATATATTTTATAAAATATAAAGACATATAGAGAGATTGTACTAGTCACTGTTCTCCAGAGAAACAGAGCGAATAGGATATATCTTTATATGCGCATAAGAACTAGAGGCAATGTGATACATTCATGTAATTTTAAAGCTGAAATCTAGCCTAATTCAGTTATTTATACCTGACAGAAAATTAAGCCCAAGGTAGTGATATACTTTGGTCTTACATTCAGTCTATTACTCTTTTTACTACTCATATGCAATGCTATTTTCAGAAGCTACTGTGCTACTGTTATACATAAAGCAAAACAAAATAATTATTCTTAAGAAAACAAAAAGCATTCTAAATTTAAAAAATTATTCTAACTTATACAGAAATTATGTGGAAAATGGAATTTATATCTAAAATTGTAAAGACTGTCTGGAAAAGTGCATCAGATTTCCAATTTTAAGCTTCGAGTCAGTACATAAAGAAAATGCTAAATAAAATTACTTACTTTTGAGTTTGGCAGTTCGAATTATATCCATAAGGCACAATCCCAGAAGGCTGGAACAGTTATACAGGACATCAAACCCCTGTAGCTTGCTTTGATACGTCCCACTCCTATCTTTCAACACAGGAAGTTAACAGGTGCCTCACTTTGATTTACAAAAAGCTATGATTTAGAAACAACTAGGTAGGAAATTTACCTTTGTAAAGGGCATACTGACAATATTTCTATTAGCTACAGAGATGTAATTATTGTTCCTGGGGTTGTTGGAAGAAAACAAAATAATTTAACAATTCTGCAGAAGCAGTCCTACAACTGGGTACAAATGTGAGCTTTGCTGAATTAATAACAAGAGAGGACTTCAGGTAGTACTTTGTGTGTCCTTATTTTTTTCTGATTAGAACAAAATCACAGCATATGAAATTTTCCACAGTCTCCATATGTACAGCATTTCGTCTCTTTTGTACAGAAAAACCTTTCTGCCATCTTCAGTCAAATGAAATGTTTATGTTCACTGACTGTTGACTGAGTCCACAAATTCCTTGTGAAATGAGTTCAGGGTAATTCTGTTTATGGGAACTCAAGTACATCTGTACACTGTATCGTAAACTTTAAAAAGTATACTAATCCATAATTATTACCTGTAAAAGATGTATTAGTACAGCAACGCTACAAGGAAAAACTAGTGTTTTGGTTAGTTTTCTTTTTATTTTATTTTCCTTTAAAATATGAACCTGGAATTCTCACTTGGTTCTATGATCAGAATGTGAATATAATTTTCTTTTACTTAACTTGGATCCTACAATTATGTTTATTCTCATAGGGCCTAACATTTCCCCAACACCTGTACAGTTGTCATTTCTGACTAGTATCAAACATATAATGTTAGCTTAAATTCTGTTAATTTTATTCCCCAAAATGCAATAGAAGATAATATAAAATAATTCTAAGATACCTTGAGTAAATATTCATTAAGATCAATCTTAACATCAAGACATTTCCTTGGGGAATGTAGAAAAGAACATGGACTCTAGCTAGAGTATAATATTTTGGTGGTGTCACTTACTATGTGTTATGATTATGGGCAAGTCAACTAAGCTAAGATAATAACGCCCCTTCATCAAACTGGTAGTAGGATCAAGGACATCCCATACATACAAGGCTCTATAAATAGTAAAGTATTACACACATGTTAGCTTTGGTGTTTTTTTTTTTTTAATTTATATTTCAAAGCAAACCTATAAAAGCCACTATCTCTGGCCAATGAAGATTATCAATAATAGGCTCTTACAGATTTGCTTCAAATCTCAAAGATACCCTACTAAGTCCACTCCTGTCACATTTGAATAGATTTATTATGTATTCCTGAGTACAGAGATCTTCAACAGAACAGTTCATGTGTAAAATAACTTTAAATTTCTAAAAAGTATTCATTTTTTATATCTATATTAGTCCTAAGCATCAGCTTTAAGATGATGAAAACAGCAACAAGTTTTAATGAATCTCAGGGCTCCAATTTACCAGGAGAAAAGTACAGAAAGAGGCAAAGAAAATAAGGCAACTTCTCTGATGCTGTTTGCTAAAATGAATACCTTATTTAACATGTTATAAGTTGTGTATGAATTTACATCTTTAGTTTTGTTTTTCCTGTTTTATAACACAAACAGGATAAAAATATACTTAAGAAATATTTGCTAGAAATAAAAGCAATACCAACATTGAATAAATGTAAACAAATATGGTAAGCACGCCTACACAAAAATCAGCACACACTATTTTTAATCAAAACCCCAAACCACCAGGGCATTTTTATGGCTTATAAATGAAGAGGACCTTTCAAACCAGTGCCACCAATTCAAACAGTGAGTCACTTCAAGACTGATAAAAGTAAGATCACAATCTAATGTAAGACCGACACCTAGATGTTATAAAATGTAGACAACTCTCTGAAATCATCCCCTCCTAGTAAAGCATTCATAAAAATTCCTTTTGCTTTTGTAAAAGTGATGGGATAGGATTCCAACAGAATATGGTCATGTGTTTATTTTCTTATTTTCCTTAAGTTACCCTGTATATATTCGTATCAATCTTCTACAATCAGATTTTAAACTCCTTGAAGCCAGGAATCACAACTTTCTTATGACTAACAATTGGATGTAATATGTTCCAAAAAAGAAAAAAGTCTGAAGACTTTAGTAGCTGAGCAACTGTATTGGCAGTCCTTCAACACTGATAAAAGAAGTAATCTAAAATTATTAATGAGACAAGAAATTTCTAGGTTCAAAGATGTGATGAAATAAAGATGAACATAAAGCATACAAATTTCCAAGTATTAGAGAAGGTACACATAAACAATCGAATGCTAAACATCCTGATGTCATACACTGAAGAACTCTATGGTTAAATTCTTTGTGGTTTTCTTAGAAAAACATCATTTAATATCTACTTACCAAAATAGGACTGTTCTTAATTCTCATTTCTTCACATGGGTTTAAATTTATGGTTACTACTAGAAATGTTATTGTTAAGTCTACATAAATGTAAATAAAACATTTCCCAACTATTTAAAGCACAAATTTAGCATCAAAGTAGCATGCACTGATATTATATTTTTGAATTACAAACATAGTTAAGGTAAGGCTCGTTTATTAATAAAAGCAGCTGAAGTAATACTCAGTATATGCCAGGCACTGTGCTAAGAGTTTTATAAATATAATCTCATAGAACAGCAGAGTCCCTGTTTTACAGAGGTTATCTCTTTTTAACCTGTGGTCATACAATTGTGGTCACAAAAACAGGATCCGAATTTCAATCAAATCAGGTCTACCTAATTCCAGAGCTGAGCTCCTACCACCAGAAAACAAGCTATTTTTCCAATTAAATGTCACATCATTGACATCTCTCACCTGTAGAATGTACAGAAGTTTGATTCTTTTTAACGGTTCGAAACCAACAACTGTAAACTGTACTCTCCTATTTGGGGCTTGGAATCTTGGTAGGATGGGGAAGACTGTGGTTGGCATATTTCAAAAGCCCTAGAGACAGATGCTTCAGAGACATTAATACTTTTTTAATGATGCCAATAGCAAAACTGAGCTGTCTCTTTTAGGGGAAAATATCCCTAGCATATACCTTGTATACTCAAAAGTACTTCTATCACAGCATTAGGCATATTATATGTCACTATCTACTTTATTGCTCTACTCACCCCACTGCCTTCTGCCTTTTTATCTTTGTGCCCCCTGGGCCCACAGAGTTCACTAGAAAATAGAACATTTGTATCATATTATGACCCCAATAGTTAGACTGGGGATCTGACCAGATAATTCTTGCATTAAGGGATAAATTGGGTCCACTGGATTCTGATCTTTCGTTCTAGATCCCTTCAGCAACTGAACTTTAATATCAATAAGTGAAGAAGTCCAGAAGAAGAGCTTCAATGTGCAGTCCTCCCTGGCGGATGTACTGGACAGTGGTTAAGAGTCCCCAGTTTTAGAATCATAGACAGACAACAAACTGATGATTACCACATAAATGGGTGGCAAGGAGACTGGGTAAAAAAGAGGAAGGGATTAAGAAGTAAAAATCAGTAACTGCAAAACAGTCACAGGGATGTGGAGTACAGCATAGGGAATATAGTCAATAATACTGAAATGGCTCTGTATGGTGCTAGGTGGGTACTAGAGTAATGGGCGGGGGGGAGAGGATTACGTAAATTATATAAATGTCTAACCACTATGCTGTACGCTTGAAACTAATATAAAATTAAATTTAAAAAAAAAGAGTCCCCACTGTTAATCCAGATTCTGCCATGAATTCCTGAGCGACCATGGGCAATATTATCCATTTCTTTAATACTCAGGTTTGTCAATAGGCAAATATATGAAGACACATTATAGTCACAAAGTAAGATGTTAGGTTTTGTTTTTCCCTAACTAAATAAGAGATTAACCTTTTACATGTCTGAAATTTAGTTCTTCCTTTATAACATAAGGGTATTTAAGTACATTATCTTAAAGACTCTGACCTTTCTTACTAATCTATAATATATGCTACAAATTAAGAAGATATAGACCATGAGGCATTTTAAGAATCATGGGCCATAAAAAGTGTGGTGAATAAGTGGAAAACTGAGCAAACATGAACATTAACTGCCATAACAGTGCATAATGCTAACTGCTTAAATTGGCTCTCACTTTTATGAGCTATAAATCAAAATAGCACTTTTGCAAAATATTCCAAAAGAAGACCATATGGATGGTTTGTAGTAATAAGCTCTACTTAAAATGAACATTTATAAAAATGGTTTTTATATTTCACCTTATTAATAGTCTAAAATTGCATTATATCCTCCAAATGTCTTGATGAACTAACTTTAAAAAAATATAGAAATATCATGATACTGAATTAAGTACTGTAAAAAGACAAAAGGTTGATAAGAGTTGTGGGGTAAGGCAGAATGAAGGGATATATAAGTGGAGCACCGGGGCTTTTTAGGACAGTGAAACTATTCTGTATGATGCTGTCATGGTGGAAACATGTTATTTATACATTTGTCAAAATCCATAGAATGCATATGGCTCATCAATTATAACAAATGCACCCAACTAATGCAAGATGTTAATAATAGGGGAAAGGGGGAAGGAAGAGAGTACATAGGATTCTGTACTTTCTACTCATTTTTCTGTAAATCTAAAACTGCCCCCCAACATAAAGGCTATTAATAATAATAATAATAAAAGTTTTGGCAAAAGGTAATGATGATAGTTATACAACATTGTGAATGTAATTAATGCCACCAAACTACACACTTAAAAATGGTTAAAACAGTAAATTCTATGTTATATATATTTTACCACCATAAAAAATGGTCATAGACACTCCTTGTTTTATAAGAAAATACTTGTGATTCTAGAAATAAAAATGCTAGCAATGAATCACAATCCAATGTAGAAATTAGTGAAAATCTTCATGGCAAAATTTTCATGGAATACTACTCTACTATAATAATATTTAATTTTTTATTTTAAGTACTTCCATATTTAAAAAATAAACAAGTGACAACAACAAAAAACAGAGCCTCAAGAGATCTGTCAATATGGAAAGCCCCATAGCTCCCAGGTCCTTCCTCTCACAAACAAAAAGCCCTGGATATAATACAACAAAAAAAGCACAGAAGTTTCTGAAAGGTATAAAAAATGATGGCTGCCTAAGGACATCATGACTTGAGAAATAAACAGCAGTGAGTCTCCTCGTTTTCCTTATTACTTCCCATATATCCCAGACACGGGACTGCAGAAGACTCCTTGTGAGCCTGCCAAGAGGCAGAGACCAGAAAAAACTCCAAAAAAAGCTTATTTCCTCCATAGCCAATGATCAAGAAAAGGTGGAGCAACAACAGAAAACATTTTTGGCAATACTAACCCCACTCTATCCAATCACCAATGGAAAAACTGCACCCTCCGCTTTCAGCAGGCCAAATGAGAAGTTAAATTTCCATCCCAAAATCCCCACATTACTCTGTACCTGCACATACAAAAGCAAACAACCTAATTCATCCATTAGTAGTATATCGGGCAGCTTGGCAGGCTGATGATCTTCCATCCTGCACCAAGGAGAACCAGGGTGTACTCCAAATTCATTGCTGGGATTTTATCAGTGGGCAAAGGGGGAAACTGATCTTAAATTCGTCTCTATTATTCGCCTTGCTGTTACCAGAACTCCCACAATGGAGTAGCACCTGCAAGGTGGAGCAGAAAGCTGATCCTCTACTACTACCCGCCAGTGAGATTTATTAAGAAGGCAGTCTATTCCTGCTGCTAGTGGGGCCAGGAAGGAGCTGGGCCTCAACCCCAACACAGAATCAACGAGACGAACCAAGGTAGTACCAGTAGTGCTAGCACCCAATCCTCCTCATCCTTTCCCTTAGCATCAGTGAGGCCCAGTGTAGAGCTGACTAGCCAAGCACAGTTGGTCAACACTCCTGTTCCCCAGGCCCCTGGTGTCAGCAGAGCTCAAGTGGAAGCAGAGTTCCAACCTTATTCTGCATCAATAAGGCCAAAGGACATGGCGAGATGCAGAGCTAGTTGGCACTCCGCTTTCCTCATCCATCCCCTGGTGGCAGCCAGATCAGCAGAGAACTGATAATACAACCCATATCCCAAAGAGGAAAACAAAGCAGAGTATGTCAGTGTTCTATTTTTGCTGTACTGGTCTTGGCGCATGGGGTGGGGGGCAACAACACCTGGACCTAGTAGGAATCTGAACATACATCCCCCTGGCTCTCATGTAACACTCCAACAGGGGGCCTAGTTGATTAAAAAGGGGGGTGGGGAGATTAAATAGGGTCCAGAATATAATATCTCAGGATATTAGAGTCTCAGGATATAATATCTGTGATGTAATAAAAAATCACTGCCATACCAAGAAAATCAGAAAATCACAACATGAGTAAGAAAAATATAACCAACAAATGTCAAAACCAAGATGAATCAGATGTTGGAATTATCTGACAAAGATTTTAAAGCAGCCATTGCTTCAACATGCTTCAACAAGCCATTAAAGTTCTCTAAAATCAAATGAATAAGGTTTTTAAAATAAATAGAAATTATAGAACTGAAATATATACCAACCAAAATAAACTCACTAGATGAATTCAACACTAAAGAGGAGATGACAGAGGAAATCTTCAGGCCCAGATGGTTTCACAGGCAGATTCTACCAAACACTTAAAACAGAATTAACATCAATTTTCCACAATCTGTTTCAAGAAATTAAAGATGAGGTAAAACTTGCCAACTAATTTTATGACTAGTATTATTCTGATATGAAAACAAAGTGTAGTACAAGGTAATCAGAGCACAACAAAAAGAAAATATGGTAGCACAAAAAAAGGAAACTACAGACCAATATCCCTCATGTATTTAGATGCAAAATTCCTCAACAAATATTAGCAAATCAAATCCAGTAATATACAAGAATAATTATACACAATGACCACTGGAATTTATTCCAGGTATGCAAGGCTGGTTCAATATTTGTAAACTAATGAATGTAATCTACCATATCAACAGACAAAAGAAATCATATGATCATGTAAACTGATGTAGACATAGCATTTGAAAGCATTTGCTGAGAATTTTTATCATGAAATGGAGGAAAGACTAGTAGTTGCCAGGGATTAAGGGGTGGGGCAAAGGGCTGCCTATAAAGGGCAACTAGAGGAATCTCTGTGGCAAACAAATTGTTCTGGACCTTGACTGTATTAATATCCATGTCCTGACTGTAATATCGAACTGCAGTTTTGTAAAATGCTACCACTGGGGTAAAATAAGTAAAGGGAACAAAGGATTTCTCTATACTATTTATTAAAACTGCATGTAAATCCATTATTATCTCAAAATTAAAAGTTTATTTTAAAAAATCCAATATATCAGTTCTAAAACTGTAATAGTCTTACCATATAATGTTTCATTATATTTTTCACTAGCTTCCTTAAGAGACATTCATGAAAAAGGAAACAGTGTTATTTGAAGGAAGACAGTAATATTAATTTCTTTTTATTTTTTTCACTAAGAACAGAAAACACACACACACATCTCAGTTTTTAAGGAAAAAACATAAATTACAAACAGCCAAAATCATGCATTTGTATAATGCTTTATATTTTTCAAAGGTCTTGAAAACACAATCTTCATAGAGCTTTACAATAATATTTGAGTTTTAGAATTAAAGAGCAGATAATTTCATTCTCATAAAAAAATAAAAGATAAGCAACCTGGCCAACACAAAACAAAGTAGTGGCTAAGATAAAATTAGATTCAAGATTTACTAACAAGTCTATATCTAGTATTTTTTCTACCACATCAATTTCTTAATAATTCAGAGGGGATGTGGTTCCATAAAATATATATTTCAAGTTTATATTTTGTTAATTTTTTTAAAAGAATGTCTGATTTGTATTACCATTGTGCTTTGTATTATGTGTTCTCTATTTTGATTTGTATTACCACTGTGTCCTCTATTTTGTTTTATTGTTGTTTAAATTTAAAAACATTACAGAAAATAATTAAGAACACGTAAAATGTAGAACTCTCCAACTAAATTTTAATATGGGATTATTAAAAATTGCTTTTAAAACACACTCCCTCAGCATAAATAACTGCCATTACTCCTCAAATCTGAGACACCCCGATTACAAGAAACCATTGATTAACACAATCTTAGGGGTAAATATCACCTTAAGTATACATATCAATTTAAAAATATCTTACTTTCAGGAAGCTAAAACACAAATCCTTAAATTAAGGACATCTTGTATTTCATAAAATCCTAAAATTGTAAAGATCACTATATATATATATATAGTGATCTCTATTCTAGCCAAATGTGGAACCAAGTCTCAGGTTACACCATCTGTCTGGTCACAATTAAAATCAATTAGAAATTAGAACCCAAGTCTCCTAATCCCAAGAGTCCAATGAAAAAATTCTGTATGAAACAAGTAATTTTAAAGGCGCATCTCTAAAATGGTACAACATACTGTATTAAAATATTTCCTAGAATATATTCTTGATGATTAAGTTCTATTAAGTGTTCTAGGATATATTCTCTTGTGAGTTCTTTACACACACACACACACACACAATCTTCTTTATCCATTCATCCATTGGCGGACACTTAAATTTCTTCCATATCTTGGCTATTGCAAATAATACAGCAATGAACATGGGAGTGTAGATACATGTTAGAGATCTTGTTTTCATTTCCTTTGGATAAAAACCCAGATGTGGGACTGCTGATCATATGGTAGTTCTATTTTTAATTTTTTTAAGGAAACTCCAAACTGTTTTCCATAGTGGCTGCACTAATTAATGTCCCTACCAGCAGTGTACTATGTATGGTTCCTTTTTCTCTACATCCTTGGCAAAACTTCTCTTGCCTTTTAGATAATTAAAATTCTAACATGTGTGATGTGACATCTCATTGTGGTTAAGATTTGCATTTCCCTTATGATTAGTGATAATGAACATCTTTTCAGGTACGAATTGCCAATTTATATATCTTCTTTGGAAAAATATTCAGTTCCTCTGCCCATTTTTTAATAGACTGGGTTTTGTTTTTATTTTTTTGCTACTGAGTTGTATGAGTTATTTACTTTGGATATTAATCTACGATTTGCAAATACTCTCTCACGTTTCGAAGGCTGCCTATTCTTTTTGTTCATGGTTTCCTTCACTGTGTAGACATTTTTTAGATTGATATAGTCCTGCCTGTTTATTTTTCCTTTTGATGCCTTCACTTTTGGTGTCAAATGCAAAAAAAATTATTGCCAAGGCTGATGTCAAAGAACTTAATACCAGTGTTTTTTTCTAGGAGTTTTATGGTTTCAAGTCTTATATTCAAGTCTTTAACTTATTTTGAGATAGTTTTTGTGTATAATGTAAGATAGTGGTACAGTTTCATTCTTTTGCCTGCTGCTATTTAATCTTCCTAACACCGTATATTGAACAGATTATCCTTTCTCCACTATATATTCTTGGCTCCTCTGTCATAAATTGGTCCCTATTCTGTTTCATTGATTTGTATGTCTATTTTTATGCTACTATATTGTTTTAATTACTATAGTTCTGTAATGTAGCTTGAAATCAAGAAATCTTATGCCTCCAACTTTGTTCTTTCTCGCTTGTTTTGGCTATTCAGGGTCTTTTTTGATTCCATACAAATTACAGGGTATTTTTTCCATTTCTTTGAAAAATACAAATATTACCTTTGATGAATTAATCCTTTTATCATATAGAATGACATTCTCTATCTCTTGTTACAGTCGTTAGTTTTAAGTCTATTTTGTCTTATATACCGACTCGCTTTCTTTTGGTTTCTATTTAAGTGAAATATCTTTTTGCATTCCTTCACTTTCAGTCTTTGTGTGTCCTGAAAGCTAAAGTAACTCACCTGCAGGCAACATATAATTGGGTCTTTTTTTTTTTTTAATTCGGCTACTCTATGTCTTTTGATTGGAGAATTTAATCCACTCACATTTTAAAGTAATTATTCATAAGAATGAACTTACTCTTAATGTTTTGTTAATTATTTTCTGGTTATTTTGTAATTCCTTTGTTCCTTTCTTATTCTCTTGCTCTCTCCCTTTGATTTGATGATTTTTCTGTACTGGTATGCTTAAATCCCTTTTTCTCTTTTCTGTATCTACTACAGGTTTTTGCTTCTGGCTACCATAAAGCTTACATAAAACATCTTACAGTTATGCGTCCATTTTAAGCTGATAGCTTAACTTCAAACACGTACAGAAAGCTCTACAATTATATACTTCCTCCATATTTTATGTTTTTGATTTCACAACTTAAACCTCTTTACTGTGTGTATCCAATGGCAAACTATTATATAGGTATTTTAATACTTGTGTATTTTAAACTTCATACCATAGTTATAAGTGCTTTAGTAACCAGCATTATCAGGATATTCTGAATTTACATATATATCTTTACACACATATTTATATATACGCACAGACACACATATCTTTATTAGTGAGTTTTATGCTTTTCAAATGCTTTCCTGTACTAATTAGCATTCTTTCATTTCAGGTTGAAGAACTCCCTTTAACATTTCTTGTAAAGTCAATGTAGTGTTGATAAACTTCTTAGCTTTTGCTTGTCTGGAAAACTCTCTCTCCTTTAATTCTGAATAACAGCTTTACTGAGAGAGTATTCTTGGTTGGAAAGTTGATGCTGAAAAATCTCTGAATAGTCTTATAGGGGTTCCCCTATGCAAAACAAGTTTTTTATCTCTTGCTGGTTTTAAGATTCACTCCTTGTCTTTAACTTTGGATAATTTAATTATATTGTGTCTTGGAGTATATCTCTTTAGAGTCATCCTTTTTGGTATTTTTGCAGTTCCAGCATCTGGCTATCTTGTTTCTTTTACCAAGATAGGAACGTTTTTAGCCATTATTTCTTCAAAGTACCTTTCTACCGCTTTCACTCACTCTTCTCCTCTGGGACTCCTATAATTGGTCTGCTTTGTGGTGTCACATTAGTTAAGCAATCTTCACTCTTTTTTCTTCTTTTCTTTTGCTCCACTGATTGGAAGTATAGCACTGCCCTGTCTTCAAGTTCACTGATTCTTTCTTCCATTTGATCTACAGGATATGGACACTTCTATTAAATTTTTCAGTTGATATTGTATTCTTCAGTTCTATTATTTGTTCGTTATTTTTTAATATTTTCTTTTTGTTGAAATTATCATTTTGTTCATGCATTGTTCTGTTAACCTCAATGAGTATCTGTATGACCATTATTTTGAACTACTGAGTAAATCGCCTGTCTCTATTTCATTAAGATCTATTTCTGTAGTCTTACCTTATTCTTGTTTCAAAAATATTCTTCAGTTTATTTATTCTCCTCAACTCTCTGTGTTGGTTTCTGCACATTAAACAACCACTTCTAGGCTTAACAGAGTAGTTGCCTAGAGTAAGTGTAGCTTGTGAATCAGCTCAGTCCTAGTTCTTGACTGACTCTCAAATCTATGTGACTGATAAAACCACATTATTTGTATTGAAGATGTGTCAAGACACATTAGTGTCCTAAAGGGGAATATCACAGTCAGCACCTAGATGCAGTCTGGCTGAAAGCCAAAACCTGAAGCAGTATGCAGTTAGGACCTTCCAGGGAGAAACTGAGAGGGGGAAATTTTTTCCTGATGTATCTGCAATGAGTCTGAGTATATTACTGGGGGAGTGGGAGCAGATATTCCTGAGTCTGTCGAGAACTTGTTTGCTAGTGTCTTATAGGATTTCTTAATACATACCCCTTTAGTTATCAGATCCAGGTGATTCAGAAGTCCAACCCTCTGGCAGCAGTTGCAAAAGCCTGGGTTCCAGATATGTCTACAAGTTCCTTCCAGTGAGATTTTGGTGACTGGGAATGGACTAAAGGGAAAGGGCAGGGGTAGTTTCTGCCAGGTTCTCTATTCTCTGGGAGTATAATAGTTAGCCTTTAGATTAAGTGCCATATCGAGTGGGTATATTCTCTTTCTCCCAATGTAGGATTCAATAAGCTAGTTTTCTGGATTTCTTTTTAAGGGAATTTCCTGGTATGAAGCTGGACATTGGGTATTTCCAAGAGAAGAAGGGATTTAGGTAGCCTTCTGTGTCATCATCTTTGCGGCTTATCTCCTGATTTTTCTTCTCAAGTGAAGATTTAAATCTGTCATAAAAGCAGTCTCAGAAATAGAAAATTACAAAACAGTATGAGCCTAAACTGCTAGGCTATTTAAAGTGGACTAAAATTCACACTTAGGTCCAGACACAAATGTAAAGGGATTTGCTCATCACAAACTCTCTTCTCTATCTCCTCAATCATAACTGGGAAGCTTTGACATCAGAAAGGACTCTGTACTTAAATGTAGACAGTGACATTAAGAGTGGCCAGGTGCTCATTTTGCAGCTGTCTGAAGCATCTTAGATTTTTTGAAAAGTTTCTTCTACGCCTTGACCACAAAGAGTGCCATTTCCCAAACTGAGTTTTAAATTTAAGAATATGACTTTCAGCTTTTATTTATTAACAAATAGCAATCACACATGAACAAAGGGAAAAAAAACTCTGTAAAACTACTACTGTTAAGTAAATACACTTAAAAAAATCAGAAAGCGAATAATAAACATACGTTTCTATAGAAGTTGTATTTACTAATTTCTTTTGGCAAGCTTCCTACATATGATAAATGAAAAGGCAATGATAAAAAATATAAAACTAAACGAAGCAGGATAGGATCCTAAAATGTTAGAAATTATGTACTTCTACCCATTTATTTTACCAGTAATAAAATGAAGATCTAGCAATTATAAATTTCATAGTCACCAATCAATTATGAAAAGCTAAGGGAAAAAAAAGAAAGAAAGAGAAAACCGAGATCTCCTATACAAGACATCTGTGCTTTCAGTTAACATCAAGCTTTTTCCCACAGGTAAGTATAGAAATGTAAATAAATGTAATATTCCATAAATAGTAAGATAACTGAACCTATCTTAATTTGCACTGAGTAATAGGAAAGCTACATAGCCATCTGATTTCCTATCAAGAAGTCAGGGGGCGAGGATTGGAATAACTTCTAAACTGGAAAAAGACTACATTATTAAAACACAAAATCCTGACACCAAGAGAAGGAAAAGCATCAATGTTTTTAGGACCTATTATATGCCAACCAGAAATCAATACTTGATAAATGTTATCTTCTTTACATTAACTTCAGAATCCTGTAATGGAACTTTTAAATCATCTTGATTCCAATCTAGTTCCACTATTTTATGAGCTGTTACTTTGTATGGGTATTTAACTTCTAAATATGTAAATTTCCACATCTGCAAAATAAAATGTACTACCCCCATACCTCATAGATTATGACAATTAAATGGGTTAATATAAAGTACATAGATTAGTACACAAGAAATATTTAATTAGCCTCAAACCAATGGTAATAAAGGCATTTTCTCCAATTTATGGATGAAAAAACTAAGGGTCAAGAAAAAAAAAAACTATTTGTCCATATCATTTAACTAATCAGGGACAAGATCTGAACCTGAGTTTTTCTAACACTAAAGCCCTTGCTCTGTTATGCAATCAACCAGAAAACACTTTTGAAATCTCTACCAAAAGATTCAGAAGGAAAGCAAACCTTCAAAATGCTTTCTTAAGAAAAAAGTGTGTGTTGTGTTTACAGGTGAAGATCAAATAATGTACTTTACTATACTATAATTCTTTGAATATTCAATGCGTGATAAGTCGTTGTTAACCAGAATATTTAATATCTTGATCTGTTAGATAATGGAATCCATAATAAACAAAATATGTACATAATATGCAAGATTGCATACTGGATGCCAAGAGAACAAAAACATGAGTAAGATACACTAGAGTAGCTTACAATGTATTAGAGCAAAAGACATGCAAATATAACCACAATAAAATCAATGAATGCTTAGTGCCATAAAAATAAGGTACCCAATTAGTGTAAAGAAAAGAATAGATTTCATACATGAAATGGAAGGAAACAGAGGAATCTAATTACATATTTTAGAGATAAGAAAACTAAAGCCTAAGAAGTTACACAATTTACCAAAACTCATTAATTCAATCACTCAAAAAATTGTTTGACCTAGCCTACTTTCTAGGCCTTTAGGGATAAAGCAAAGAACAAAGCAATGGCCCTATACTCTTAGCTTACATTCTAAAGAATAAAATGAAGTAAAAAACAAATAAATGTATAAGATAAAAACAGAAATAAATGCAATAAGTAAAATAAAGAAGAGAATTAAAGGATGATGAGTGTTATTTTAGATAAGGTGGTTGCCAGGGTAATAATCTCAGATGGGATAACATTAGGAGAGACCTAAGTAAAAGGACTTAAAAATTGAGAGGTGTAGGCTAGGAAGAGAATTCTAAAAGAAAGATGTAGCAAGTGCAAAGGCCCTTTGGGAGAGTATGCTAGATGCATTTTAGAATCTAAAAAACAACTTCTTTGCATTCTGATTCATATCTCTTTCCACTGTAGCACAATATATACTTATGTATACTTCAGTGCTTACCATCATTAAACCATGTTATTCCTACAAGTAATTTGAATTCACCTCATAGTAGTCCTTCTATTCTGCTATATGGGTGGAAAAATTATTCACTGTATAATAAATCCTCTTTAAAGTGGCTAATATCATTGGCAGTTTCTTAGAAAGAACTTTTTAAAAAATGTCAGAAATCATTTGTCTTAATTACCAAACATGAAATTACACTGGGCAAAAGCAAATTTTGTAAGTTAACAACAGAGAGAGAGAAAGAAATCTTTTAGATAATTACTGTATCACTCAGAGCTCTTATATAATCATACCCATTGTTATGAGTTAGATTAAAATAGTTTTCTCCATTTTCTATCTTTATTTAATAACAATTTTTAAAAGCCAACCAGTTATAAATATCCTTAACTGTCTCTTGTAACCTGAAAATAATTATGCACATAATGTATGTACTGAAAAACTGTATGCAGCAAAATCAAAACATTCAAAGAAAGAATAAGCATATGATGAAATGCTCAGAACGCTAGATAGAAATTTAATCTGTTTAAGTGTCAAAAGCACAACACTTTAAGAAATAATTAAAAGCCAAAAGAAAGATTTTTTTTACTTGCCATGTGCATAAATCATAACTTGGCATTAAAGCTTGGAGTCTTAAATCAGAAATAAAACCTTCGAAATATCAGTCTCTAGAAAGAAAAATATAATTTTAATGTGAATATATTTCAGGTTCATTTCAGTTCAGCTAATGAAAAATGTTACGGTTCTCATCAGTCCACAATTTCAGAGAAACATGGTTCCTTTTGAAAAGCATGCCTCAGAAAAGTGCATGCACCAGTCCTATTCATTTGACCAGATCTATAGAGTAAAACATAAGATGGGATTTGAATAAGAGAACTGCAGTGGCTATTTATCAGAAAAGGTAAAGTAAGATTTTTTAAAATCAATCCCCAGGCTAAAAGACCACCCAAAAACATTTGCACTGGTCAAATCTTATAAAATCAAAGAGGAAGTTCTCACCACCAAAGAAAACAATACTCTTTCCAGAAGAATTTATTTGTGAGACAAATCAAACCCTTTAAGCTTGATACCCCTTTTTTAGTCAAGAATAGCGAAATAATTTTATTTTGATTGTAAAGCCATTACATAGTAACCCTATGTTCTCTGATGTCACACCACATGTAGACAATTGGCCACTTTTAATAAATATAGGATTAGAAATATTTTTTAAAAATTATCATAGAAAAATCCCTTTATACAAACAAAATTTAAAATTTTAACTTTTATCTTCTTTTGGCACTAGACTAAGGGAATTTCCCACTGCATGCAGTCTCAATGCATCCTATATTCATCACTACTGTTCTGCACAATGGCATTCTGAAAGCTGTAAAAGATGTTCCAAAAAAAAAAAAGTTCCATCATTAGACTATGGGACCATTACAATGAACAAATAAAATAGGTTTCTTTACTATTAAAACTTGTTTTAAAAGCTTTAATATGTATTTCTAAACTCCAACTGATGTTATACGGTATGAAATAATTCTCAAAATATGTGACTAAGGAATAAAAATTCAATGAACAAAAAATTTATATACATCTTGAAAATTTTTCAAATTCCATGAAACACAGTTTGAAGAATGCTATTGTAAGTGCACACTAAAATAAATGAGAAATTCTAATTGGCCCACAGAAACCAATGGGTTCAATGCAAAGCTTCCCAAAGCGAGACACAACATATACCCTGTGCTGTCAAACCTGACATTAAACTTCATGAATGTGTATACAAATTAAAGATATTTAAACAAGCCAATTCTTTGGCTGAAACTTTCTGGAAAAAAAAAAATACTTCACTATTTAATTAACAGAAGACTTAAACAGACATAATATATCAATACTGGCTCATCAATTGTATTAGAAACAGGGAGGGGGAGCATTGGTGGTAGAAGCTGACATATGGAAACCCTCAGTACTTTCAGCTCAATTTTTCTGTGAACCTAAAACTGCTCTTAAAAAATAAGAACTAAAAAAAATAAAGACTATAAATTTTTTAAAACAGCACAATATGAAAGAAAAGTTATCTAAATTCAAACTTTATAAAATTTTTGTTTTTAATGAATCACAAATTCCACAGTAAGACCAATTTAAAAATATTTATGTCATCTACTCTAGGAGAAGAAGAGAGGATATCAGGACTCTCATTGTCCATGTCTTAAAACAACTCAGGTCATGAGAATGAAAAAAAGCTAATATACCTAAGTGTCTTAACTGATGTTATCAAATTTTATACCTCCTACATGTCTATATGTCATTGCAGTCACCTCATATTCATTTATTTTACTAGGTAAACTGATGTCAAAGAGGCTGCTATGTCCAAGAGGGCAACATTAAGTTCACAGGAAAGCTATGACATAGAAATAAGTTCTCCTATCTCTTAGTACTCCCATTTTCCAAATTCTTCAATTCAGATTTCTTAAAATTGCTATTCCCAGAGTATTTCTAATATCTTTTATAGGCAGTAACTTGAACTCAGTCAATTTAGTCCATTTAAATTCTCTCAGTCTTCTGATGAAAAGTCAGGATTCTCATTTTGGTATTATCTCATCCTAGTTTTGATATTGTTTGTGGAAAAAAAAATGAGGGTTTACAGAAAAATAAAAAATAAAAACAAAAAACTATTTCCCATTTACATAATATTTTATTAAAACAAAATTGCTTGAAATGCAAAATCTGACAAGTGTAAAAATTATGTGCTTTGAAATGAAAATAAAGAATTGAAATCAAGTTAAATTAGCTTACTTCAAAGAATAAGTTTAAATTTATTTTGTAGCTTTATTTTTTAGAGGGTGCATATTGACTATATCTCAAATAAGTTAGCCTAACAAGGGCAATAATTAGGCAATTTTTTGTTTCTCATTTTGTTTAATAAACTAAAACTATTTAAATAAGTGGTCTTAGGTCTCAGAAATGTTTTACACATTTTATAAGCTTTTATCACATAAAAAAAGTAAAACTCATTCAATATTTTTCTGACATAATATTTCCAATCAAAGCAAAATGGTTAGCCTTGATAAAAGGTAGAATGAACTTAGTAATTTGTTGATTATGACTCAACACATCACATTAAGTTAAACGTCTACTGCAGACATTTTAGCTACAACATATGTGATAAGTCAGAAATATAAAATTCCATGAGGTTTAAGACAAAAAAAATAAAATAAAATAGATTTAAAACCTCTGACTTCTAGTATCCTAGAATATAGGCAGATATGAACAACGTAAAATTTTAAGAAAACGTATCCCACTCTTCAAACCATATAAAAAGGTGTTGTGAACAGTCTGAATACTCTAGATTTGATGAGGGTACTTACTGTAGAAACCAGGAAAAAACAGAAACAATACTGATACGGTTCCACAAAACACTATTTGAGTGTTTCACTACAGGTTATGATTCATTAGGAGACTATGACCAGCAGTTTTTAAAAAGTGAAATATCAAAATGTATGTGTGTGAAGTTAGGAACAAGTATTGCTCTTTGAAACATTTGATTCTGATTCATACACATACATGTATAAACACACCCACACGCATATATCAAAAAAGTCTAAAAACACTTATATATAAATATATGTACATTGATTCCTAATATAAAATGTATTGTAAATAGGCCATGATCAGAAAAATTTGAAGTCCTAAATAAAATGTCTTAAAATGCAGTTACAAATTATAAAATGGATAATTTTCATTAAGAATCTTTGGTATTCTCACCAAAGATATTTTAATATTTCAAGATTATATCATTAAAAACAAAATCTGTAATATCAAATTAAATATTAAGATACTGTACCAAATTCATTTTAGTATTCCCAGGGCCTAGCAAAGAGTAAAAGTTCAATAAATACTTGTTTGTTGAACAAAACTGAATAAGTATTCCTATTCGCTTTCATAGAAAAGTTCTATCAACAGGTCACATGTCATAACAAAAATTAGTATTATATAGAATTCCTGGAAAGAGCGAGTCTTCGTACAGACTAAAAGACTTTGGTAACCATTAAAGAAAATTAACTTTAGTTATGTAAGTAACATATGGCTTTTGAAATTTTAATTATTTCATGTGTAATTATTTAATTACGCACATACACATGTAGATATATAAATACGAATAATTAAAATACATATATCTGTAAAATGTGTCTTGATTTAATCAGACAATGAACAGATCATATATCTGTTCCATATTAGAAATTTAAAATATCAGGTATGCATTAGGGTTGCCACCTTCCTTTACCAGTTCATTCATGTACTAGAAATTAAGGACAAATTCTTGTTGATAATTTGTAAATCTTTACATAGTCTGTGTCAGTGTTTCATAACTGATGTGATTTGACAACCAAAAAGATTCTGTCATACTTTACATTCTGTAGTATTATAAATAAAATATATACAATTTTTCCATCTTCCAAATAAACAAACCACCTTCTGCTATGAACTATATTGTGCACACTACATATGTACCCCTTTTTCCAGGAGAATCATGCTTTATGAGCTGGTTGACAAGAAAAAAATAAAATCTGAATGGTATTTAAGTCCTGTCAGTGGTTCAAGGGAGAAAAATGTTTTTCTTATTTATTCATCTATATATGTTGCTTATTTTACTAAACCAATTTTTTATTTAAAATGAAATCCCAAAATCATAAATTTAAAGTGCTTATTATACTGGTGGATAACTGTTTTCCATCAAAAAGATCAGGGTAAAATTGTCTTTTAAACCTCTGTAACAAAATTATTAAAATAAAACTGGTTTATTTTCTAATGCTTTTATAAGTATATGCAGCAAAACATTTTAAATATATATACACACATGTATATGTATATGTATATACACACAGACACAAACACACACAACTAAAAGCAGTTTACCAAATTGGTATCAAAGCTACTAAGAACACATATTTGATTCCAAAATATATATGTTACGGTTGTATGCAACAAAAAGAATTCAGTTGCAATAGAAAGTTAAATTGAATCAGCTATAGTTTTTTTATATTATAGTGACTTATATCAATCCAATTTAAATCCAATTTCATCCTGAGTTGTATTCATCCAATCTCACAATGCTTTAACAATATTTACTCAAAAAGAGGCTGACTACACATTTAGCAAATCCACGCAAGTTTTCAGTAATATTTTTTGCATGATTAAATTTCTATGTCAGTAAAAAATAATGAATTGGTAGCCAAAGCCTCTTTAATTGTGGCAGGATGGTGGGGAGTCATCGGAGAGAGAACATGGAATGATGCTACCTTACTATACAAACAATGGCCAAATAATGCCAGAATATACTATACCTAAATTTCATAATAATTAGAATAGAGAATAATCACAGGAAATTGTGTTACCACAAGGAAAAATAGCAATGACCAGAGCTTTCCAACCCATGTCCCTCAGAAAAAGCTGCTACCTGGGTACAGGTGCATAGACTTCACTCCTCTCAGCCTGTGGAGTGGCTGGCTGGGGCGAGGGGCATTCAGAATCCTCCTGGCTTCTTGTCACCTGTGAAGCAATCTTGTGCTTGTACATCCTGTGGCCCTATGAATACTATCATTTTTACTGTGCCATGATGTGAAGAAAAAAAAAAAACTGCAAACCACTGGAAAGATGTAACACACTCTTAGGCTACAGCAGTCACACTGAGGAAAAGGATTTACTTTCAGGAGTGAAAAGTCTGTCACATTAAATTAAGATTATTAATTTGATTGTTATTAGTATTGCAAATTAGTTTTTAATTTCTAAATTTGTTTTGATTTTAGAATTTAATTAGATTTAAATGTAATAAGAAGTTGCCATCTAGGCTTCTGAGTTTTCACATATTTCTGTAATCTTAGCATAAAAGTGCTGAAGTTAAAATGGGTCTACAAGGATTTCCTTTCCCTTTTCAATGGGATCTGCACAAGACACAAAGATGAAAAACACGAGGATTAGTGGGTGTAGAGTTAAAGAGTACTCACTTAAAAGTTCAGGTCTACCACTTACAAACTTTGTGATCCTGGGCAAGTTACTACCTTCTCTTTAAGCCTCAGTTTCCTCATTTGTAAAATAGAGATAATGACAGTTCTTATCCATGGAAGGGTCTTTGTGAGTGTTCAAGTCTATAAAGTGATTAAGCCCAGTACAGTAACAAACATTTGCAGATTAGCAAATAGAGTTGATTCTAGGATGCTAAAAGTACCTTTCACATCTAACAAAAACATACTTTTAGTTTCCTTTATTTAATCACTCTTAGATAAAAGACAATGGAAACCTGACTTTACATATGCGACCATATTCCATCTTTAAAGGGGGTGGGCGACAGTCCTATTGCTTTAGAAGGACTCCTACCATTCTAAAAATACTGTCCCGCAGCTGTTTAAAATTTATTTTTTTAGACCATAGCACCACTGTTTGGTTGTTTCCAATTTCTAAAACCACAAATAGTAAAAGTGTACTCAGTCTACTGCAAACATAAATAGCAAATGCACGCTTCAGCACTTTTTAAAGGATATGGAAATTGGCAACAAAAATGCAGTTCATGGTGAAAATTTATGACAGCCCTGCCATATTTCTTCAGAAATACAATCAGGTAAAAATTAGGAAGATCTCTACCAGCTGGGTGGTATTTTTATGTGTTTTTACTTATATTTTCACTAACTGAAAGACTTTCATTATGCAACTTCTGGCACTTGATAAAATAGAGCAATAGTACCTTTGCTAAAACCACAGTTTCTTTGGTTATGTTTAGCATTACACAAACATCTTTCACCTTAGATATCCTTTTGCATTAGAGTGTTTAATTTTAAATTGACTAAAGGGAATTTCTTTTTTCAGAATATTATGCTTTCTGGATATCATTAAGCACAAGAATTGTATTTTCATAACTTCTCAAAAGGTTATACGTGTGCGTGCTACAATTATCAGGCGTTTGGTTCCATAAAAATATTGCGAAAACTACTGCTAAAAGATGAGAATATGAAAATGATTCAGGGAAACATAGAGGAGCTTGATTTACTGTAATACTTTATATCAAAGTGGGAAGAAACCTGTTTTATAAAATATGTAAAAAAGAGCAACATGGATTTAGTGTCTTTCCCTATGTAATTTATCTGAAATAACACATCCTCAAGAACTGAGGAGGAGAAAAGAAAACATCCTAGTTAAAAAGATAGAAATAAATAATGTTTACTGTTAAACTCGACAATGGAAAAAAAGTTTTGTCATTAGGAATAATTCTTCAATATTCTACTTCTCATTACAGTGGTAAAATTTCTACTGCTGTATATTTAAATTGGTTTTTAAGAACCACTGGTAGGAAGACTGAAAGATTATTGATCTTTGATGTAATCAATAAAAAGTTGCAGTAACACTGAGTGAACAACTGATTAAATAAATGGGGGAGACAATGGCTCTTGGTCATTTCAGATAATTTTTGCTTTTAATAACATTTTTAAATGAACAATTCAAAAGTTAATGAACAAGTGCATACTATCATCTAATTATTAAAATGATTTGAAAGAAAAATAAAGCTACCAAGGAATATTTAAATGGCTCCTGCTTTTCGTGGTGGTTCCTCTTTACATACATTTTTGCCAAGTCATGCTTAACTAACATTTAAACATTTTCAAAGATTCACTAAATATATGCTTATTAGTTTAGATGAAATTTTTATATGTTCCTTATAATACATGTTTTTATAAACAAATAAAAAATAATATAAGAATTCAGATTAAAATATGCAGTGTAACAAAATTAAGGTAAAATGAATGACAAGTTCTGGGGTACTTGCAGAAAAATAAAAGAGCTATGTAATTTCTTTAGTTTAGTAAAAAGAATAAAGAAGTCAAAACTATAAAAATATTATGTTTTGTATTTTTAAGCTCCTATATAAGTTATGTAAACAGTGGCTTTTCCCCATGTCTTTTAATAGGCATCTGATTTTTGCCAGATAATTGCTTTGCTTTGCTTTGAATTTACAAGCTAAAATGTGAACCTAACTACTAAACAAAATCTCAAAGCACACCCAAATTATATCATAAATTAAGAAACATAAAGATATATTTGTCTCATCTACAGTTAGCATCTACTCGGACTGCGACTCTATAAAAGCAATCAGACTTAATTTCTTCCTACTTTAATGTTGTTTAAATAATAAAACTTAATAATACTGCACCATTCCATTTCTACGAATTATCTAAAACTCTCTCAAAGTTCTCAATTTATCGTTTACCTTGTCTGCTGAACAAGATTTCATCTGAAAGATGAGCAGCTTTGAATTGCTCATTATTATTTTAAAATGATACTTAAATCACATTTTCCTAAAATAAGAGATAAAATATTTTTTCAATAGCTTCTCAAAATAGGAACATATTCTAGTGATTCGTTCTGATTTGAAATAGGATCACTTTACAAAAATGGAGTGTCATTTGAATTCAGCAACACTAGAAAAAAGAAAAGAGTATAAGCGTCTGCCTCATTTGCTATTATCACAAATTCTGAGACGGAAAGAAGAATTAAACAGTAGCAGTTTCTGGAAAATAAAAAATTTACAATTTAAAACTGGAAAGTTTTCTCCTAATACTTTATAATAGCTTTTAGTTAAAATAAATTTTTTAATTACCAAAGACAATGGAGAGGGAAAATAAAGAATCGGTCTCTAATATATTACGATAATTTCCTGAAATTTTCACTTGCGAAAAAATATCAAGCTTCAGAATTTGGGGATAACCACAAACGATAAACCACTGTGTCATCTATAATAACAATGACATACTTAAAAGAACTTTAAGTTGTAAAATAACTCACATTTTGAAGAAAATTAGTTTGATCCTAATTATAACAGCTGATATAAATGGTTTTGGATTAAGAGCCATAACTTTTTAATTCTATACACATAGTCCCTGAGTTCTGAGTTAAATCATACTACCTGAACTTGTAAAATTTGGAACACTAATGTCTTAGTTGTTGAAACAGTTACCTATTGTGTTTGAGTGGACACATTAACTTCTAATCATATCTGTTATTTTAAGCTCTGAATAACATGGAACTAAATCATATGATTAAGGATATAGAAAAATGTATGAGAATAGCTACAAACAGGCCGATTGTAGCACTTTATTTCCTATACTGTTACTCCTTTACTAATATGTGTTATTTTATAACATTTTTAAATATTAAGAAAGAAATAACTACACTTTCTACTAGTGCTTATGAAGACTGTTGTCGTCCTCAGGGATTAAATCTCTTTAAATTAGTAATGCATACAATTTTATGTTTCAAAATTTATTAATCGAAAGACAATAATAAGATGTATCAGTTTAAAAAAACTTTTTACATGTTGTTGCTTATATAAACGGTTTATTCATACCTCTAATATAGAGTTAATATTTTTCCTTGCCAGAAAAAAGCAGCTTAATTTTTAGACTACTTTGTCACATCATTACGAGCTTAAATTATACACAAATACTATAACATGAGACCTATTCGGGCACCTGAGGAATTACCAATTAAAGCATAAATCTTCACAGTTCAGCAGCACTTTAAATAAATTGATAAAAAAATATTTTTTGCACATTTATTCCTTAATCACATGAAAATCATTTCCTAGGGTTCTTACAGTGAAAAAAAGTCACTTGTTTTGGACCAAAGTATATACCAAAAATACTTGGTAATCCAATAGACTATTTTTCCTACATTATGGTCAGGAAACAAACCCTACTCAATATTGAAGATTGACATTTGTAGGGTAATTCAATAGTTAGATGATGATTCTTCAGTAGTTTCACAGTAGCATAATTTTTCACATTACTTGAAACCACTGTTAAACCTATAACACATTTTCTGTTTCGCCATGGGTATTTTTTTCTCTCTTTAACCCTAAAAGAGAATATCTTTTATCTGTTTGGAATACAAAAAACATTCATAATTCAGAAAGTTTTCCTTTTTTGCAATGCATGGCTTTGAACTAAAGATTTTTCAAAGATCAGTTAAACATTATGTTTCTTTTAAGACCAGAGCTTATTTATGTGAGTCTGTGGCTTAACTGACAAGAATTTTTCTGTTTCAGGAAAAAATCAGTCACTTTGTATCTTAAATACCAAAATCTAGCTTCAATCCATATAGACATCTGTAAGGGGAGGCAATCAAGTGTTACATACTCTATCAACCAAATCATGGTCTGTAAGAATCATCTCTATGCAAGACACAAGAGAAAAATGAAAAGCAAAATGATGAGAGAAAATAAAATATTTATAATTTTAAAAATTAAATGGCAACAATGCAGCTATACATTTATGTAACATTTATATTACAAGACATTTATGTTACATTTTCTACTCAATTCAGCAAATATTTAATATACGAATAGAGTGGGTGCCATGTCTGATCAGATGCCATGGGCCTCCACATGATAAGCATCTAAAAATTTGTTCTCATATTGTTGTATAAAATATTGTCCATATTATTGCCATATATATCTTACTATTTCTCAAAAGTTATCAATATTCAATCACAGTCAAACTGCCCAAAGTTAAATGAAAATGAGTATAAATTAGTGCATTAATAAAAAATGAACTCGTAATCAAAATGACCAGTAAAATAGTTAAAGAAGACCCATTCTGACTAATATTTTTTTAATTAAGAAACTTTCGAGATTCTATAATCACATATTTGTTTAAATGCAGCTAGTATGATATCTCATATATTATATGCTAATTAGTGCTTACTGTATATGCAAAGTACTGTTGGTAAGCACTATATTTTTGAACTTACTAATGTTTAAAACTTCCTTCACTTTATAGGTGATGAAAATGATGCTCAGAGAGGTTAAGGAACTTACTAAAAGCCACACAGTTAGTAAGTGGCAGACAGTTTGGTTCCAAAGTCCAACTTCTTGCTATCTACCCTTATAAACATCATAGTAAAATATGAAAAAAAAAAATGTGACATTCACTGACATAATGTCTGGATTAAATATGTAAAAAGTTATTATTTGAGCATAAATACTCTGAGCCTTATATAACATTATTAGACTTGTAACAAATAGCCAGTCTATATCTTATTTATCTTCTACATTCGAAGAAACAAAATCAAATTAGTGTTTACCTATTCTAAAGTTTGAAAACTCTTTATTTGAATTAAACAGTCATAAGCACATACATACATACCACGCTCCCCTATGAAAGCAATGAGTTCAACATAAGTGAACTCATTAAAATCAAGTATATATTTTGATGATTAATAAACTATATAATAAAATAACTAAAAATATGTTAAATTGCATTTTATGTACTGAAATTTTAATATTTAAGTTTAAGTAAATAATAATATATCATTCACTTTACTTTTAATGTAAGCTAAAAAAAATACCCTTTTTAACTGATGCAATTGATCCCGCATTTTAAAAAACTAAAGGCCGTTCTAGAGTTTAATATAAGAATTGGTTAAGTGCAAATAATCTCGTTCAGCAAATTCCCAATTGAAAATGCAAGAATTCGTTTCTAATTTTTGGGTTGTTGTTCACTCAGGTAAGTTTCTTATTTCTTTGCCAGTGAATAATGTTTTATGTTTGGTTAAATATAGGAAGTTACACCAATAAAATGTGATTATCTATAATGAGAGTAAGTTATTCTATATTCTCATTTTGAAAAATAAATTAATATATCAACACACTCTATAACATTTATATAAACTTTAAAATACTAGCTAGCTGAAAGTGAAAAGAACAAAATTGGGATAATTTCATACCATGCATAATCATTCTTCACAGAATTTTTATTATGCAGTATGGAATGGATTATAGTAAATGTATTTCACACATGCTATTTCTTATTCAAAAGGAAACACAGAATAGGATATAGAAAAGTTCTAGCCAAATCTTCATTCAAACCCAGCATTCATGGACGCCACTGTAATTGAAAGACATTTCCAAACAGATAGCTGTGGACCTCATTTTCCTTTAAAATAATATGCCTTTCACATCTGTTCCAACTAAAACATTCACGTTCTTAAACTTTACCAAATTGCCTTATGCTTAGTTTTTAAAATATGTAGTTTTATTTTGCTTTATTTTAACTTACAACTAGTTAAGTTCATATAGTTCAAATTTTCAAATTATGTTAACGTGTTAAAAAATAGTTATAGTATGCATACCTAATCAACATCTTACATCAGTTATTTCTAAAGTTTCTGAAACTTCATTTATTTTTAATTGACATTCATACAACTTCCTAAAATGGGATAAATTATATATTCTATCATTTTAAGATTAATGTAAATTCATTTTAATTTCATTTTGAATATAACTTCCAAAATAGTCAAAGTTCTCAAAATCAGACATCAAAATGAATATTAAATCTTAATATTTCACTTTTCGTTTGACCTACTCAGTAATTATAAATTAAAAATAAGCGTGCTGTATTAAAATATGACATAAAAGAAAGAATCTTTGAATCTTTGAATAATGACACTCCTTGGAATGTCTACAAAATTAAAAGATTTCAGATAGTTATGAAACGAGTTAAAAGAAGTTTCAGATCCAGGATGTATTAAAAACAAAATATTTATAAGAGAATGGGTAAAGAGAAGAAAAAGAGAAAAAAGGAAAATAGTAAAGGCCTTATGTGCTTCTTAATGAAACATATTTAAAAAGCAAAACTCAGTAACAAAAATTTAGGATTACCATTTATCTAACAGTAAATTCAAAAGCATTTACAAAGTTAATGGAAACTTAATCACATTGTTTTTGACCACTAATCTTTTATATGAAGTAGTCAAACGTCCAGTTTAGAAAGAGCTAAATTTATTCATAAGCCTTTCTTAATAGCTAACTTTAAAAAAATCTTGTACATTATCACCACTCCTCCCATCAAGAGTCCTATTTTGAAATATCTTTGCTATTCAATTTAGAGTGCTTACCTAGAACAGGCAATTAATGGTTCTCAACAACATAAATGCAACATTTATAAATAACGTAAAATTCTGTTTAATGTATTGAAGAATGAATTAATATAAAACAGAAGGCACTTGTACTTTACAGTCATTTATAATATAGAAGGTAATTAAAACATAAATTGGGGACATCCTACAAATGTATGTACATGCATATAAAAACAGCTAGAGAATAATTACAAAGCAACATCAAATACAAGAAAGTAAGGTACAGATTATACACAAACACTGATAAACTATCAAGATAACATAGTCAAGTATGAGAATATTGATGGCAGACTCCAAGAAGGAAGTTTTGCACCATGGCTTGGAGGAAGGTTTCAATTTGAATTAAAACACAGGAAAAGCAGTCATTTAACTGTGTAATAACAATATGAAGGAACAGAGAAGACGGTGATAAATAAAGGTAACGAAGGGACAGAAGGAATAGAAAATAACATGTGAAGGCAACGTGAAAAACTAAAATAAAGAGGTACAGACCTTGAAACTAATAAATAGCATTAACATTTATCTAACTATTTAGATCACAATTTCAAGGGTCCTCAATGATACTTTCTCTCCTTTATACTCTGCAGCTAAACAATCAATTCCTGTTAAGTCTACCTCCTAAATATATTTTGAACCAATTCTCATCTCTAGTTTCCTAGTAAGATCACCTATTGTTCAGACTAACCATTTATCACCTGAACTACTTCTATAGTCTTCTAGGTATTCTCCATGTATCCTCTTGCCCTCATCTCCACCTCATCCTCACTTGAAACCAATTCTCTGCCATGTTGGTCTATTCGAAATATAAATGAGTCACTGGGGGAAAAAAAAAAAGCCTTTCTGTGGACTACCAATACTCTCAGAATAAAGCCCAAAATCTTTAACATGATATGTATTGATTTGGGCCTTACCTATATTTCCAATTTCACCTTTCAACCCTTTACATCTTCATGTGGAGCCTTCTGCCTTGGCCAGGAAGTCTCTCAGTTCCTCAGGTACAATCTTCTCTGCCTCTGTCTGTCTCTGTCTCTCTCTCTCTGAATCTCTCTCTCTTCCCCCACCGTTGTCTTTCTCGCTCTTCATCTCCAGGCAATCTTAATTGTAACTTTCAAAGACAGTCCTCCTTGACAGCCCTTCTCCTCAACCCCCTCAGTCCAAATGGTACTTCTCTATCGCCATACTTTCTGGATTACAATTATTTGATGATTTTTTTTATTATTATCTTTTAAATGGTGGCCTTCTATAATAAACTGTTAGTTTCACTGGGGAGGGATTGTATCTTTTGTGTATTTTGCTACTCCTTAGAGTCTAGACAAGAGTCTGAAACAATAAATAACAATAAATAAGGCAAGAAGACACAAGATGTTACCAACCAGAATAGTCACAGGATATTATGAACTCTAGCGTTACCAAATATCTAATCTAAGAAAGCACTTATGTATGATCTCCTTCAGTTTCTGACTGTATTTATCACATTCAAAGAGGTGATACATTCAAAGAGGTGCCTCAGAGAATAGAAGGACCAGCCAGCAAGATACTGGTACTATCTACCACACACCTCTGCCCTTGCTCCAACCAAATAAGCTTCATTATTATGTGTTTTTACATATTCATTTGGGAAAAAGTCTGTAAACCTCTATGCTGAGTAATTTCCAAATCCTGATCTGCAGTCCATTCATTAAGATCCCCTCCTCCAGCTATCACTCCTAACATACCAACAAAAACCATCCTAGTAACCCTGGCTAAAACCCAAAATCATCTTAATTCTCCAATTCCTTAATTCGTCCACAGCTAATCAATTACCAGATCCTGATATTCTTCCCTTTTAACTTCTATCCCCCTTACCCAATTTCCCCTGCTGTCAGGATAAAACAGATTCAGATCCTTTTTGTTCCCGGGATTACAGCAGCTTTTTTTTTACGTGGCTTACTTCAATCATTCTCTCCTTCCTTAAAAACACCCACGTTGAACTCATCTTTTTCATACAGCGCTTTCATTTTATCCATAATAAAAATCTTTGGCAAATTCCAGTTTAATGTCATAACAAAACTAAATGCCCCCCTCTGGCTTTTAAAATCCTCCTTCTACAACCTGCCCACACCACCTATTCAACCAATGAGACACACTTCTTCTTTGATCAGTTTGCTCAAAAGTACATCGTAATTACTTAAGCAGCATGCTCCACACCTCCCTCTCTGCCTATCTAAACCAGAAGTGAAAAGCTACATGGCCTCTTACTGAGGCATATCAGACATGGTAGAGTAGAACTCCATGTTCCCAGTTCGACAACTTTAAACTGTAAGAACAATCTTTATATCTTCTGTACTTCTTAGGTCCATTAGGTCTTGGCATAAAATCCCACAATTACACAATATGAAATTACTAAGGTTATAAAAGACCTTAGATAACATATAGTCTACAATCTGCATTTTATAGATGAGGAAATGAAACTCCAAAAAGTAAGCAACTTGTTCAGGGTTACATAGCTAAATTAATGGTTGGTCAGGAACTAGACTATTAATCTAGCTCGGCTCACCCTTTTTTCTTATAGTCTAGATCTATTCCAATTATCTTCCCAGGCAGCCTTACAGTATAATAATTATGAAACAGGACTCTAGACTCAGACTGCTAGAATTTGTGTATAAGTCACAATGCTTATGTAAAATATTTTTGATTCTCCATTATATTAATTTTTAGCTATCTGTCTTTCTACACATGTAGAATGTTAAGATTCATTCAACAGATATATTTTAAATACCTACCATGTTCTGGGGATAAAGCAGAGAACAAAACTGACTAAAATATCCACTTTTGTGAAGAATACACTTTAATACAGAAAACTAATAATAAATGAATAAGTTAAATATTAATATTTAAACATTAATGTTAATATTTAAATATTAAATATTGGGTAGTGATAAGGTTTTTGGAGAAAAATTTAAAAGGTCAGGGTACACTCGATTGTTTAGAGACCCAGGAGATGAGAAGCAACCAGTATCTAAGAGATAAGTAGAAGTAATTTAATGAGATAAAAGAAAAACCAAAAGAGTGAGGTTCTGGAAGGCAAGTGAATAAAGTCTTTTAAGAAGGAGGCGATCGATTATGTCAAATGCCATTGATAGGTCAAGGAAGATAATCATTTTAAAATGACCACTACATTCAGCAATATAGAGGTCACTGGTGACCCTGAGAAGAGCAGTTTTGGTGAAGTGATAGAAGCAAAAATCTGAATGAAGTGAATTCAAGACAGAATGGTAGGATAAGTGGAGACAGAACAGATAACTCTTTTGAGGAGTTCTGCTAAAAAGGGAGCAGAGTAATGGAATGGTAAATGAAGAGTGATGGAGAATCAAGTTGTTGTGGCTGTTGCTCTTGCTTGTTCTTTAAGATGGGAAAAAATTATGCAACTCGTATGCTGTTGATCAAGTAGAAACAGAAAACACAAAGAAATTCTGGAGAAATGTCCTTGAGGAGATAAGACAAAATGGAATGTAAAGCTATGTGGAGGGGCTGGCCTTACATAGGAGTACAGATGGTCCATCCACAGTGACAGTCAAGAAGTAGGCACAGATAGATGCAAATGGGTAAGTATACTTGGGCTATGGAAACTTATGTAAATTTTCTAGTGAATAGTTATATCCTCTCAATAAAAAAGGGAGCAAAATAAGCAACTGAGAGTGAAGATAAGGAAGAGCGTACTGAAGGTTTAAGAGAAAAAGAAAACCGTATGAAATAGTTGTCTAAAATAATGAAAAAGTAAATAGACTAAGAAATGAAAGTTTGCAAAGAAGCACAAGCTGAAGTTAGTGGTCATGATTTAAATTAGAAAAGTCAGTATTGTGTTTTCTTCAGACACACTAACTTGTGCCTATGAAAGCAGAGAATAGGCAGAAAGTTTAATTTAATTAAGGGAGGGAGGGAGAGAGGAAAAATAGAAAAAGAAGCTAAAGAGTTGAGGGTATTCATGTTTTGATGATTATAATAACAAACTACAGGCTTACAGATGGGTAAAGGAGAAAGGTAAGAATTCAGTGATGGCAAGAAAATATAAAAGTGGCCAAATCAATGGACTACTTGGAGTTGGGATAGTAGAGTGGTGATCAAAAAGAACGGCAGTCATGAAATTGAGATTATAAAATAGTTGTTAGTATTGATAATAATAAGATTAAAAGTAGGACCAGGAAAATTAGTACTTAAGCTTAGGGGTGCAGGGAGATGTTTAAATCCAGAAAATATCCATTTGCTACCACCTTCAAAAACTAGGCAACCAGGGAGCCTGCCCTGGACCATGTGTTTTTAAAGAGTTCCACTCTGCTGCTCTTCTGGTCATTCTCGTCCTACTAGGGGAGAAGTCCATGAGAGCCAAAAGGACTTGTCTGACCCAACCACGTTCCTCCTCTCTAAACTATCTTCCAGATCCCAGAGTCCTCGGATTCCTTGATCCAGTGTCCAAAGTCCAGGTTCAGAGCCTATGCAAACTTCTTCCCAAAGTTCATCTTCCTGAGGGCTGACTACACTGTCAAGTTATGTACTCTTAAATCTAAGGGATAGCCAAGAGGAGATATAGGGAAGGGCAGAGTTTGAACATGTGAACTGGAGTATGCATATCCATGCAAGCAAGGTCCCGCAGGAGTGGGAGACCAGAGTGTGAGCTACAATTTGAACTCTTTCCTCAGAACCCACAGATATTTCTGTTAGAGTTATACAACTCATCCATTCTGGCTTCAACAACTATTATTCCATTGAAATGATTCTCTCCAAAGCCACAAATAAGCTCCTTTTCCCGAACACAAGGTACTTACCACCCTTTTATCTTATGTGACATTCCTGAAAACTTCCACTTTGAAATTCTTTGTTCCTTAAGTTTTGCTAACCTCTCTTCTGGTATTATTTATTACTCTCTGCTTATTCCATTTCAGTTATTTTGTTGACTTCTCTTCCTCCAAATGATCTTTAAATATTGATGTACCTTTGGAGTCTCTATTCGGTTTTGGTTTCCCCCTCTATACATCCTACCTGAGAAAACCAGCCATGGCCATGACTTCAACTGCTATTCATAAGATGATGATTTTAAGGCATTGGTCTTCAGTCCTTACATCTTCTGGACCCATATTTTGATTGACTATTGGATTACCAATTTTTGAGGTTCCAAGATATATCAAATTTCATTTGCCTAAAACAGAAAACACACCAATACATGCCCTAAATCTTCAACTACTTTTACATTCCTTGTTTGACTAATAGCATTACCACCTCTGAAGCCCAAAACTCATTCTAAACTTCTGAGCTCACATCCACTCATCAAGTCCCACGAATTCTACTTCTTTAATGTTTAAATTTTTGGTACTTTTCTTCAATCCAAGAGATGCCGACAAGCCCTTGGCATCTCTCACCTGGACTTCTGAGTACAGTCCTGTGACTGGTCTCTCTGCCTTAAAACCATATGTAGTTGCCAAAGCAATCATTCTTAAAACTCAGATATTGAGCATTCCATTCCTCTATGTAATAATCCTTTAACACTCCTTAGCACCTATAGCAGTGCTTTCCAACCTTTATGGCCTTCCTGTTTATTTCATTAACAGCTGAAGTGATCAGTACCTTGGCACCACTATTATTCTCTCAGTTGCTCCAGGGTGACAGGGCATTCTGATTGGGAAGCTCTGACCCACAAATAAAGTCCAAATTCTATGAAGTTATTCCACATTTGGCCTCAGTTTACTGCACCAGTCTTATATCTCTGGGCTCCTTATAATCCAGCCTCTATCAAACAGTCATTCTCTCTCATACCTTCATGCCTTTCTTTATACATGTATTACTCTCTGTCTAGAACTCCCTTCCTCATCCTGTCTACAGAGAAAACTTGATGAATCTCTTTTTGTCATCACAAATCACCATTTTGAGTACATCTTCCTTACTCAATAAAGAACCTCTTGAGGGAAAGACCACGTTTCATTCTCTAGGACACAGGAGGATTTTAATCATACTAGATAAATAAAAATCAGAATGAAATTCTTGCTTCTTATATATTACTCCATTTAGTCATAATACTAAAAAGCATTAATGCAAACCATTAAAAGTGAAAAGGGGAACATAACTATACATACAGACAATGAAAACATCTATTTATATAATACTCAACTAATTATACACAGAATTATAACCTCACAAGACTTTAACACCCAAAAGGGAACAATAATTATCTTACTTTATGAATGAGAAAAGTAAAGTTGAGAAAAGTCATGTAATGTGACAACGTTACAGATGTGAGTAAGTGGATAACGTAAGCTCATTCTCCAATTAAAATGCGATTAATTTTGAAACAATTAAAAAATGTAACCTAAACTCTCAAATGTTGAGAAATTCAAAAATACAATGCCAAATAAATATCTCAAAGAAGTAATAATAGATATTAGAAAATATTTAGAAGTGAATGACAATGAAAGCTGATAAGCCATATGTAATATTGTGATTTATAAGAAACACATATTTGATCTTAATCCTAGTTCCTAGCACATAGCTCCTAATATTCAAAATTTCCTAAGTGATTACAGCAATAGAAGTGTCTTTTGTTAGGTTAATGAGGTGACATTTGGAAACTCCTAGGAAACCTAAACCTAAAGCTCTGGTTTCCAGGAGAACCAAACCACTTGACTGGAGAGTTGGAACTTTGTACCATCCCCTTATTGCCCAACCTCCTCTGAGGAGGGAAGAGGGCCTGAGATTGAGTTCAATCACCAATTGTAATGATTTCATTACCTATGTAATGAAGCCTCCAAGAAAAAAACCTGAAAGGACTAGCTTCGGAGAGCTTCCGGGTTTGTGAACGCATGGAGATTAAGGGAGACTGGCTCACTCAGAGAACATGGAAACTTGCACCACTTCCCACATACCTTGCCTTGTGCATCCGGCTGTTCCTGAGTTATATCCTTTTATAAAAAAAAAACTGGTAATCTATTTAGTAGAATGTTTTTCTGAGTTCTGTGAGCCACTCTAGTAACTGAACCCAAGAAAGGAAATCTTTGGAACCATCCATCTACAGCTGGTCATTTAATTCTAAATAGCTGGTCAGAAGCTGGACTTGCCACTGGCATGTGAAGTGGGGAAGCGGGGCCTCTCACAGAACTGAACACTTGACCTGCAGAATCTGACTTGGTGGTGTGAAAAAAAACACATCAAAATTGGCATCAGAATCATACCTAAACACATAGAATATAGCTAAAGCTACAGAGAAAAAAAAAAGGCCTACTTTAGAAGATGAAATATCAAAGTGTTTGACATTTAATTCAGATGTTGCAGAGCTAGAGAGTGAGTTCAAAGAAAGGCAAAGAAAAGAAACAATAGTTATAATGGCAGAAAACAATGAAAGCAAAAACAATTAAAAATACTATAAATGAAACTAAAAATTACTTCTTTTTAAATAGTTTACACAAGCTTGATCAAGGAAAAGAAATACACAATATTAGGAATGAAAAATGCAACATAATCAAACAGAAAATACTAGAAATACCTTTACTGAGATAAATTTGAAAACAATATGAACTGGATAGTTTTCTAGAAAATTGTAACTTAACAAAATGAATGAGAAAAATAGTAAACCTAAATAGACCCGTAGAACCGTGTAACTTAACAAAATGAATGAGAAAAATAGTAAACCTAAATAGAGCCGTAGACCCATGTAACTTAACAAAATGAACGAGAAAAATAGTAAACCTAAATAGACCCGTAGACACACACACACAGAGGCCTATATGATTTTACAGTTGAGTTAAATAAAACCATCTACAAACAGATAACCTTGTCCTAATATCAATGGTTCTAGAGAGAAGATGAAAGGGGAAATTCTTTGTAACTGCTAGGAATTATAAATGGCTGTTTATAACAGAGACCCAACAAGAGAGATTTAAATACATAAAGATTTTGGTTGGTTTGTTTTCATATAATGAGAAGTCCAGAAGTAGGTGATGGTGATGGCTTAACGGCTGTATTAGTTTCCTATTGCTACTGAAACAAATGACCACAAACTAGTAGGTTTAAAGCAACACAATTGTATTATCTTATAGTTTTAGAGGTCAGAAGTTCGAAATGGGTTTCACTAGGCTAAAATCAAGGTGTCCACAGGCCTACAATCCTTCTAGAGGCTCAAGTTACCCTCTATATTCTAAAGCTGCCTGTGGTACAGTGCTGTGGAAAAAAGTATGGCAATTCCTCAAAAAATTAAAAATAGAATTATCATATGACGCAGCAATTTCACTTCTGGGTATATACACAAAAGGATTGAAAGTAGGGTTTCAAAGGGATATTTTAGTCATGTTCATAGCTGCAATTATTGATAATAGCTAAAACATGGAAGCAACACAATTATCCATCTAAGGATAACTGGATAAGCAAAATGTGAAATACACATAGAATAGTGTATTATTCAGCCTTAAAAAGATGGGAATTCTGACATATGGTATGACATAGATGAATTTGGAGGCCATTATGCTACGTGAAATAAGCCAGTCACAAAAAGACAATTACTATATGATTCCACTTACATGAAGTACTCAGAGGAGTTAAAACCATCTGAGAAAGAAAACAGAATAGTGACTGTCATGTACTGGGAGAAGCGAGGAATTCAGAATTACCTTTTAATAAGTATAGTTTAGGTCTACAATTTGAAAAGAATTATGAAGATGGATGATGCTGACAGTTGTACACAACATTATGAACGTGTTTAATACTACTGAATTGTACACTTAAAAATTATTAAGATAGTAAAACTTATGTTATGTATATTTTACCACAAGAAAAATAGAGAACAAATTTTAAATATATTATCTTTCAGTTTAGCCATACAGGTGCCATTCTCTCCATCATTACAAAACAATAAAGTCAGAAACAGAAAATTCTGCTTGACATAAAACTCAATTAGTATATGCCATAAAAAGAGAAATAAATCTAATATTGTTTCAGTCTGACTCACTGCCCCCATGTTTCATGTAGCTTTAGCATCTCACCACACTTAACGGGTCTAGAGAGTTTGAGCATCATTGTTCAAACCACCAGGCTCCCAAACACAGGCATTCTGGTGTGCAACTGAATCTAAAGCAAATTGCTAGATGAAGAATATAACAAATGTATGTTACAAAATGGATTAATATGTGTAACATATAAAAAGCCATTTAAATTTAATATCAAAAAGATCAATACCTCAAAAGAAGCATTTTTCTGTTTGTAATTCATAGAACAAATAAAAATGGCCAAAATCTATGAAAAAATGTTGAAGTACACTAAGAGAAATGTAAATTAAATAAGCCATTATTCTACATTGGTAATGATAAAATAAATATCAGTGTTGCTAAAGCTGTTGGAGAAAAAAATATTCATAGCCATTGTTTTAATAAGAGTATAAGTCAGTACATTCATAAAACAACTTGATAATATTATTCATAACTTTAAATGACCAATCCTGTTAAAATGGTAGTTTCACTTCCAGGTATACATGTTCTGATAAACTGAACAAATTATTAGGAATAAATAAATCTATTAAGTGTTGCTAAATTTTTAAAAGCTGAAAACAATCTGTCTACCAATAGAGACTGCCTAGAATAATAGATATAAAAATAACAAAGGAGACTTATATGTACTGACATAGAAAGACAGCCACAACATATCACAGGTTTAAAAAAAACTTTCTTTTCAAATAAAAAATTTCATTCACCTTTCTGATTACAAAGATAATTCTGAATTTACTTCAAATACGTATGTAACACAGAAAAACGAGAAAAAAAAATCATCCTGAATCCTTTTAACAAATGTAACCTATGAAGATTTTTTTGTCTAAGTCATACAAATATTACTCCAAATTCACAATTAAGACAATAGTTTTTAGTACAATATGTCTATCATTTTAACCTAAAGATCTCTTAAATTCGCATGCAGAGATCAATCAATACATTATGGAGAACACTGAAAGTACTAAACAAGATTTCAAAGTTTCTAAAATTCGTTTAAACTTACATAATTTACCACTCAAAGATAAACAACCAAGTCAATAATGTAAGTAATCACGTTAATACAACTGAATTCAAAAAACTTGAGATCGTGAAAAAAAAAGTCAACGAACTGAAAGCAATTAACTCCAGGAAGAAATTTTAAACAATAAAGCAATGTATAAATGAGCAAGCATAGCTCACAGCTTACAGTATCAAACGATTCAGTGACCACCCAAGTACATAACAGCTCAAAAGGAAGAAATGGGTTTTCTATGACACCTTATGAAAAAAATTTAAATATCTGACCACACACATTCCCAATCCATGTAGTTATAGAGGAGAGAAAATAACAGGAAAAATGATATAAAAATGAAGAAAAAGTATAAATTAAGCCAAATGGAAAAGTGATTTGATTGACAGCATTGAAAAAACTGACTATAATAAACGCTAGTGAAAGGAAAGCAGCAATATAGGAAAGAAATACAGAATTTTTGTCCAATGATTAATTTAACAATTAATTTAAAACACTAAAAATACATAAGCATTTAAATTTGGACCACAAAGTATAGACTATTTTAAACTAAGACTAAATGTTATTCCACTTAAGACGTTTGTGAATATGCAGAAAAAACACGTTTGTGAGAATATTAAGGTAGCCAATAGTATGTTTACAAAATTAAACATAAGTCAAATGCATTCATGTAAAAAATTTATAATCCTTACTTCAAGATACCAAAATTCATATGTAACTACAAAGTTAACAGCTATCACCTTTTATAGGTACACTGCCAAAGTAACAGAGCTCCAGTTAATCTAAGAAATCTCAAAACAAGACATTAATCACACTATTAGTTTTTCACATCTCAACTTGAAAATATTACCCTTTCACTTATAATATGAATTGGTAGAGAATGTTATAGATTATAATAATATCTATATTATTATTAAGATACTTTTATTAGTGTACAAATCAGCACAGATAAACTAATCTACAGACTAATTACAACACTTTGATCTATTATCAAAGTTTAAAAAAAGTATGGCAAACAGTTTTTACTTATTGTTATTATTTCAAAGCCAGGAGAGTGTAATCAGACATGTTCTTAGAGCATTTTATAACAGTCTGAAAATATTTTTGTTAATTCTAGCAAAGTACAAAATATTTCCTTTGTATAAGAAAATGTTTTAATGTTCCTCATGCCACGAAAACATATAATGTCTTTAATAACTTAATCTTATGTTTAAAAATAAAGGAAATTTTCCTTGAAGACTGGGTAAAGAAAATTCATCAAAAATAAAGGAAAAAAATAAGAAAGAATCCTGAAGCACAAGTAAGGAAAACAAAAATGTGGGTACACACAATATACTAACAATCCCCCCAAGTTATAAAAATCATATTTGTGACTAGAATAAAACCTATTAACACCATCTGATAGTAACATAATGAGTTTTAAAAGGAGGAAAGATTAACGGATCTAAATAGAAATAAGGTTTATACACATCACTTGAAGTGAAAAAAGGCTGATACCAGTAGATTAAGATAGTTCATACGTGCATATCAAGAACAACCACTATGAAAATTAATAAAATACACAAAATATACTAAACATTATTAAAAAAAAGCAAGACAGAATCCTAAAAATATTTCAAGTATTCTCAGCAAGGCAAGAAAAGAGAAACAGAGAAACGAGAAAGAAGAAAATAACAGAAAACCAAAAATAAAGTGAGAGACAAGCTAGCATATTAATAATTAAATGCAAATGGTAAACATTTGCCAATTAAAATAGCACAATTTGGCTGAGTGGGTAAAAAGACATGAAAGTAATTATTTGAAAGAAAACTTTGAAAAAGTCATACCATGTAAACATTAGTTAATAAGGACAGGAGTGCCTATAATAATATCAGAAGATCTCAGAACAAAGAAATACATTAGAGACAAAGAAAGATATTACATAATGATAAAAAGATCAATCTATTGGGAAAAGACAATAATTTTACAAATGTTCAGATGCCAAAACACAATATTCTCAAAATACATAAAGTAAAAATAGAGCTAGGAGGAGAAATAAACAAATCCACAATTATAATTGGGGACTCAACAATCGATTCTTAGCAACTGATATAAGCATTCATCAGAAAATTATCAAGGATACAGAAAATCTGAACAACACAACCATCAGGATCAAATTGAAACATAACACTACCCAACAACAATGCCCAAGGATCATTCACCAAGACAGACAGACTACATCCTATGCCATGAAACAAATCTCAACATATTTAAAAGAACTGAAATCATACAGATGATGTCATCTAACCATAACTGAATCAAACTAGCATTCAATAACAGAAAGATAATGAGAAAATCTCTGAACACTTGCAAATTAAATAGCACACTTCTAAATAATACATGGGTCAAAGAGGCAGTCACAAAGAAATATTTCAAATATATAAAACTGAAACAAAATAAAAACACAACACATCAAAATACATCTGATGCACCTAACACAATGTAGAAAAAGAAACTAATAGCATTATACACATTGTTAGGAAAAAAGTATGTTCTCAAAAGATTGATCTAAGTTCTTACCTCAAAAACTTAGAAAAAAAGAAGAGGAAATAAACCTAAATCAGGCGAAAGGAAATAATAAAGATAAGAAGTAAATAGAAAATAAGAAAATAGAGAAAAAAGCTGGTTCTTAGGGGAAAATGCATAAAACTGATAAACCTCTAGGAAGACTGACAAAATAGATAAAAGACAAACCATAAAAATCTGAGATGAAAAGGAAGAATCACTACCGACAACACAATCTGTAAAAGGATAAAGGAATACTACAAACAACTTTACGCTTATGACTTTGACAATTTAGAAGGACCAATTCCTTAAAAACCAAACACTAACAAAACTTAACCTAGATGAAATAGACAATATGAACTGTCTTATAACAATTAAAGAAATTGAAATCATAATTTAAAAGCTGTCCTTTCCCCAAAAACTCTTTAGGCTTAATTGGTTTCAGTGGAGAATTTGAGCAAACGTGAAAAAGATGTAACATCAATTTTCACAATCTGTTCTATAAAAAAGAGGGTATGATTCACATTTTATAAGATTAATATTTTCCTGGTACTAAAACCAGACTAAGATAGTATCAGGGGAAAGAAAAAGGATAACTACAGATCATTTTCTCTAATGGAATGTAAAAAAAAAACCCTCAACAAAATATTAGTAAATCAAATCCAACTATGTATATAAACAATTATATAGCATGATCAAGTGGGATTTATTCCAAGTAAGTAAGGGTGGTTCAATGTTCAAAAATATGTAAATGTGATTCACCATATCAACAGGATAAAGAAGAAAACTATTATGATCATTATCAATTGAGGCAGGAATAACATTTGACAAAATCCTACATTTCATGATTAAAAACCCTCAACAAAGTTAGAAATAGAGAGAAACTTCTTTAACATGATAAAGACTATCAAGAAAAACCATAGAGCTAACATTATACCTAATGATGAAAGACTAAATGCTTTTTCCCTAAGATTGGGAACAAGACAAAGATGTTTGATCTCATCACTCTTATCCAACATACTACTGAAGTTCCAGCTATTGCAATACAGCAGTAAAAAGAAACAAAAGGAATGTACATTGGAAAGGAAGAAATAAGTGTCTCTACCTGCAAACAATATTATTTTATATACACAAAATCCCAAGGAATATACTAAAAAAACTCCTAGAGGTAAAAAATAAATTCATTAAGGTTAGAGGACACAAGATCAGTACACAAAAGTCAGGCTACTAAATACTAAAAACGAACATGTAGAAATCGAAATTAAATACTCCAAACAAATTATAATCACTCCAATGAAAATAAAATACTTAGATATAAACTTAACAAAACATGAACAGTAGCTGTATTCTAAAAAACTATAAAATGTTGATGAACAAAACCATGAAAGACCTAAATAAGTGGAAAGACATATTGTGTTTATTAGTTGAAAGACCCAATAAAATAAAGATGCCAATTATCTCAAAATTGATCTACAGGTTTAATGCAGTACCTATCAAAATCAAAGCAAAGTTGTTTGTAAACGTAGGGAATATTATTCTATATTGTAGCACTAGAATAGATAAAATCTTTAAAAAGATTAAAATTGTGCAAAGACTCGCTCTACATGATATTAAGAGCTAGCTATATATAGCTACAGTAAACAAGACAATGTGTTATTGGTGGATGGATAAACACATAGATCAATGGAATCAAAAAGAGAAGCTAGATAGACACAAATAAATATGACCTACTGATTTTTGACAGTTACAAATGCAAATGAATAAAATAGAAAAGATAGAGCCTTTTCAGCAAATGGTGATGGAGCATTTGGACATGATAAGCAAAAAACTATAGCTCGACCTGAACCAGGTTTGGATGATAGGATTTAATGTAAAACATAAACATTTTAGGGAAAAAAAAAAGAGAGAAAGAGAAAATCTTCAGGACATAAGGCTAGGCTTGACACCAAAAGTACAATCCACAAGAAAAAACACGATAAATTGAACCTTATGAAAATTAAATCTTTTGCTCTAAAAAGACCCTGTTAAGAGAATAAAAAAGACAAGCTACAAAAATATGGGGAAAAAATATTTGTGAACCACATATTTGACTAATGTGTGCATCTATAAAGAACTCTCAAAGCTCAACAGAACAACAAATAATCCAATTAGAAAACAGCAAAAGGTATGAATGGACGCTTCCCCAGAAGAGGATATACAGGTGGGAAATCAGCACATGAAAAGATGGCGAACATTAGTCATTAGGGAAACAGAAATGAAAATCCCAAGATTATCACTACATGTCTATAAGAACGGCTAAAATAAAAAAAAGTGATAATATTAAACACTGGCAAGGGCACAGAGAAAACAGGCCACTCTTACATTACTGGTGGTAGTGTAAAAAAGTACATTATTGGTTCAGCAGTTTCTTTAAAAACTGAATATGCAATTACCATATGACCTAGCAATTATGCACTTGCGTATTTATTCCAGACAAATTACAACTAATGTTTACCAAAAATCCTCTATACAAATATTCAGAGAAACTTTATTTGCAAATAGCAAAAAACTGTTAAAACCCAGATGTTCTTCAATGGGTGAATATTAAACTGTGGTACAGTCACACTACGGAATACTACTCAGCAATAAGGATCTATGAATTATTGCTACATACAACAACATGAATGACTCTCCAATGAATTATACTGTATGAAAAGCCAATACCAAAAGATTAAATACTATAAAAATCTACTTAACTTTTTTAGAATGGCAAAACTGTAGAAATAACAGATTCACAGTTGCCAGGAGATAAAAATGCAGGTGGTAGACGTGGGAGGTTATAAAAAGGCAACACAAGGAATCATGTGGTAATGGAACTGTTTTTTATTTTGACTGTAGTTACAGATACATGGAACTACATATAATAAAAAGGCACAAATAAGTGAACTACATGTGACAAAAATAAATCCACAGGCACACACAATTAGTATAAGTAAAACTGTAGAAATCTGAATAAGGTCAATGGATTTTATCAGTCAATATCCTGATTATGACAATATGTTACACTTTTTAGTGTACGATAGTTTTGCAAGATGTAGCTACTGGGGAAACTGGGTAAAATGTAAATAGCATCCCTCTGTATTATTTTTTACAACTGCAATTATTATTTGAACTTGAAATTATCTCAAAATAAAAACTTTAATTAAAATAACAAAAACCCAAAAATGATACATATACTATTATAAAAGGCTAATAAGGTCTGATTCACTAAAATCATATACAACTAGCAATTTCAATCACAATAGCAGAATTACAGAATTAGAACATCAGTTATGTATATTACTTGAAATTTTTTCTTAATTAAATAAACTATGCCATATGAAGCGCCTATAATTTACATTAAATAAATTATAATTAAACATTTTCTTGATTTCATAGCTCTTCAATTTATCTTACCCTCATAACAGATAAATTAAAACTAAATTGTAGGCTATCTCAAATTCTAGCAGTCTAAAATTAACAAATATTTTAAACTTAATTTTAATAATGCATTTACTATAACTATCACACATATATTAACATAATCAAATTTAGAATTCTATTGAAGAACTTACTCAAAATCCCAAGTTTATTTTAAATTTCTTAATCAAAACATTACTAAAACTTTAATGAAGTTAAATTATAAGTTGCTATCCTATAAATATGATAGAAATGATAGCAATATTATAAATAAATCACAATAAATTATGCCTAATTATCTGAGTTGAAATATATATTATATATACATATTAAATTTAGGATCTATAACTGATAACTCACCAAAAACAAATTTTTGAACCAAGTTCCACAAAGAATCACAGGTAGTATCTTTCTAGTGAGGATTCATTTATAGGATTCAAAGTCAAACATAATAATATATTGTCATGTAAAACATATGTCATCTTAAAATTAATCAACATCTTAAAAAATGTCATCTTAAAATTAATCAACATCATTCTTACCATTTATTTCCGAAGCTTTCCTATTTCTACTATATAATCTACTTAAAGAAGTTTATCTTACTCATATGTAAGTACTCTCCCTAAGTAGTATGAAATTCAGGAGGATTATTAAAGGTTCTACAGTACTTCATGGTCTGAGTAGAACAATGACATGCTGAAAGAATGTTTCTCCCTGCATGGTTCTACCACCACCCACATATAGAGATGACTATTTAAAAAATAATAATATTGAAACTTCATACTGTGACACCATATAGAATCTTAATGTCAATCTCAATAAAATTAAATTTCTATATATTGTTATTATTTGACAAAAGGACATACAGAAATACAACAGTTAATTTAAAACTCTGCCGAACAGATTTTATAGAGCATTAATAAAGGCAACAGAATTTATTTATTTCTACCATTAACAGTACAATAAATTTTGAATGAGGAAAACAGCAAATAAACTACTTTAAATTATGTATCATTTTGAACACATACAACTTCCCATCTACTTAGCTTATTATTAAAAATTTCTCAATATTCCACACTGTGCGGGGGAATTTTTATGTTCTTTACTAACAAGGCCAAAAGATCATTTATGCAAAAAGAGCTAAGCTATGTAATCTATGTTTTATAGCATTTCTTATATGCCTTAATGTTCAAGGTTCAGGTTCAACACGAAAGCATACAGATAGCTATTATATCACATTGTCAATAATGATCTCAGCTGTAATCTCTGCTAAATTTCTTACCACTTATTACAATTAAAATTTAGAAATGTTCCTATCCATTTCACATATGGAGATAGATTAGCTGGTTGGAATTTACTGCTCCCTTTCTTCCTCTATTTTCCTCTTCTTCATCACTAAATAGATGGTTATCTAGTTTTTTGTTTTTTGTTTCCCAACCCTGAAAATATCTTGAAAGTTTGTCTCAAGTCCTTCATTAAAAATGTGTAATAAAAATCTACTTTTTCATAGAAATTTTTATAGAATTAAGGATACAATTTTGGTATATTTCACTCTTACCACACTTTTAAGTATGTATAAAAACCTCACTATACCCACATTTCAGATATATTTCCAAGACACACATGGTACTGCGGTTTATCAGTAAAACTAAAATATACAGCTAAAATATTACCTGTTATACATAACAACTAACTAACAAGAAGCAAAATAGCACAACTAAGGAAGGAGCTTAAATTCATTAAGGAGAAGAAATTAACCTAAACACTGTCATCCTCACAGGACTTCAATATTCCAATGTGATCTTCAGATAAGAGTAAGTACTACATTTATTGAGCAGTCACAATGTAGAAAAGCACTGTGCCTCTTACAAGTATCAACTAATTTTATACTTACAGTAATCCTACATATTATTTCTAAAATTTCACAACAGATACATCAAATCCAGGATAAATGGTATATTTGAGTTGAGTGTATTAAAACTATAAACTTTGTTTAAGAAAAGTATTCTTATTTTAAGGGAGTTAAATTGTTTTAAATAGTTTTCTGCCACTATTGGGTATATACTATAACTCTATATGATATCTAGCTAGCTAGCTATAACCTGTTTACTCAAAAAAGAAAAATATATATATATATATATGTATATACACATACACACACACGCCTTGTTTACTCAGATACAGGAAAAAAATAAAAAATTTTTAAGTCTGCATAATGACTGAATGTGCTGATAAAATAGGCTTGTTAAATTTTAACCTCTTCAATGATTTTTAGTTTTATGAAATGAAAGAATACTAAAATACTCTCCACTGACACTACCACCAAGCCTATTTAATTAACTGAAAAGGAAATAATGAAAAAAAAAAAAATCTCCTAAAAGCAGAACATCCAGCATCTATTTATGATAAAAACTCTCAGAAAAGTAGGAATAAGAGGGAACAGACCTCAACATAATAAAGGCCATATATTACAAACCCACAGCTAAAATCATACTCACAAGAGAAAAGCTAAAAGCATTTTTCTTAAAATGAGGAACAAGACAAGGGTATCCACTTTCACCACTTTTATTCAACATAGTATTGGAAGTCCTAGCCATAGCAATCAGACAAGAAAAAGAATAAAAGGCAACCAAATTGGAAAAGAAGTAGTAAAACTGTCATTATTTGCAAATAACATGATACTATATATATAGAGAACCCTAAAGATTCCACCAAAAAAACTGTTAGAATTGATAAATGAATTCGGTAAAGTAAGATGCAAAATTAGAAATTGGTTCCATTTCTATACACCAATAAAGAACTATCAAAAAGAGAAATTAAGAAACAATCCCATTTACAATTGCATCAAAAAATATATATTTAGGAATAAATAGTCTTAGTTATATAGGACTATTTTACCACGGAGGTAAAAGACGTGGACTCAGAAAATTATGTCATTGAAGAAAGAAACTGAAGAAGATACAAATAAATGAAAGTATATACCATGCTCATGGATAGAAAGAATTATCATTAAAATGTTCATACTACCCAAAGCAATGTATATATTCAATGCAATCCCTATCCAAACACCAATTCATTTTTCACAGAAACAGAATAATCTTAAAATTTATATGGAAATATAGCAGACCCCAAATAGCCATGGCAATCTTGAAAAAGAAGAACAAAGTCGCAGGTATTATGCTACCTGATATCAAACTGTACTATGAGGCTATAGTAACCAAATCAGCATGATACTGGTATGAAAAGAGACACGTATATCAAGGGAACAGACTAGAGAGCCCAGAAATAAATTCACACCAATCTGATCATTTAATCTATGACAAAGGAGGTTAAGAATATACAATGGGTAAAGATAGACAGTCAATTCAATAAACAGACTGTCAGTGTCGGGAACACTGGATAGATACATGCAAAAAAATAAAACTGGACCACCTTCTTTCACCATCTACAAGAATAAACTCAAAATTCATTAGACTTAAATAAAAGACCAAAAACCATAAAACTCCAGAAGAAAACATAGGCAGTAAACTCTCTGACATTTCTCTTAGTAATATTTTTTCTGATACATCTCCTTGGGTAAGAGAAACAAAAGAAAAAAATAAACAAATGGGACTACATCAAACTAAAAAGGTTTTCCACAGCAAAGTAAACCATCGACAAAATGAAAAGACAATCTACTGAATGGGAGAAGATATTCGCCAATGATACATTTGATAAGAGGTTAATATCCAAAATTTATAAAGAATTCATACAACTCAACACCAAAAAACAAACAATCCAAATAAAAAATGAGCAAATGACCTGAATAGGCATTTCTCCAAAAAAGGACATACAGATGGCCAACAGACATGTGAAAAGATGCTCAAGGTCACTAATCATCAAAGAAACAGAAATTAAAACCACAATGTGATATTACCTCATACCTGTCAGAATGGCTATCATGGATAAATCAAAAAACAATAAATGTTGACAAGATTGTGGAGAAAAGACACTGTTGGTGGGATTACAAATTGGTACAGCCACTATGGAAAACAGTTTGGAGGTGCCTCGAAAAACTGAAAATAGAATTAACATATGACCCAGCAATTGTACTTCTGGGTATTTACCCAAAGAAAACCAAAACACTAATTCGAAAAGATATATGTACCTCTACATCCAATGCAGCGCTATTTACAATAGCCAAGATATGGAAGCAACCTAAGTGCCCATCAATTGATGACTGAGTAAAGAAGAGGTGGTACATATATACAGTGGAATATTACTCAGCCATAAGAAATGAAATCTTGCCATTTGTAACGATATGGTGGACTTAGAGGATATCATGCTAAGTAAAATAAGTCAGACAGAGAAGGAAAAATACCATATGATTTCGCTTATATGTGGAATCTAAGGAACAAAATAAATTAATAAATGAAACAAAAACAGACTCATAGATACAGAGAACAAACTGGTGATTGCCAGATTGGGCAGTAGGGATTGGGTGATAAAGGTCAAGGGATTAAGAAGTACGAATTGTAAGTTTCAAAATAGTCATGGAGATGTGAAGTACAGCACAAGAAATACAGTCAGTAATATTGTAATAACTATGTATAGTGCCAGGTGGGTACTAGACTAATCAAGGGGACCACTTTGTAAATTATATAAATGTCTAACCACTAGGCTGTACCCCTGAAACTAATATAAAATAATATTGAATGTCAACTCTAATTGAAAAATAAAAATTAAAAAAAAAGAAGTAGAGCAATCTGAGGATCAAGGACAGTTCAACATTTTCTATCCATAGTTATTTCCAGAAGCCAAGTTCTTATATCACAAAAATATGTTCATATTCTAATTACATTTAAAAGGCAATGCAAAGTAATAAATGAAGGAGACTACACGAAGATGTCTTTAAATAGAATTTCTAGAAAACAGTTACAAAAAATTATTTGCAGTAGATATACTGTAGAAAAAATCTGTCCTCTCAGAAATTCAGTATTTATAATGTTAGTTGATTTGAAGAATTCCTAACCCTAGGAAGTTTGCATCATTATTCTTTCACACCTGTGTTTAACTTATTTAACTCGATTCTAGATCTCAGTTTTATAAATATATGATTATAAGATATAGCTCATAAAAAAATAAAATTAATGCAATTTCAATGATTAGCTTTTTCCGCTTGTTTTTGGCTGGTTAAAAGTTTTCCTAGTAAATGAATTTTTATACTTAGGTTTCAGTTTCCATTTTATGTTTCAGACTTGAAATTTACATATTAGGTAACAGAAAGATGAACTGACACCTGTTGCATTCCCAGATTATAACTGGTTTTCCAGAGATGTATGATATCCAGAGCCACCAAGGAGCCCTATGCTACAAACAATGAGAAACAAAGGCAGGAAATAAAAGGACAAAAACTTGGGTTCTGGCTACCTCACTGAGCAACTAAACAGTAAATGTTCCTTAATTTAACATTTTGTCTGCCAAGACAAATTAAAAAACAAAAAACAAAAAACAACTGTGGTTATAAAGCACTTTAGGGGGGCAAAGTAGCTAATGTTTTCAGATGGGATGGTGGGGAGTTGGTGAGAGTGATAAACATATTCCAATAAATAATCTTTTAGATCTCACTTTTAATCAAAATAAGAAGAATGGAGAAGAAAAACTAAAGCAAAACAAAATATCTACACTCAAAGTACATAGACTTTTACAATTTCAAAGTACATAATTTGAAAACATACAATAATAGAAGTGCTGTAACAATAGCATATATGAAGGAGTAACCTCTATAACTAAATCATCTTCCATCTGGTCCTCAAATGGAATCAGTAAGTCAAATCAAAAGAGTTTGCTTTTTTAAAATTTTCTGCTTACCTTCTGTAATGGTTAATATTCTGTGTCAATTTGGCTGTGCCAAGAGGTGCCCAGATATTTACTTAAACATTATTTTGGGTGTTTCTGTGAGGTGTTGTTGGATGAGATTAACATTTAAATTTGTAGAACGAAAGAAATCAGACGACCCTCTATAATGTGAGTGAAGGCCTGCATAGAAAAAAAGGCTGACCCACTAGCAAGTAACAGAATTCTCCCACCTGATGGGCTCAAATGGAACACAGGCTCTTCCTGCCTAAGAGCCTTCAAGCTGAAACATCTGCTGTTCCTGATTCTACAGAAGCTTCTATTCTTACCTGCCAGCCTCCATAATTGCATGAGCCAATTCCTTATAAAAAAATCTC